>NC_045441.1:108442440-108788468 GCF_002776525.5 Piliocolobus tephrosceles
TTTTTTTTTTTTTTTTTTTTTTGAGACAGGGCTTCACTTTGTTACCCAAGCTGGAGTGCAGTGGCACAATCATGGCTCACTGCAGCCTTGAACTCCCAGGTCAAATCGATCCTCCCACCTCAGCCTCCCAAATAGCTAGGAATACAGGCATGCACCACCATTTCTGGCTGGATAAGACTTTTTAAACGTGTAAATATGAAAAAGTGAAACAAAATATAGAAACCATAAGAATCAACAGCACAACAAAAACACGCTATCAAAATATCTCATGTACTCCAAAAATATATACACCTACTATGTATCCATGAAAATTAAAAATTAAAATAATCCAGTAGTTTAAGTGGAAATCTAACTGTAATTTCCTAGAAGCCAAGGTCAAAAAGAAAACATAATGCTAAACAACAACAACAACAACAAACACTTTCATTATATTCCCCAAGCAAGCATTTTCTCCCTGGTGCTAAAGTTTAAAAGAAATTTCCTGTTTAAGTTATCATATAGAAACACTGAATAAAACAAAGTGATTTTTTACCACATTACTTAACCTTCCTGACTCATGTTCTTCATTTGCAAAATAGCTTAAGCATTGTATATCTTCCAAAGTTGGTAAGATAATACATTACAAAATTTATTTTTCATTCAGCAAATATTATCCAAGTTTCTTAGAATTTCAGGCATAGTTCTAGATGCTGAAGATAAGCAGTGAACCAACAAGTGTCTGCCTCAGGAGTTTGTGTTTTACAAGGAAAGGGAGAAAATAAACACATGAAAAGGTTATAGCACAGCTGACAGCAGTTAGTGTTTTGAAGAAAAACAGTAGAGGCTAAGGGGAAGGTTAAAGTGTATGTGGTTTGTTGTTGTTGTTGTTGTTGCTGCTTTAGACGGAGTCTCCCTCTGTCGCCCAGGCTGGAGTGCAGTGGCACGATCTCGGCTCACTAAAGCTCCGCCTCCCGGGTTCACGCCATTCTCCTGCCTCAGCCTCCCAAGTAGCTGGGACTACAGGCGCCCGCCACCTCGCCCGGTTAGTTTTTTGTATTTTTAGTAGAGACAGGGTTTCACCGTGTTAGCCAGGATGGTCTCGATCTCCTGACCTCGTGATCTGCCCGCCTCGGCCTCCCAAAGTGCTGGGAATATAGGTATGAGCCACTGATCCCGGCCAGGGATATGTGTTTTAAATAATCTGCAAATAATCTTCTCAGGCTATTTTGTTGTTGTTGTTGTTGTTGTTGTTGTTGTTGTTGTTGTTGTTGTTTTAATCTTTAGATGGAGTTTCGTTCTTGTTGCCCAGGCTGCAATGCAATGGCACGATCTCGGCTCTCCACAACCCCCGCCTCCCGGGTTCAAGCGATTCTCCTGCGGCAGCCTCCCCAGTAGCTGGGATTACAAGCAAGTGCCACCACGCCCAGCTAATTTTCTATTTTTAGTAGAGACGGGGTTTCTCCATGTTGGTCAGGCTGGTCTCCAACTCCTGACCTCAGGTAATCCGACCGCCTCGGCCTCCCAAAGTGCTGGAATTAGAGGCATGAGCCACTGCGCCCGACTAAAATTTTTATTATAGTGAAATTTGATTAGATACGTGAATGATGTAAGGGAGAAAACCACAGAAAAATCTGGACAAGAAGGGTTTTTGCAAGATGGCAAGAAGAGTGTCCGTAGAGGAGGAATAAACACACATTTGGGCAATGGTGAGAATGCTGGTCCGCCAAAGAATAAATGAAGAGAGGAATGGGCTGGGAGAATTGGAGAAGGGATCCGAGAGGCAGGCCAGGGTAAATCTGGGAGGGCCTTTTTATGTACGGCAAGGAGTTTGGACTTTATTCTGAATGTAATCGGAAGCCACTGGTAGGCTTTGACCTATGATATGACTTCATGTCTTTAAAAAAAAAAAAAAGGTCACTAAGACACCTCTGTTGTGTACTGGCTACTGACCTTGCAGCATAACAGGAATATAATCCTGGATGTCAGTAAGTTAGCTCTCAGGGTACTTCAGGAGGCTTAGCCTAGGAAGGTTGCTTAAGGTTGTGAGAAGGAGTCAAGTTTATACTGTGCTTTGAGCATCAATATTAGGATCTGATGCTGATGCAGCAGATGGGATGTATCATGAAGGAAAATAAGGATGACTCCATGGAGAAGCAGGTTTTGGAGGGAAATCCACCGTTCTGGTTCGGACATTTGAAATTAGGCATACCCATTATTCATCCAAGTGGAGGTGGCATATAGATGGTTGAACGTACCAGTCTGGGGCTCAGGGAACAGTCAGGGCTGTGGGTGTCATTGAAAGCCATAGGTTTAGGTAATATTGGCTAATGAGTGAATATACATAGAGAGAAGAGGGCCAAGGATTTAGCACTGGGATGTTCCAGCATTTAAAGGACAAAAGGAATATAAGAAGTCTGGAAAAGTGACTAAAAACAAACATTGAATATAATGAAAGGAAAACCAGGGGAATGTAATATACTAGAAGATGCATGGAAAAACTTGTTTCAGAAGTAGAAGACAACCTTTAACCCCCAATGCTGTTGAGAGCAAGTAAGTAAAGGCTAAGAACAGACTTTGGATTTGGCAGGATGGACACCGTTGGTGACTGTGGTATAGTGAGTTTGAAAGCCTGGGTGATGTCAGTTTAGGAGAATGTGGGAGGTGATCTGAAATGGAGATATGAAATACACGCAACTCTGTGATTTTCTGGAAAGATTTTACACTTCATTTCCACTCCCACACAGTTTTCCACCTAACTCTTTTCCAGACATCCTTGATCTTAAACTTCCAGTCTTTCTCCTTCCAGGTCCCTGAACAACCAGCCAAGACAGTAACTATAGCCTGTGGACATCCCATCCAGGCCACTTCATTTTTCATACAAAGTAGACAACCAGCTGCATCACGCCCAGGGTTCTGCCCACTGGGAAGAATACTCTTCACTACTGTCTTTCAAGGTCATCCCTGAGTTAAGCAGTAGAGCATCTTCAGTTTACCTGTGCATATATTAAGGACTAGCCTTTTCCTCCTTTATTAGCTGGCCATACAGGACTCTGTACAGCCATAGGTATAAAGAATAGGTATAAATATGAGACACCAGTAAAATAGTGGTGATGACAGGAGTCTGCTCTTTGACCCTGCTCTGGCCTGATCCCAGCTGTACAACTTCTCCCTTACAATGTATTGCTGGGCCCACTGAACCTTATTTTGGGGGAAGCCTAACAGAGCCCAGCTCATGATAGTTAGCTCTGACTGCATAATCAATTCATGCCTAATTGTCACATGTTCATTCTCTTCTAGAGCCCAGGAGCATGCCAGCTCCTATTTTTTTAAGTGGTATATAATTTTTATGCTAAAGACATCATGGTTTTGCTCCAGAAACCAGGGACTCCATATTATCATCATTCTCCTGGGGCTTGCTGTAAATTCCACGTGGTCTCATTTTTAAACTACATATATATCTAAAACCAGAGTCTATAATCCCCATCTCAGATGTTGCTTCCTGAAGAGCTCAGCTGCAACAGGCCTCTAATGTTTTTCATCTTTGAAGTTTTAAAGCAATAGATAAGCTGCAATGAAAGCATTATTCCCTTTACATAATAAAGCGTAAACAAAAACTTGAAATCACTTATTCAATAAAATATAAAATTAAAATGATGAAGCCTCATTATACTAGTACTAACTTACTTTTTTTGTTTTATTTTTATTATTTTTGTTTTATTCAGGAAGAGTACACCACTGAGTCTTCATTGATATGTAGTACATTAGGAGTGAGAGTAGATAGGTTATTCTGACCAATGACAATGGTAAATACTAATAAATTGTTACAGTTTACTCAGTTGAGGGCCACACAGTCAAAGATATTTTGTCACATTAATTGCTGATAAATAACCCCAAATACGCTATCATGTAGATTTGGGATTTAATTTACCTTTCCATTTTTAAACCAAATAATCTCAAAGCTAGAATCTGTTTATCTGGACAATCTACAATGAAATCTAGAAGCTAGAACAACTTTGACATGTTTCATATGTTTTCTGGATGGAAAACTATTGGTCTTTAATTATGTCTCAAGCCAGCTTATTTAACATAACACTATTTTGCCAAAAAGTTCGTGTGACACAAAAGAAATGTTTACAGAAAGAAAACCCACTGAAAGTCTAATCATATTTTCTTTAGAACGTATTATAATTCTAAGGTACAGTTTTAAAGGAAATTTCTAAAAGAAATAATGTTACATATGCTCTAACCTATAGAACTGACCCTGTGGAGTCTCTTAGTTCAAGAAAAAAAAAAAAAATACTTCCAGTTAATCAGTAGATCACCAACAGTAAAGTTGCTAATGATACCTTGAGCTTTTAAATTGGACTACTTTATCTGCTAGACCAACCAGTGGTTTTCAAAATGTGCTGTAAAAGGGAGGTGAAAATGCATTGGTCAGGGCAAAATTCAACCCCAGCCCTATTTCAGCCTTTATGAACAAAGCAACTCTGCTTTTGTCTGTTTCACATTGTAAGCTCCTGAAAAAGAGTAGCTTTGGAAGACGATCTCGGGGAGATTGCAGTCCTAAGCACGTGGCACTGTCCATACAGCTGACTTGATCTATGCTGAAACTGTAAATTTCTACAAGCCTATTAAGGTCAAATCCTGTGTTAAAAATTTGAGATTTATAATCAATATCTCTGTGCTAGTTGACTTCTGGGTTATGTTGATGAGAGGTTTTTGGTGAGGAAAAAAAAGAGACATCCAAAGTTGGATTTTGAGGCCAGGCATGGTGGCTCATGCCTGTAATCCCAACACTCTGGGAGGCCAAGGCAGGCGGATCATTTGAAGTCAGGAGTTTGAGACCAGCCATGGTCAACATAGTGAAACCCCATCTCTACAGAAAATACAAAAATTAGCTGGTCCTGGTGGCACACGCCTGTAATCCCAGATTCTTGGGAGGCAGAGGCAGGAGAATTGCATGAACTCAAGAGGCGGAGGTGCAGTGAGCTAAGATCGTGTCACTGCATTCCAGCCTGGGCAACAAAGCAAGACTCCATCTCAAAAATAAATAAATAAATTTTAAAAAGCTGGATTTTTACATGCAAAAAAGACTATTCAGAATTTTATTGGAGGAACTAAAAGCTGTTATTCAATTAAATGAAGTTATATATTAAAAACTATAGTTTTGCCCTAATCCTTAAATTCAGCTTGCCAATCTAAATATTGTTATTGGTCAATGTGTGGATTTTAATAATTTTTTTAAATGAATAATGTTTTGTCTCATTTACACAGATATTTTCTCAGACATTTAAATGGCATTTATAAATGTATACATTCTTTTTAATTTTAAAACATTTTAACTAAATTAACCAGATCTTTCCATGAACTAAAACAATTTTGTTAATCTAATACAATGAGATTTACATTTTCGTAAAAGTTCTATTTCTGAAAAGGAACACATTAAAATTTCAACTTCAAGTGTTTTCTAAATTGCTCAATTACATTTAAATTAGAGTTGTAGTCTTTGCATTAAAAGCCAAAATTACCTTACATATCAACATAAATAAAATGTCAACCATACACAAATTCATTCTTAACAAAATATTTACACTATTTTAAAATTTCCTTTTACAGCAGATTCTATGGTGTGCTGCTGTGGAAGATTGTATTTTCCAAAAATAGTCACGACAGATTTTTTGGTCACACCTCACTCCCCATCAAACAGCAGAATCTATTTTTCTACCTCTTAAGCAACATTTTACTATTGCCTCAAAAAAAAAAAAAAAAATTAGAGGAAGTGATGTTGCTACCATGTTTGGGGTGGCTGACAACCCAAGCCCAGGTCCTGGTTGATAATCAGCACCAACAAACAAATATGAGTGGCAAGTCTCCAGATTATTTCAACTCCCAGTCTTTGCGCCATTGTAATTATGTTGAGTGGAACGAAAAAGAATTATCCCCCCTGAGCCATGTCCAAATTGTAATTTGTGATCAAAATCCGTGTTGTCATTGTGTTACACCACCAAATTTTGGGGAGGATTGTTAAGTAGCAGTACATAATTAACACAGCTGCTCAGAAACCCCCTTTAGAAATGTGGTGCCCATTTCTCCAGCTAATGGTAGTGTGGACAGCTGATGGGAAGGTTGTCAGTCAAATCACTCTCTGGAAGCTCCCTTTATAGTTAAGGAGATTTGTTTCAAAATTCCCTGGATAACGTTCCTTCCCAGAATCAGCCCATGTCAAATGACTGGTTGATGGAGACTAACAACTCCTTGTCCTAAACCTTATCAAGATGGAAGAACACTGAATGGCCATCTCAGCACTTGAGCTCCCTGTGGATCTTCTGAGACCTTTATCGGGATGCATCCACGTCAACTCTCCTTTATGGGGAGAGCCCTTTCCAAAAAAGCTCCTGCACACAAATCTCCATCTCAGACTCTGTTTCCTTGGAATCCAGCCTCAGATACTTTTCTATATTTATTTTAAAATCTTCCTAGGGTTAAAATATGCACTCTCACTAATGGAGGCAATGGCCTAAGCTTTTGAATGGGATGCTAACTGTATTATTATTGGCCATCCTGATGTGACATCCTAAATTCGATTTCTTTTTTCTGTGTCACTAATTTAATTACTCAAAGGAGATAATCATGTAGGCCAAATTTTTTGATTCAGTACTAACAGAAGTCAGCAAAACATACGCAGCTCCATCATTTAGGAGCCAACAGGAGGCAATAACTGTAGAGTTATTTGAATTTAATGAAGAGAATTGTTAATTAATAGAAGACGGATAAGAGAGGTAAAAGAGCACTTAAAAAAGTCCAGAAGTAGCAAGTACAAAAAAGCAACTACTACCTCTAAGCTGAGGGGGCATGGACAATAACAAAATAAAATAAGCGAAAACAAATGGGCAAAATCAATTCTTGCTGCCAAGGTTGAGAGGCAGACTTCTTCCAATAGGAGAAACATGTAGACTTCTGGTTGTGAAGAAATTCCCAGAGGTTGTGAATAGGAGGTAGTCTGTAGGAGTGCCCACAAGTGGCTGGAGGGTGTGGCCGGGAAGAGCTAGAAGTTCAGAATTGGTTGTTGGCAAGATCATGACATGAAGGCACAGCTAGATTGCTTCTATGGGAGTTCCTGAAATTTTGCACTGAATAATAATAATGGAAGACCAGAACCTCAAAAGTAGGTATCTTCCTTTATTACAGCCTTGCTGAATCTCTCCAGTGCCGTCTATTGATAATACCTAGCATTTTGCCAATCGGCAAAGTAAATTTGTCAATTGGTAAAGTTTGGCCAATTTGCCAAACAAGCTAATACCTTGATTGGATTTTGCATTTCTTTTGCTCTTTATAAACCTGCCTTACTAAAAGCTTAAAAATCTTTGAACTTGACAGAATTCTGAACAACTTCATTCTTGAACCATACATTTTTAACTAATATTTAAAATGCTATCTGATTGGATTTTGTTTACCTCGCATGACTTTATAACTTGCTTTTGCACCTTTTGAGATAAGTTTATAGTCATGACGCATTGTACAAATTTGCTTTTGTTTGCTCAAACAAAACAATTTATTTGAAGGAAGTGTATGAGAATAATTGAGACAGGAATAGGAATCTTAGCCACGTAATCAGTCTTCATAAGAACACAGGGAAAAGAGTCATAGTTGACTCTTTATAGTTTACTTATCATTAATTGTCTCTGAAGTCAGAACACACTCAGATAGTGGAAGTATCCAAAATTGAACCAGTGACTGCATTAGCTTGTGGCCTCCCCAACAGTAGTAATTAATGATTTTTTCTCATGTGGTCTCTCAGTTGATGTGTATGTTTTTCTTCTGCACCTACCAACTAAAAACATTACTTGTACACTGTGATGATTTTTTCTACTTCACAGCATATACTAATTTAGAATTTACATTTAATTATGCCATCTTCCCTCTTCTAGCAACTACATGTTGCCTTTTCACTATGGGTCTTTTAGCTTATGTTTCTGCTACTAACATGTTGATATTTTCTCCATATCTCTAGTTCAAATTACAAAGAAATAGACTTATTGATTTGGCCAAGTAATAATCTTTCTTCTTGGAAAGAACTTAATTCCAAACCACCTCATAATCCCTAGCCATTCCATGGTTGACTCTCATTGAGTTGATGGTTAATTCCTGATCAAATCAGTAACCATCAGTAGTGTAAGTTCATGTGGCAGACAATATGGTCACCAACTCCAGGTTAGAAACCAAATAAAATTGCTTCTCTCAGCAAATTACTCTCCACATGAAAGGGATATATTGGACTGGTGGGACAGACCAGAAACTTAGAAAGGTCCTCCATAGTATACCACTCAATCAAAAAATACCAATGAAAGGGAGTTCCCCAAAGAACTTCTCATCGCTGGTTCCCACCAATGGCTTTTGTAACTTTCTATGAGCACCAACAGTGACTTCAGTTGACTGTGCTGATGAACAATGATGGGGTCTCCCATGGGTTTCTCTTTTTGACAGTTCCCTATGTGCCTTACCAACAGCTTGCTAGCCTCTTGGAGAATGAAGAGTTCACAATTGCCCTCTCAGCATAACATACAACGAAGCCATTGCTGAGGCAAAGCTTTTTTAGAGTTTTTATAGTCACCTCAAATTTGCAGTTGTTGTTGTGGCCATTTCACTGAGCCCTCCTTGACTCAGAGTCAGCTCAGTTGTTACAATGCAGAATATTCCCTCTTGGGAGTGGGGCAGGGGTGACAGGAAGGAGCTCACTCTATCCCCTCACAAATTATAAAGATGAAAACATGTTCATTTAATTTAAATCTTACCACTGTGAATTTGGACTTTGCTTTAATTCTCTTCTACCTTTGTAGAAACTACTTATTAATAAAAGGCAAATTCAACATAGATGCTTAGAGTTTGAAGGAACCCTTAAGATTATATAGTCAGTACCCCCAATTTTAGAGATGAAGAGAAAAAGCCCCACCTCAAATCCCCCCTAGAAAATGTTCAAGTGGTTACTCCCTTTCCCTCTGCCAATAGATGAGACTAGAACTCAGGCTCTTGACTCTAAGCCCAGTGCTCTTTCTACTATACCATGCTGCCCCCTTGTGTTAGTCAGATTTCTTAAGAATTAGTGATTTCATTCGTAAGAACAAATTCTATCTGATTTAAAGAGCTATTTGCAAAACATGAATGCCTAAGCTTATTTAAAAGGATAAAAAGATCTGACATAAACCTCCACTTCACAGTATTTTACCATTTATTTGTATTACTATGCATACTTAAAAATATATTTGTCTTTTCTTCTAAGATTAAATTATAAGTCTTCTTCTAAGATACAATTAAGGCCCTAAAAGGTAAAGAACAAACACAAAGTTGTGTATTGCAGTGGGAATGAAGGGACAGTCTTACTTTAAAAAAAAAATCGCCATCTTTAATTAATCCGCAACCTGTCTTAATATATCAATGATTCTTTTTTCTATAGTTATAGATAGGGTTAATTGGTGTCCTGAGGCATCATGGAGGTCCCTGAGAAAAATCACAGAATAAAGGGAATAGAAGAACCACTTTTATAATAGTAAGTATTAAACATTGTGAAAAGTAATAGAAAAATAACTCAAATTAGAGCATAACAGTCAATTTTACCATATATTTTCACTCAACACTCCCAACAGAAAGTATAGTTATAAATAGAAGAACAAAACCAATAAAATATAAGTAAAAAATTTAAAAACCTTGACTCAATGTATTATAAGAAGAATTTAAAAGTGTAGAACAGATGTATCAGGGGGAAGACAGAAACAGAAGAAAAAAATAGGGTAACTAATAAATGAGAGGAAGCAAAGAATTAATTGTTGCACTAAGGAGGCTGATATATTGAGTTCATTTAAAAAATGTCTTTAAGAAAGAATGAAGAAGAAAATTTAAATAAGGAGGAACTAATAAAGACAATGAAAATTGCTTATAAAAAATGTTAAGGAAATTGTGGAAGACATTTTAAAATAGACTAGTGACTCAGAGGATCTTAAGTAAGATTGTGGGAGCCCTATTAAAAAAAAAATTTGTGACTAAGACATAGTCAAACATACGAGCATTGACTTGTATTTTATGTTCTTAATTAACTTTGAATTGTCACAAACATGTAAATTACACCTTCAAATATGTATCGTTCAAGATGGATTTCACAGGAGGTGCAGAATCAGTACACACGTTTCTATTGCTTTCCTTTTCCTCTTACCTCTGAGTTTCTTTCTGATCATCTTTGAAGAGATTGCTAGCATAAAATGGCATTTGACTAGCATTCCCCAATATAGCCCATTCCAACCCTATACCCAAATGCCCAGGAAGAACAGAAAACAACAAGCGTTCATAACATTGAAAAGTAACACTGAATAACAAATTACCGTTGGAAATGTTGAGAAATGCCCATCTATACTCTGTAGTATATTAACATTAGGAAATGGAATCCATTAATTTAAACAGTAGGAAGATCTTTTGCAATTCTCCATTGTCTAAGCCTTGAATCATGAGCTGTACTAACCCCAAAACTCTCCATCCACTTAATTCTTCGTGAGTGAAGGTGGCAACATTACTGTTTTCTGCCCTTCCTTCATTCTTATTTTATATTCATTCAGAAATAACTAGTTGTAGGAGACCACAGAGAAAGAATGGATGAGGACAGAGAAAAATTGGAGTTGAGTTACATTTAGTTCACCATTGTCAAAGTATTATGGATGTTTTTCAAAACTGAAAATATCTTAGTATACTACATTCTAGGGGTTTTATCTATTCACCTAAACCACTGTTTATCACGCAAGGAATAGGAAATGGAAGTAGGACATTCTACATCAATAAATTAGTGCTACATAACATAAATAACTTTCCAAAAACCGAGGGATTAGGATGAGAGCTTTGAACTGGAACCTTTATTAAAGAAAAAAAATATGATTATTACTTAAGAGAATAGTCACAACAAGACAACAAAAGGAAACTAAGAATACGTGACGAGAATTTAAAAGATAATAATGTAAAAATTTAAAATTAGTTGATGAGAAGCACGATCTTGAAAAATTTGGCCAAAATGCAGAAAAGAGGTTCAGGACTGAAAGAGATACAAGAGAAGATAGCTGATACAACGAACAAACCCAGTACCATTCCTAGGAATTTTATGTAACCCCAAGGAAGAAAGCAGAGAACTGAAACAACACCAATTAGAAAGCCCATGTCTGCAGATTAAATCTGTCTTCCAGGTAAATTCCATGTAGCTGGTAGGAGGAGACAGCTCACTAAATGTCCATTTCAACTCCATTCTCCCTGCCTTCCTTTGCTCTTGATGCTGTTAAGAGAAATGCTTGGCTTTTCATACCCTCTGGAATCTGGAAATGGTCATGAGATTTAATTCTAGCTGTAAAGGTACAAAATGAAACCTATGGGAGAGCTTCCCTTACTAAATACAAAGACAAAGACAAAGTCTCAATTATTATTACGCCCCTAGTACTAGTAGAGTGCCTGGTTTATTAATTCAAATACACCATTCTCTGGAGTTATTTATAAACTGTTGTTTCTCTAGGAAATTCTATAGTTTATAGCTCTAAATTATTTTATGTAGTAGTATTAAAATGTAAACTTGGCAAGTAAATTTAACTAGTGCATTATGTCAGACCATTGGAGCTTCCAAGTGACTGGGAGGTAAATTAAAATGTTTAAATAAGGTACAAATAGTTACCATTGAACAGATAAACTGTATCTTTGGATTTAAGGAATGTTTGCAAAATTCATTATAACATAATCAAGCAGAATTACAGATTTATCTGTACACTGGCAGAAAATACTTCGTTCTTAGTTATTTCTGTGAAGAAAAACCTAAACAATAAAACATCACCACTGTCAAGATATTTTTTTGAAAGAGAAAATGAAAGCCAGTCTTTATCAAAGTTTGGAGTTAAGTTCTTAATTAAATTAATCAATAACTTTAAGTGAAAACATAAATTAAATATGGTAGCCAGAAAAGAGGTAAAGACTTAGAATGCTGAACGTTTTATTGTTACATTTTGGCATTTATCGTTGAATTTATTAGTGTGCCTGTATGTGTATGTGTGTGCACATGAGTGTACATATGTATGAGTGTGTTAGATATCGAGTGCAGAAGAGGGAAGGATGACATAGGAAAACATGGGCTGGGTGTGGTGGCTCATGCCTGTAATCCCAGCCCTTTGGGATTTTGAAGCAGGTGGACGCTTGAGCTCAGGAGTTTGAGACCAGCCTGGGCAGCCTGGTGAAAACCTGTCTCTGTAAAAAATACAATAATTAGCTGAGCATGGTGGCTCATACCTGTAGTCCTAGCTACTTGGGAGGCTGAAGTGGGAGGATTGCTTGAGCCCGGAGGTGAAGGTTGCAGTGAGCTGAGATCATGCCACTGTACTCCAGTCTGGGCCACAGAGGGAGACACTATCTTATGTTTTAGTCAGTGTTTCTTGAGTCATGTTTTCTAGATGTTAGTCACTTGTTAATAACTTCTCGACTGAATTAATCAGTACCTTCTCATTTGAGTCATAAGGGCAGGGACAAATTATGAGAATCTGTCTCATAATACAGATGTGTCAGAAAATACAGTGGGTAGTTATTGTGACTCAGGATCCATGTATTTTCTGAGAACATAACCGTTCTTCTTCTGGGAAACACTTGGCCCATCTTTGAATCCGATCTTGCATTTTGAATGGGAGATGACATGGTCTTATAGGCCTCATACCCCAAAGCAGAAATGAACATCTGATGTACCAGGGGCCAGTCAGAGGCCTCCTCTGGAATTTTTTGCTTTGGACCATGGGTAATACTAGTCAGTATTTTCTAGATATATGAGAAATATAACTCTGGAGAAGCTCATTGCCATCTTTCCAAACACCAGAAAGTGAGTTTGCACCAAAAAAATATAAGGCCAAATACAGAGAATGATGGACCTGTTGTCCTGGACATTTGCCTTGCACTCACTTTTGTTTGGTTACTTGAGATAGCCTATTACCATTCTAACAAATTTCTTGTTGCATTCAAGCTTATTCTAAAGGGTTTCTCATGCTTGCAAATGAGAGCTCTTGTGAATACAGTGTAATCGTAGATGCATATTATCAGTAGTCAGACCAGTTCCAGTGAATCAATATAGTGGTCAGTGGTTAATCAGTGTGGTTAATTTAGAAAGGAATAACAGATAATATAAACTGTGTGATCAGAGAGAGGAAAAAAAATCACCTGGTAGACTTCTTAATTTAATGAAAAGAAAGCTAGGATGAGATCCTTTAGGAGCAGTATTTCTCAATATGCAGCCATCAGAAATCTGCACCATAATCACTTAGAGTGATGGCTAAAGTGAACACTCCTGGGCTGTCATTCAAACCGAGGACATCAGAATCTTGAGATGCAGGGGACTAGGAGAGGTACGTCTTTTAACAACACCCTACATAAGGGGTGTCCAATGTTTTGGCTTCCCTGGGTATATTAGTACATTTTCATACAGCTATGAAGAATACTCGAGACTGACTGGGCACAGTGGCTCAAGCCTGTAATCCCAGCACTTTGGGAGGCCGAGGCTGGCAGATGATGAGGGCAGGAAATCGAGACCATCCTGGCTAACACTGTGAAACCCCGTCTCTACTAAAACTACAAAAATTAGCCAGACGTGGTGGCACATGCCTATAATCCCAGCTACTCAGGAAGCTGAGGCAGGAGAACTGCTTGAACCCAGAGGTGGAGGTTGTGGTGAGCCAAGATCGTACCACTGCACTCCAGTCTGGACAACAAGAGTGAAAATTCACATCAAAAAAAAAAAAAAAAGTAATAAAAAGAATACCCGAGACTGGCTAATTTATAAAGAAAATAAGATGTAATGGACTCACAGTTCTACATGGCTGGAAGGCCTCAAAATCATGGAGGAGGGTGAAGGAGAAGCAAAGGCATGTCTTACATGGTGGCTGGCAAGAGATCGTGTGCACGGGAACTGTGCTTTATAAAACTATCAGATCTCATGACACTTATTCACTATCAAGAGAACAGCACGGGAAAAACCCATACCCATGATTCAATTACCTCCCAGTGGGTCCATCCCATGACATGTGGGTATTATGGGAGCTATAATTCAAGATGAGATTTGGGTGGGGACACAACCAAACCATATTACTGGGCCATGTTGGAAGGAGAATTGTCTTGAGCCACATAGAAACTACACCAACAACTAACGATAGCTGATGAGCTTTAAAAAGAAAAAAAAAAAAAAAACTCTCAAAAAAATCTAATAATGTTTTAGGACAGTTTACGAACTTGTGTTGGCCTGCATTCACAGCCATCCTAGGCTGCATGAAGCCTACAGGCCACAGATTGGACAAGCTTGCCTTAAATGATTCTAATATGGGTTAAAAGTTGAGAGCCACTGCCTTAGAGGAATGACTGATTTTATTAGGATGCTGATAAAAATGCAGCTTTGAGAGACAATATACGTACATTAAGGATCCAATTGTGTAAAGTGCAGAAAAACAATATAGGAGAAAAGTCCAGAGAGTGATACAATGTCAACAAATAGAGAAAGTACAAGTAAAAGTACAGGGCCTGCTATGGCTTGAATGTTTGTGTCCTTCCAAAATTTATGCTGCAACTTAATCCTCAATGCTACACTACCAAGAGGTATGGATTTGGGGAGATGATCAGGTCATGAGGACACTTTCATGAATGGATTAGTGCTCTTAAAAAGGGCTAGAGGTGCCAGGTGCAGTGGCTCATGCCTGTAATTCCTGCACTTTGGAAGCCCGAGGCAGGAGGATCATCTGAGGTCAGGAGTTCGAGGCCAGCCTGGCCAACATGGTAAAAACCATCTCTACTAAAAATACAAAAATTCCCCAGGCATGGTGGCACATGCCTATAATCCCAGCTACTTAGGAGACTGAGGCAGGAGAATTGCCTGAACCTGGGAACCAGACAATGCAGTGAGCCAAGAGTACACCACTACACTTCATTCTGGACAACAGAGCGAGACTCTATTTCAAAAAAAGAAAAAAAAAAGTACAGGGAGGGAACTAGTAGGTGCCATTTTGCCTTTCCATCCCTTCCATCATCTGAATTTGCTATCAAACATTTCAAGGCATCACTTGGAAACAGAGACCGGACAGCAAACCCACCGGCACCTTGATCTTGGACTTCTAGCCTCCAGGACTGTGAGAAACAAATTTCCATTGTTTATAAATTACCCAGTCTTGGGTATTTTATTATAGCAGCACAAACAGACTGAGACAGGATCTTAGAACTATGCATGAATAATAAAGTACAGAAGGTTTTTGTTTTGTTTTGTTTTGTTTTTGTTTTTGAGATGGAGGAGTCTTGTTCTGTGGTCCAGGCTGGAATACAGTGATGCAGTCTTGGCTCACTGCAACCTCCACCTCCTGGGTTTAAATGATTCTCCTGCCTCAGCCTCCTGAGTAGCTGAAATTACAGGCACACACCATCATATGCACCTAATTTTTGTATTTTTAGTGGAGATGGAGTATTGCCATGTTTACCAGGCTGGTCTCGAACCCCTGACCTCAGGTGATCCACCAGCCTTGCCTCCTAAAGTGCTGAGATTACAGACGTGAGCCACCATGCCTGGCCAGGTTTTTTTTTTTTTTTTTTTTTAAGGGAAAATATTGACTTGGTTTTCTTACATATGATAGCAAAGTTATTTTTGCATATATTTGTTGCTGGTATATGAATGTTTTATGTCATTACAAATAGCTAATATATGTATGAAAAATGAAAAATTCATTTTAATCAGTGAATTAGTGGCCTATTATAAAATAACTACCCCAAAATGTCTGTTCAACTTCCCCTCAATTGTATCAAATAAATTTTCATTAAAATTAGTGATTTTGGCTTCCATGGGACCACCCATCTGATTCAGCCAAATTTTCTCACCTCAGAAACAGGCTTATAATTATGGCTTCTACTAAATTGGAGGTCTCAAATCAGACACTTAAATCTGAGCAATTTTCAGAGGAAAACTTTGTTCCAGGTAAATGTCAAACTAGACAAACAAAATATCAAATGAAGAGCTGTCATAAATATGATCATTTGCTCAATGCAGTTCAATTTTCTATCTAGCTAACAAACATCTTTTTTTTTTTTTTTTTTTTTACAAGAAATGCAGGATTTAATGCCTCTGAGAAGAACAGCCACAATCTAACCATCTTGTCAATTCCATTTCCTGGAACCTCAGGAGTTGAGTCTTCTAGTTGAGTCTTCTTGCCAGTTTCACGGAGTCCACATCGGCCTTCTTTTTTTATTCCTCAATCTTCCATTTCAGACAGTGTTGGTAATTGGTTTTTAATCGGTTCATTTACCTGAATGATTTATACTGCCTCAGGTAGGCACAATTTAATGACATCCATTATAGTGCTTTAGATTATTTCACAAATAGATATGCTGTTGTCCTTCAAGATTGAAGATCCATGCATATGAGTGTTATCATTCATACTTCTCTGATGTAGAAAAAAGTCCAGTGCATGACTAACAATGGTAAGAAATGAGAGTTTACCAGGTGTGAACTATGTACCAGGCGTTTTGCTAAGTGCTTCATACGCATTATCTTATTTAACAGACATTTTCATAAGAACAGAAATAAACAGAATCAATCACTGTCCACGGAGTTGCATTTATTTTGTGCAGAGACTATTTACAATTGTTTCTTCTCTATTTCTCAGATGACCAATTCTTTGCTCAAAATTGTCAGTTCACTTTGAGCATTAGTAACACACTGAGAAAATCACTAAACCAACTAGGTAAGAAATCTAGGTTCATTCTTGATTCTGGCAATAACTGCGAGAACTTAATCCAGTTGCTTAACCTTTGAGTTTAGACCAGCTCTCCTGAAAGGACTCTTGTAGTTCTGACATAATGTGGCTCACTCCCTCCAAATTCCTGTTCTCATTTTGATTGATTAGCTACTTGGGGTGCTGTCAAATCTTCTGTAGTAAAATCTATGCTTGTATTTCAATGTTCCATTAAAATATAATTTCTGCCTAAACTGTTTAAAAAACATTTTACTCATCATTCAGTTACTTACTTACATCATTCAGTTATATACTGTTACACAAATGCTTTACCCAAGTAAGGACAGTCTCTCAGGAACTACACTGGTTTCACAACTAAAATAACAGCAAGTGAATATATAGAGTTATAATCAAACTTAGAAAATGTTCTAATAATAAAAAGATGATGTTTTTCTACTTCAACATAGCCTTTCTTCTATGTAAGTTCCTACGAACACAATAAAATATTTTTAAATGTTTCTTATAATTAATTTGCATAAATGTACCATCACATATGTGAATTAAGACGTATAAATGGTACTTAGGAACAGATTCTGGTATTGTTTATGTGAAATAAAAAATTCAAAAGGTCTTTTCTGATTAACTGTGGGTAAATTTAACCAGGCATGTATTAGTATTGGAGCTTCATCCAATTATAAAGCCTTGTGTGGAAATTGCACAACCAATATTTGGGGATGACATAAACTGTCTTGTTTTACTGACACACAATCTTAAGCAAACCTAAATATATTTACAATATTTTTCTTTGATTAAAACATTTTTAGTATTTACTTTGTACTTATGGTAATTGGCAGACTTCTGTCAAATATCTACTCCCCAACGTGTACCATTTCTGAGGATAGTGTTGCCTTTTTCTAGTTGTTCTGCAGACTGTCTTAAGTTTAGGCAAGCAGATCTAAGATTTTTACATAAATACTATTGTATAATAATTCTAGATCACTGCCAGCATATTTAGATATGATCACATCTGTACTCCTGTATTACATTTGCATGTTTCCATGTTTCAATTAAGTTCACCTCACTCGTATATAAATATGTAATTGGAAGAAAAAATAGAGTGGGATGGGAGAGCTTAACTTGGAATTGTATCTTCCCTAAGAGATAGAAAAGTATTTATTTCAAAGCATCCCTTGAGTCTTTTTGTACCCAGATGATGAACATGCAGGGGCTGAAAGTCTTGTTGACTGGGAAGGATTTGGCTGTAGTACATCTTTTATGTACCTGAAGACACCGGCATATGTTTCTCCTTTCTCCTTCTTAATAGCTCTGTACTGTCCAAAACAGTAGCCAATAACCACTTGTGGCTACTGGATACTTGAAATAAGCCTAGCCTGAACTGAGATGTTCTGTAAGTGTGAAATACATACCAGATTTTGAAAACCGGATATATTAAAAATATACTGTAAATTATACTACTATTTTGTATATGAATTATATGTTGAAATAATAAATTTTAAATATATTGGATTAAATAAAATATATTTTAAAGTAATATTTCTTTTTACTCTTTTAAATGTACCTGCTCAAAAAGTTACAATTACATATATGGCTCAAATGATGTATTATTATTATTATTATTATTATTATTATTATTACTACTATTGACAATAGTGATACAGACTCAGACCACATTGTCTTTGACAAATATTTTTGTCATTGGGATGTGGGTATGATGGAATTATTTTATGCCAAATGATGAGGAATAACACGGAGCTCTGAGTTCACCCAAACCTATCGTGATCAAGACTTTCCTGGACTGTCCTACTGAAACCCCCACCCCTGCATCCTACTTTACCATCCTCGCTTCCCCACCCTCTATCACCATAGTATCATTCTAAATTAAATAACTTAGACTTTGGGAAAATGCACTGCACAACACATCTAACACTATGTACCAGGCACAGTTCTCAGCCCTTTATAACTATCAGTTCAACTAACTTTTAGAACAATTCTATGAAGTGGTTTCCATTATAAACCCCATTTTACAGATGAGAAAATTGAGGTACAGAGAAGCTAATAAATTTGCCCAAGACCACAGTCTGGCCTCTTTTTTTTTTTTTTTTTTACAATTCAAATGAAACGGGATCTTTGCGAGTCAAATTAAATTGGCTTAAACCATTGTCAAACTTTGTTAAGATGCTGAAAACCTTCCATATTTCTTTCTCTGACTTTGTCGTTTTTACTGACCAATATCCCACAGATTCCCCAACCCACTCACTAAGCTCTTCACCCTTTTGGTACTCCCAGATCACTCTCTTCCTCACAGAAATTTCAAAATTTGCATTTATTCTGCACAGCAATTTATCATTATTGGCCCCAGTCGATAGACTCTGTGCCTTCCCACACATGTCTCAGACTCTTCTTTTTACAACCAAGTGGGAAAAAGGAGGACAAATTTTAAGAAAGAAAAAAATAATCTATCCTCTTAGGAGACAGCAGCATCTGCAGATACTTGTGAATTTAAATAACATTTTGTTTCTCACTATCACACTGATAACAACCTTGTGTGAGAAATTGTGTTATCATTATACACAGTAGGCAACTGAGACACAGAAAGTAAATAACATTTGCAAGGTCACACAGCCATGAGGGAGCAGAAAAAGTGTTCCTGCCAGGCATAGGGTCTATAACTAACTGTACTAGTTGTGCTTCATATCTATCCACATCCCTTGAGGTTCTTCTGGGTGCTCTGTCCCAGCACCTGGCTCCTGTAAGCACTCACATATGCATCAGTTTAGATGACCATAATTCATACATGCGTCATCACCACACTGCCCTCAGATACTGCTAAGACGCCTGGGCTATCCTTCCTGATGTCACGGCATTATGTTGTCCGATAACTTTGGACACCACCTATGACATTCTTTTCCTTCAAGTTTAGGAAAGGAATTTGTAGTCATGTGTTATTGTGATCACAAATAATATCTTTGGTCAAACACCTATGTGGCTTAGAAAACAAAATTCCTCAATTTGTAATTGTTATTACCATGTAGATAAAGGGAAGATGAAGGTCAGGCAGTGCTAAATTCTCTCTATTAAATAAGGAAATAATAAATGCTTCCCAGACGTGGAAAAATGGAAAAATTGAGGCTATTAGAAAAGAAATTATTAGCGGATCAAAAGTATTTAAAAGAAATGTGAGTGTTCAGAACTTGACTGGAGAGCAAACTAATCAGCCAATGAAAACCTTTTGAGTTAATAATGAATGTCTCATCTCAACTTGAAACAAATCTGTCCGCTCTGTTGGAAACATATAATATCAAAGGAGAGGAAAGCTGTCCCATAAAGGCATGGTAGCATTTGAACATCAATTTGACAGGTAGTGTAATTTCCTTACTAAGGACCGTGAATATCATATTGAAGCCTACTACAGAAATACTACTCAAATTCTCCAACATAACTCATCTGAATAGGAAAAGTTTCAGCACAAGTCAGAGGAGATATAGAGGAAAAGGCTGAGGCTGATGAATTTCACTTATGACCAAAAAACCATGACCTTGACTTATTTCCATTTAATACTAATCTATTATCTCTAAACCAGGAACAAGTGAAACTGAAATCAGTCAGAAGCCGGAGTTATTTCTGCTCCAGATTTACTCTAAGTAGTGCTATGTCATCCGAATACATTTGTATGCAAGTGACAAGAGTCAGGGAATGTTCAGTTCTGATCTGTGCTTTTTTACTATTTTAAGTACCAGGGAAAGATGATAGTGGTTAAACACCTCTGTTTCTAGCATATAGCAAATGGCATGCATATAGAAGATGAGAAAAATATTTTATTAATCTTATACCAGTGTTATCTTATATAATATATTCAGAAGGCAGCTTTTTATTAGCTATATAGAAAAAGTTTTGAGAAATGTCAAGCTAATATTTCAATTGTTTTAAAATGTGTTTTTCCCTAGGCATCTCAAAAGTGGGTTATTGTGCAGATTGTGTGAAAGCTTCAACTAGTTATGCATTCCATTTCCTTTTTTTTTTTTTTTTTTTTTTCTGGAGATGGAGCCTTGCTCTGTTGCCCAGGCTGGAGTGCAGTGTAATGGCATGGTATCAGCTCACAAAACCTCCATCTCCTGGGTTCAAGTGATTCTCAAAACCCATATCCCTTACTACTTACTACTAGTAGCCTATGCCAGTTGTTACTTGTTCTCTTTCACATAAATTGAACTTAAATAAATTTTTTTGTTTTGTTTTGTTTTGTTTGAGACAGAGTCTCATTCTGTCACCCAGGCAAGAGTGCAGTGGCACAATCTCAGCTTACTGTAACCTCCACCTCCTGGGTTCAAGCAATTCTCCTGCCTCAGCCTGCCAAGTAGCTGGGACTGCAGGCACCCACTACCACACCTGGCAAATTTTTGTATTTTGAGTAGAGACAGGGTTTCACCATGTTGGCCAGGCTGGTCTTGAACTCCTGACCTCAAATGATCCACCCACCTCGGCCTCTCAAAGTGTTGGGATTACAGGCATGAGCCTCCCCACCTGGCCAGCATTTCATTTCAACATGATTAACCAGAAATAACAGAAATAATGATGACATCCCAACTTCCCAACAGTCTCTGGATTTAGGCTTGTTTACAACTTCCAAGTAATCAGCCAAACTTCTTTAAATAATTTCTGAATGGCCTCCAAATCTTGGATGAAACTTTATTCTGGTAGGACAAACATCTACATGTATCATATGGAACTATAAACCATTGTCAACTTTAACACACATTAGGTAGACTTTGGCGTTTCATAAGGAGACTCACTTAGAGCACAAGTCACACAGTAGTGAGCTGTTGGTTATTTATTAAGCAGTGCTTCATTTTGTTTTTCGAGAGTCAATATTTTCAAATTAGATTTTATATTCAAATTAGATTTCATATTCAAATTTGATTTCATATTAAGATATGCATTTCCACCTCTCTTGAAAAAGGTGAGGGTATGAAAACTCAGGACCCAGACTTCCTCATTATAATAATTTGCAGGATCTGAGCATCTGAGATCTCTAAATTTTCAACTCCTTATATCCCATCCAACTAGTTGGCCAGCATCATGAATTTTAGTGGCCTCACAAACTCTTGTAAGCATTTCGTGTTGTGACTTTGATGTAGATTCTAGATTCATGAAAATTCCCTAACTTGGAGCAAAGCTGATACAGAGCAAACTTTATAGCTCCTATTTGCGGAAAACGACAAAGTTACAAAAATTGGTACTATTCTTGAGTTCATAGTTTTCCACCTCCACAGGACCCAGCATTGATTTTACCTTGTCTAGGAAACTCCCTTTACACTTTCTGGAAAGCCTGTTTCCAAAGTATACGCAATTATTATATTTCCTTCTTTCCTACTTCAGTCTTTAAGGAGAAAACGCAGTCTATCATAGAAGAACTCACTCAATTTACCATCTTCCTGATGCTATACTTTCCTACTTCACTTCTTTCACTTCGCAGCTCTGTCAAAGTTGGACAATGTTTTGAAGAATTTTTAGCTTCTTATTTCTCAACAGCAATTGAAGCTACTATGCCGAGCTCCCAATAACACAATTACTAAAGTAGATCATGTAAACAAGCACAGTGGTGGGCAGAGAAGTGTGCTTTGCTTCATAGTGTCATTTAACTCCTCTGTGCCCGTCCTAGAGGGTGGAAGTGTTTGACTCATCCACCTTGATTCTCTCTAGATTTTTCTTTCTAAATAATCACCTTATTTGATCTGTCACCTGAAATGTTGGTGCTCCATTGAATTCTATGTTTTTAAAATCTTATTCAATTTCCCTTGGCTATGAAGCAAAGCACATTTCCCAAGATTATTCCAGCCTTCCCCAAGGATTCTAACCCACTTTCTGTATGCTAATGGCTCCATGCCTATACAAAAAACTTCCTTTTTCATAACTTCCTTGTGGGATTTGCACACTTGCATTCATCCTCCATTCTACTGCCTGAGTAACATTCCTCAAGGCAAAACTGATCTGTCAAAAAAATCTCTTTTGAATTCGGGCTAAATTATAGGGTAAAGTCCAAGTTCATTAGATCACCGCAAGAAGATCTTTACAATAGGTGCACAACAATTATCTGTGTCATCTTCTCTACCACCACACATACTGTGCTCTGCCATGCTGAGTTTCTTACCCCTTCTCTGCTTATTCCAGCCCTTTACAACTCTGTGCCTTTCACATGCTGTTCTTTCTTCTTGTATATAATTTATCTCCCTGCTTTCTGATATGAATTTTCTCCTTCTTTCTTTAAGATCTAAGTAAAAATGTACTTCATGATGTAAACTTGCTAATCTCCACATTAATGTAGTTGCACAGGTCTCTGAGTTTTCCGAGTAATTCTTAGGTTATTTACATTACTACACAGCCTCCATCTTCTCTCATTCTCAAAATAAATAGACTCACACTCTAGATTTTGAGATTCTTTAATGGCAGAGATGGTGTTTCATATGTGAATTGTAAACACCTATTACAGAACCTATTGTATGGTAGGATAGAGGTAATTACAATTCAGTTCAACAAAAAATGTATTTTGTTCTGATTTTACTGTGTTACTCTTCTAAATCTCCACAACAAGCATGAGTTAGGAATCATTACAGAAAATTTAAAAAATGAGGTTCAGTGATTAAGTTAAAACTCATAAATAGTAGAACTGGAATATTAATCTCCAAAGTCCATGCTTTATCTAATATACATACCTTATATTTTTGTCAGTAAATCTTTGTTGAGTTAGTGAATTATTAATTGAATAAATAAAAGTTGCCCAATAAATCTTTGACAATTTTCAAAAAGTTACGTAGTATGATAGTATGCACTGCAGTACTTCTTAAAAGTTTGAGATATATTAGCATTGGTTTGTTACTACATCTAATTTAATTCATTTTCTTTTATTCTTAAAAATTAAAAACTGTTTCAGAGATTACTTTCCAAAAAGAATCTGGCTTGCCTATTGAATGATATATTTCATTCTGTTTCTTCAAAAACATACAAAATTTCATAATTACATGTTTTAATATACTATTACACCAAATATAAAAAAAAATAAAATTAATGCCAACTAATACAGAGGTTTTTATTTGTCATTCTATGTGTCTTTTAACGTTATTATTACTAGCTTTATTTAGGTTTCAATTATTTTATTGTAAATCAGGTCACTGAAAAGCCAATCAATTATTTCAAAACACTTTATGGGGATTACTTTTAACAAGAGAAACTCTATTAGTGTGCTATACAGCATTAAATCTGTTTCAGTAATCATTTCATATTTCACATAGTTACAAGTACATTGCTTTTTGGCTGCATTATAAAGTGCTAATAACAATATCATTAATTAGTAATATATATTCATTGAAATTTAGTGACTTCAAGACCTATCTAGCTTCATATTTATATTGTCCTTTGGAACACATATTCTAGATCTAACATCACATCCAGCTATAGATAGTGAGAATTAAACAGAACTATGAGATCATCTAGCTAGCCCAGTGCTTTTATGACCAAGAAAATGAGGACCAGAAAGTCCCACAACATACTTTTTCCAACATGACCACACCAAGAAGATGACCAAGAACTAGAACTCAGTCCTTACACTCCTTAGTCAGTAAATTGTTTTCCATTTAAATTAATGTCTATTTATTTTCCCTGATGAAATAACAAGAAAATTACTCAATAAAGACAGTTTACTCCAGATGCCAAATCTATTTTTCTTTTCTTGGTTTTCCTTTCTATGATATTAGCCTTTACTACATTAATGCCACATAAATATCAACAGATTGTTTGGTCAAATCTGCTTAATCAATTAGTTTGACTAATTACATGACTAAATTATTGGTTGACAAGAGTGCCTAGTCAATTCATGTTTAAGTAACTAGTCAAACTGGTTGTTTGCTTATAAACAAATAACTTCACTGGTTGAGGAAATGTTTTATTTTTTATTCTACTGATGTGGTGCAGATCCCACTTCTGAATGAGACCGTAGTCAATTGTTAAAGTTGTTAAGTGTCTCGTCATAAAATCACGATAATTTTTTTCACATGAGATCAAATGACCACTTTGTTTAATTTTCATCTTTCTCCTAGAAACTCTAGTATCATGTTTCCAAAGAAAATGGTGTGTTCTGGGTTTCCTTGACTACCTTCTGAAAGTCATCAAAAGGAAGGAAAGTTGATGGTGTTTGCAGCCTGGAAACTCAGGCCTTGAGGAGACAGAGGAAAACTGGGTTAATAATCACTTGTGTGAAAAAGTAAACAGAACAGAAACAAAGAATGAGAGATAAAATATGAGAAAAGAGAATTTGATGAATATAAAATATTATTATGTAATTTTATAAAAATATGGCTTGGTTATGCTGCTTTGTTCCAAAGCTTAGAAACATTTTCAACAACTAGAAAGTAATTAACTCCTACTTAAATGTTGATCTAATGGTTGATCTGATCAAATCTGTATTGAGTGGCTATCATATAAAAAAGTTGATGCCAAAACAAAGATATGTGTTACAGAAAGTAAACACATACTTTTCAGCTAGTGATTTGCTGCTGAAAAATGTCCCGGAATTGTTATGAGTGAGTAGTCAATTCTCTATGCTCCTCTAAGGGGCCTCAGCTCCCTCACATTACTTCAAATGCTCACATCTCTGGAGATTATGTGACAAATGAGGTTGGGGTGAGTGAGAAGTGATTTAGCCACCTCTAAAAATCATTCTTTCTGGTGCATCCAAATTGTCTAAAATAATTTTTTCCTAGGAAATATATTTAAGTTTATTTCATACAGAGGAGGAAATTCTGGAAAAAAAAAAAAGAGAGAAGAAAAAAAGAAGCACATGTCAAAAGATAAAATAGTGCAGCAGAAGGATTCATTGCCTAGGTAACTTTTTCCTCTCTCATTTTACTTTGCGATAAGTTCTCAATGGACTGATTCATTTAAGCTATGATTTTTATTCATATTTTTAAGCTGTTGGGCCTGATGTTGAAATCTCCCTTGTCACCAGTTAGACTTACTAGTTTTAATGATTTGGGTTTTAAATGAAGGTCATTATATAATATCCTGCATTGCATGCAGATTATAAAGTTCCTGCCAGCTTTGCCTTTTAATTAAATTATTCTTTCAAGTGGAATATAGGAATAGAAAAGTCCATCTTCTTTTTATATTGAAGAGGCTCTATAGCCAAACTTCCTTGCTTTATTACTAATGAATATTTAAAATAATGTTCTTTAATAAACGTTGACTGTGTGTGAAAGAATTATTTGTTTAATACACCTTTTCCCACCCAATTCAACTACCCATATTCTACAGATAAAATAATCCAACACATGACATATGTACATATGTATATATCTGCATACACACATATGTATATATGATACATGTGTGTGTGCATTTGGTGTATATATATGAGTGTATATATACACACACATATATCTGTTTTACCCTTGATTTTCAGACATCGCTGACACACAGCTAAGCAAAGAACAAAAAGAGAGTTGTAGAGTGTCAGTCTAGTAGAGAAACATAATGCTTGACAGTGAATCTGTTGATTAACGCTTTTGAAGAGGTGAGTAACCAGAAGTCTGGGGAGAAGGGGAAGGAGACAGGTTGACTGGGAGGAGCAGAATCATGGGAGAAGCATTATGAGGAAAGTCCCTTTGCTCTGGGCAGCAAGAATTGCTCCTTTCATCTAGCAGCTTAACTCTGTGAGATGGGTATCCAGTACAAGGGGAGAAGGAAGAGATTCACTGCCTCTGGTTGGAAGCAGATCTGCAGGTTAACCTGCTAAGGCATAGAGAGCCAACAGTGGCAACCAATTGATAGGGGCATGGAGTATTTCTGTGCAATGGCAAAAATGTTCCCAGCCCAGACTGGCTTATAACAGTTAAGACCACTTCAATAGACTGGGACACCAAGAAGCTGTATATGTGATAGAGGAAAATGAAAATTCTTGGGTTAGACAGTGAACAGAGAAGGCTAAATAGGCAATCATGATACCATAAATAATTCATCTGGGAAGTCATATTTCAGGGCCAAGGAGTTAAAAATCATCCAGAACAGACCCATCATCTTAGGAAAGTTGAGTAGGCCTCGCAAGAAAACTAAATGGAGAGTTAGAAAGGTGGATTTCTGGAGGGAATGAAGGCACAGTAGTTAAGACCAGTCTTCGTTCTTTCCATCTATTGCACCTTAAACTGTGTCATAAATCTTTACCAGAAATATCAGCAGATGGCATCTGAATGCTTTTGAAATTTTCTGTTGCTGAGGGTTAGTTTTCTAACCTCTCTCTATGGTCTCTTTTATCTGGAATAATAAACAGTTGGTGGGTGGCATCCTTAAGTCAGTGATCTGAGTGGATTATCAACTTGCAAAGTCCCTCTCACCCTTTTATCTAACATTATCTGCTGAGTTCTAGGATTGATGGTTCGAGCTTCAGTCTAAAAACTGAGTACCTCTGCCTTCATTAGATGATGAATAATGCAGGGCCCCTTGTTTATTTGCTTGCTCTGAAATTTTATCCTGTTTTTCAGCATCCCTTTCTAGGTCTGATATATAACTAATTGTTGGCAGATGTGGAAAGTATTTTGAGCCAAGATATAGTATTTGTTTGCACTGTCTGGTTTTTCAGCCTTAACCAATATCAGGTCATAGCAGCTGGTTTTTATCAAAGCTCTGTATACTATAGACCATCCACCTGACAAAACAAGATTTGCTCACATGACCTTCATTTGAAACCATTAAATAAAGGCATTCCTCCAAAGTAATAGAGAAATTTTGTTGAAAATTTATAATCAAATTAATGAATTGGCTTAATTTGTGTTTATTTACATGTAAATGTCTTGTAGTACACAGGTTAAAGTTTGTCCTTTTAAAACATACATTAAGATGTGTAGTTTTAGCTTATCATGAGTTTTAATTTTAATTTCAGGCTTAAAATTACATTACACCACTATACTTTATATAGGTATCACTCATAAGAAAAAGCTTACCAGTCACTTTTTATCCTTAGTGAAAAAGAGTGATATCATTTCAAAACTATAGTAAACAGCGTGATTTGGATCTAGCACACTAATTTTGAGTTAACATTCTTCTTAGGGCCTTCACTTTCCCCTTACATGCCAGGATCAGTATGGTGAATTATTTTCATGACCTTCCTCATTGTTTTAAATAAATAAAAGATTAGCATTTTAGCCACCCTGTTTACATTAATCTACAAATTTCATAAGCCACAGTAGTGTTTGTGTTTTCAACTTTCATGCATTTTTTTCCATGGGTGCATGAGTTCATTTGATTTGTTTCAACTACCCAAAATATTTTAAGAGCCCTGCACTGTGGAGAGGTATTTATTTGAAGTAGCTGTGGATAATGTGCAAACTCTGTGATGATACAGTGGTCTTTACTAACGAAACAGAAAAGCTTTTATTCTGTAGTCTACCTGACACTGCAGGAAATAAAATTTCCAAGAGACCTAAGCTAGCTTTATTAAAATAATTTAAATTTTGGATTATATCTTCTCCTTGGGTTGTAATGCATCCAACATGATGTGATTCAAAGGCAATTTTACCTGTTTCTGTACCATCTGTGCAGTTATGAGATACTTTACAGTGCTGTAGAATAAAAGTTGTCTGAATCTAAAAGCCTTACTAAACAATAATTTAAAAGTCTACACGAAAAGCATGAACAACATCTCGCCTTTAGTTTTGGAAAATGTTGAAAGTAAATGTATTTGAAAAAGTTTGAAATATTTTACAATACCAAATATAAGGTCACCACAAAATAAGGCAACTCACTACTTTTCCAATGAGAAGATACAATTAAAGATTTTCTGTTCAGTCAGTTGAATATATAAACACAGAAGTATGTGAGGTAGTAAAATGTCTACTTTTAATATTTAAAATAATTTCCTTAGTTACATATATTTAAAATCATATAAGTTAATAGTGTGATATTTACTTTTCTCCACTTCTTAATTTCTCCATACCCGTTTCTCCATTCCTTAATTTCATGAAAAATTTTATTAAATTCTCCAGACACATCTTTGACCTCAGTGTCTTGGTCATTAATAGAGAAACTTTTAAAGTTATGTTACAAATTTTTCCAGAGAATATAGTTTTTATTTTCACCTATCATTGTTTGCAACACAGCACATTTTTCATTCTTTTTATGAACTGTCCCTAAAGTACATCCCAAGAGACACAAACCCATAAGCTTAACATCAGGACTTATTTTTCATTGTTATTTTTATCTCCAAACCATAAAGTACAACATTACTTTTAAGTGATGTTCAACAGAATTATTTATAATGAAATCCAACACCTTTTGAGAAATAAAGCTCAATTTCTGTTTGTGCTTTTGTAAAAATCCCATCAGTTAACCTCTAAGGTCATGCAAAGCTAGCATTGACTGTAACACTAACAAAATGACTTGCCAAATGGAACGTTGATGTGCAAAATAAGGTAATTGGGAAAGCAGCTATAACATGAGCTATTTTGTAAGGGTTCAAATGTAAAGCAAATAATTCTGTTCTTTTGAAAGAAAATGGGGAGATGGAAACCTCTTCTTACATTTGGGCATGCACATTGCATTATTCAAGTATTATTTTAACTTCCCACTTACTACCAAGACAATTTACTTCAACTTTTGTTTAAATATGTATCTATTTATTAAATAGGTAACACATTCTTATATTCAATATTTTTAAAGTATTGAAAATATACAGCAAATGTCTCCCTCTTATCCTGTCTGCCCCTTATCACAATTCCCTGTCCTGAAAGCAGTCAATATTATCAATGTTTGTGTATCATTCCAAAGATATTTATCTGATGCATATATAAATATTATAGTTTGAAAGCACAGCTTTCATAATTTTATATACCAAGAACTGCAATTAAGTAATAAACACTTACACAGCTACTTTTTGTTTTGAGATGGAGTCTTGATCTGTCACCCAGGCTGGAGTGCAGTGGCACGATCTCAGCTCACTGCAACCTCTGCCTCGTGGGTTCAAGCAATTCTCCTGCCTCAGCCTCTCGAGTAGCTGGGACTTCAGGCACATGCCACCACACCCGGCTAATTTGTGCATTTTTAGTATAGATAGGATTTCACCATCTTAGTCAGGCTGGTCTCAAGCTCCTGACCTCAGGTGATCCACCTGCCTCAGCCTCCCAAAGTGCTGGGATTACAGGCGTGAGTCACTGCGCCCAGCCTATTGTTTTGTTTTCCTTCCAAGGAAAATATAAACATAATTCAAAACAATTTTCTAATAATTCTTCTGGCTGTGAATGCTACTTTTGACTGGTGTTGTACAATCATATTTATATACATAACTTATTTTTGTTAATTCAATAAATAAATTTAAACTATCAGTTGTCATCATACACAGTTTATAAGAGTTTACTCAATGATGTTTCTCTAATTAAAATAGTTTACAAGTAAGGAGAATGTGAAAAAAAAGTAAGCATACTGTTTATATGTTGAACCAATAACCAGTTAAATTACTTATTTGTTCTTTATACAGATAGTGTAATAAAAATACCACTTCAAAACATGTCACTTTGAAATCAGATCTTCTTTTTATTACAATAGTAATAAATGTTCACTGCAGATATTTTAAGAAACACAGACATGAGAAAAGAAGTTATAAACCCCATGCAACATATACACTGCTGAGGGGTCAGTGAACACCGTGGTATGTCTCCAGTCGTCCACTGTTTATTTGATTGAGAGAGACTTTGATCCTGCTCCCTGTTCCCTAAGTAAATGCTGTATCAAGGTCTTTGATAAGTGCAATGGAATTGTCAACTCACCAGTTTCACCCCACCTGCAGTGGCTCTTCCTTAGCTCTCACCAAGAAAAAAAAAAACTTGTTATGTGAAAGCTCAGACTGCCCCCCTTTTCTACCAGGTACCAACCTTGAACCTTGAAGCTCCTTCCCACTAGTAAAAGGGATCTGAACTTGTGGCCAAGACATCCCTGTGGGCTGCATCTTTGTTTCAGGTCTAGGAAAAGGTGACTGGTCCTCCTATCCTAGTCAGTCCCTGGTTCTAATTTCATTCCAATTGTCTGCTGGGGCTGTACCTTCTTCAGTTGGTCCTTGCCTATCCCTTTCAGTTCTGGGTCTGTACCTTATCTCTGAAACCCTTCCCATAGCCTAGGACAAACTTCTTTGTCTTGTGACTTTTTGTATGTGTGTGACTTGTTCACTCTACATAATGCTGAAATTTCTTGCCACTGCCCAAAAACCATGCTCATTTCCATGCTCTGCCACTGGCTGTGAGCTGGAAAGACTGATATTAGCTCACTTTGGACTTGACTTTTTCTGTATTAATTTTTACTTGTGATTTGAACTGTCCCAATCCTCTGTGTCTGTTAAGTTTTAAGGATCTCAGGCAACATCTCTTTGAATGGAAGCTTCTGAGATGTGTGGTGGCCATGGCAGTAAAAAATACTAGTGAGCATCATGGTCCCTGATTAGGTATTCACTACCATGACTCATAAACATCCACAATGATCAGGTATGAAATACAATCTCTCCTAGAAATTAAACACTGCATATGTGCATTCCAGTTGGTCTGTTTATTCTAATGCTGAAAGCTAATAACTCTTATTTTTTACTTACTATAGAAGGTTTCTATATGGTGCAAACGTCCCACTCTCTGAAGCTATACCCGAAGGGACAATTCCAGAGCCTGAGAACTTAGTATCCAAAGAAGTTCCTGGTTTGCAGAGGAAGTGAAATGATCTCTGGAGACAGAAACATACAGCTTCTAAACTGAAGAGTACACATTCTGAACTCCTGTAAGATCAGAGTGGACAAATTTGAGAGGACGGCTGAGGGGATGATAAAGGAATTCCTCAACCACCTTGCAAAACATGACATTAGGACAAAGCTTCTGTTCACACAGCCCATTGGGAAATGTATCGGCCTTTGCTCTCAGCTTGATCCTTTACCTTTATTCTCTTCTTATTCTCAGTTACACCAATATTCTTGTTCTGTTTGTTCTAGCCTTGATTTTCTATTTTACCTCTTTTAGATAAGTTCTGCTTATTACATCTTCTTTTGTAAATCATCTCTGCCTAGCCATAGGTAGCTAGAAATGCAGTGTCTGCCTCTGGTAGCATGGATAAGTCTCAACCAAATGTACTGCTTCTGATTACGTGATTGTAACATCTGCATGCTATCATATCAGATCTGACTTGGCTAAAAGTTTCTGAGCATTCAGGGCATAGGAATACTTTAATAGTACTGGCTGCCTATAGTTGGAGGTAATTTAACCTATGGATGGCATTAAGCATATCCGTGGGGGTGGGGAACAAAAATTCTGTCAAAAATCTTAGTGTATTTTTTAACTTGCATTTTGTTCAGATGATTCCTTAGTTTATGTTGTTCCAAATTAATCATTCTCTTAGTCAACCAGGTTATTGTTAATGCAGCAGAAGCCATAACCATCAGGATATGAAATAGTTATGTGAAATGAAGTTCTGCAGAAAAATCAGATATTTTTATTGTTTTTCATAAATATGTACAGAAAGTAAGACTTAGGCTTTAAAAAATAAAATATAGAGTTTTTTTATACCAATCAATATGAATTAAATATTCTCAACCCTTTTATTTCCTCTCCCCTTTGATGAAATTCTGCTAGGTTAGAAGAAGTTTCACTATGAACAAGAAGACATTCTGAGCATTCAGAAGACTGACCTACTAGATCATTTTTTTCCTTTGCTGTTTGGTCCATAAAAAATTGATGTTCTCTTCTCAGGTAACATGCTTATTTTTATCTACATGAAACTCATTGATCTCCTTCCAATTTGGTGTTAGCCTCTTCATTCCACTATCATTCCCGAGGTAACGAATGATATTTTCATAGGCATGGCTAGTAATCAATATAGACAAGCTCTGCTCATTGATCTGAGGAAGACCTTTGATCTGGAAAATCACCAATTATGGCTATTTAAAGTAGTTTCAATTGGATTAGGAAGAACAAGAAAGAACTGGTATCTACAATATTCTTTAATAGTTTTAAAACCTAGAAAGACACAAAGTTAAATATAAGCCTCTTAAAGAATAAGGGTTAATTTTCATTCTTTCAATTTTAAATGAAGATTTTCTTGCACATTCCACTTTATCACTGAATTTTTTATGGCTGTGTAATGTGATATTCTTATAAGGGACATCCCAGGTACAAGGTAATTGACGATTTGCAGTGAGTTTCTGACAACCTTCAAATCCTAATTAATAGAAATAGATTCAGCTTAAATATTGATATGCTAAGCATTAGTCTTATTTTAACTGAAAAAGGTGGACTCCTGGTCCCAGCAAATTAAGTCTTTAATAGTATGCAAGCTACCTAGTTGATTGATCAATTACATTTTCTAGTATAATTTCTAGTTACTGTTATTTTCAGACTATGACCAAATTTGAATTAGCAATGAGAACATGGATTGTTTTTTGCCTCCATGAGACTATTCTCCAGAGTACAATCTATATTATTTAATGCACAGTAGTCTATGCTGCCTCTGAAAAACATGAATAATAAAATATATTAAGGCAAAGAGGTAGATCAAATTTGTTTTTTTTTGTTGTTGTTGTTGTTCTTTTATCTATTCTATATATTCAGGGAGTCCTAAATGCTGGTGGAAGATCTAGACTCCTAAAAAGCTGTTTAATTTGTGGTTTACAGCACAGGTTATGGAGTTGAAGGGTATGGATTCAGATTCCAGCTTTACAATTTGATGGCTGCATGACTTGAAAGAGTATTTACTCTCTTTTTCTCTCTAGTTTCTTCGTGTTCAATAATAATAATAATATCTACCTCATACGTTTAAGCCTTCAACAAATTAGTACTTCATAACAACAAATTAGTACTTCATACTTAACAAGGATTGAACAAATTAGTGCTGTATAACAATAATACTTAATAATGTTTATTTATTCAGCAACTATTATGTGATAAATAATGTTCTAAATACTTTAAAATATTCCAAACACAGCAACCTAATGAATTAGGTACTGTCTCTCTCCCCATTTTATTGATGAGGAAACAACCACAGAGTCTAACATCATCTGCCAAAACTCACAAGCTGGTAAATGATCTAATGAGTACTAAAATACAAGTAGTCTTATTTGAGAGCTTCCCCTCCTAACCACTACTACATTAATGCACAAAACGTTTAACATATAAAATGCCACATAAAAAACTGTCAATAAATGATATTGAATGTTAATAAATATGAATAATAAATTCCCCAAATTCCAGGAACAATTCCAAATTTTAGATGTAAAAAATATATATATACCTAGCCTTGAAACAATAGCTTATTTCTTTTCTGCAGAACTGAGTGCCCATTTCTCCTTTTCCTGCTTAATCTCTAAGTTAAGTGCTCAGCTTTTGACTGTCTTACCTGCCTTCTGTCAGCAGCCTCTTCCTGCATGGCTTCTTCCCCTACAACGCTAAATGTCTACCTTCTTCTTTTAATCTCTGCATTTGGCTACATATCAGATAATTTTTCATAGTGTTAGAAGACATCTGTTTATTTTTATCCTCAGCATTTGTTGACCTTTTCTTTTGGAAACCTTGACCAAACTTCCTTCCTAGAGAACACCATCTCAATCTCTTCTAGTTTCTTGCTTTCTTGAATGGGGTTGACTTTCCTCCAGGCTCCAGCAGTGACTGCATGAGATGTCAGAGCAGACACATTACCTGGGCCAGTGAGAGGTTCAGGAATGAGTATGTGTGGCCCAGTCACAACCAGTGAAATTTAACTGGAATAAATATTGAAAAAAAATCTGTTTTTCTTTTATGTTGGCCTCAAAGTTGTGAGAATATAAAATGTGGAGCTGCTTTGCCATTGGGCCATGATCAGAGATTTGTCTCTCTGAAACTGGAGTAAACACAGAAGAGGTAGGAGATACATTGGGTTCTGTTTGTGTCATTTAAACCTCGGCCTCAAGATGTGGTTAGAACCAGTTCTCCTATAGACATTTCCATTGTGTGATGCAATATGTTCTCCTTTTGCTTAAGTCAGTTAAGCAAAAGGGCTTAAGGTTTCTTTTACTTACAAATGAAAGAGTTTAGTTAATTAATTAATTTTTGGTGCAGAGTCTTATTCTGTCACCCAGACTGAAGTACAGTGGTGTGATCATGGCTCATCACAGCCTCGGCCTCCCCAGGTTCAGATGATCCTCGCACCTGAGCCTCCCGAGTAGCTGAGACCACAGGCGTGCACCACCATACCTGGCTAATGTCTGTATTTTTTGTAGAGATGGGGTTTCACCATGTTGCCCAGACTAGTCTCAAACTCCTGGGCTCAAACAACCTGCCCACCTCGGCTTCTCAGAGGGTTAGGATTACAGACATGAGCCACTGCACCCGGCCTGAGTTTTAATTCAAAAAGATTTTATGCTCAAAAAACATTTTTTAACACTCAAAAAGATGAAGTTATCTTATTGATATATTAGTAGTGGATTTGGATAGTTTTGATGAGGTACAAGTTAGAGCCCTATAGGATAATTGTGTAGGTAGCAATCATAGGTAATACCATTATCGATCCCTTCCCTCACCATTCTGTTAACCAGACCTTTCTCAAGAATATCTTCATATCAATAAGTAGTCCTAGGGGCTTCTTCGTGCCTTCTTGTTATTGTTACCCTGGGGTTCAAGCAGTAGTAAAAGAAAGACACTTTTATCCTAGGAGATTTTATGTCTTGCTCATTCCCAGGACTGACACATGTAAGTGAATATATTTCAAGTACATTCAATGTTCCTCGCGATACTGCAGTTCACCCATTGTCTAGAAAACCTCATACCTTTAAGCCCAGATAACTTTCTTCCTGGCTATTTTCCCTGGGTCTGGAGAAGAGAATGATTTAGAAATTCTGCAGCTGTTTTAGGACACACATGGACAGATGCAGAAAAACAATGAAGTCGGGAGTCCAATCACAGAGCATCAAAGACCCTGATCTTGTTAGGCATACTGAAAAAAAGAAAAGTATGCAAAATGTGACATAACGTTTTATGCACATGGCAAAAAGTCAGGATTCTGCCAGAGTTGTTTGGTGTCACCCCTTCAAATGCCTTCTCAGTATCTCACCCCCACTATTGTCCCTTTGTTGACCCCACTCATCAGAGCACTGTCTCTGATCTCCCTAACATAATGAAATTTACATTGTATTGCCAAATATGAGCCCAACAGTAAACCTCAGGAACATAAGCAATATATTAACTATAAAGGGAAACTTCAGCCTTCTGGGCAGATACAGAAGCTACAAAATGATGCAAAGTCATTATACAGAGAGGTAATCAAAAGTAAGATGGAAATTACATACAGACATAGTGAAAATTTGCTTCACACCTAGGAAATACAAAGTAAAAGAGCCAACTCTTGAGACAGTGATTCCCAAGTAGTGCTTTCTACTAGTAATGGGCAATTATAGTAGATTCTTTTAAGTTAAGGTTAAAAGAATTACCATTAGGGTTAGTACAGTTCTTTCTAAATCTCAGCTATGTGGCTCTTTTTAGTAGTATGCTCAAACATTTTAACTTGGTGTACAATTTCCTTCCCAATTATATTCTATGCTGCTTTTTCAGCATCATGAATATTTTCTTCCACATACCTGTCTGCCTTGCCAACAGGTTTTTGTTATTTCCACGTGGAATGCACTTACAAGGCTGCAGCTTTCACCTGCAATGCCACAGTCACTGGTCTTCTTAACAGTTATAACCTTCTGCATCCTAGCTCAGGAACCAGGCAGGCATAAACTTCAAGGAAGGCTATACCCTCTCAGGCCCCACGGAGATACGGGCATTAATTATCCTAAAACAATCATTCCAATTATTTAATCAATGATGGAATGAGAAAATGAATATAACCACTGTAACAAGAGCAGAAGGTTCTTGTAGAGTTTCTAAATTTTTGGTTCTTACAAAAAGAAACAGGAGAAGGCATTGCTCTTTTCTCCTTCCAACCATTGGATATTGTTGTATGCATGTATGATGTTTGAGATACTTTAACCATCCTGCCACCATGGATAAAGTCAAATAAAGGCCAAAAGGCAGCTTATGGAGAACTGCAGAGGGAAGAGGTGGGAAGAAACTAAGTTCTTGCTGGCAGCACTGAGTTAATAAATTGTCACTCTGGAGCTGCTCAAGAACTGGACTTTTGATCCTGTGGGTGCAATGGGCATTTGTCTTCCTTTGTGATTATTCAACAATTCAATATCCTTTCCATGTTAGGACATTCTTCTCTCTACAAGTAGAGCCAGCCGTACATTATAAAAGCTAAAATTACTAGATGCTCAGTTTCCCATTTTCTCTTGCATCTTGGGCATGGGAATGTAAGCTAGATTCTGCCCCAGAATTTTAACAGAAGTCACTGACGTGAAGGAACAAGGAAGCCCTGTGAGTAAAGGTGATGGAAGCACCTGCTTCTACATTCACGTTCCAGAAGCAGCTGGGTAGCATTGCTAGCGCGTTATTTCAGGTTGAACTCTGGTTGTGTCAGTGGTGAAAGATGTGCTGGCCATGCCTAGGGATTATGGCAATGCTATCTTCATAAAATGGGTTTTGTGAGATGATTTCAGTTTCGTCCTTGGCTATATAACCTCTAAACCTGTATCTCTGATTAACTTAGATATTTTGAGAGCCATCTATTCAAGATTATTTTTTCTTAAACACACTGGAGTTAATTTCTATTATCCACAACTAAGAACTTTGAGCAATACATAGAGATAATGCCTTTTAATTATGACGTTTTTATTGTTGAGCAATTGGTTTCCTATTTTTGCAGTTGGAAGCTTTTTCACAGATGTATACGTTCTGTTCCTTTGGTTGGAAATCTCTTCTCTGTCATTGTCACCATGACAAAGACACCATAACATGTCACCATAACACTGTAACATAACTGGTTATTCTACAAAACATTGGTTCTGTTGAAAATATATTTAAGAAATGTTGTTTAAACAAGGTTAAATGGATTTCCTTACTACAGGACATCTCAGAATGTTGTTATGCTGTCATGGATTGTGAATTTCCGAGAAAGGCAGGTGAGGAAGTTGAAACTTCCTCTTTGTTCTAAAGTCAGCATTTAGGGTGACAATCATATAAAAATCCATAAGAAGGCACCACTTTAGAAAATGGCATATAATCTTTTTAAACTCAACAAATCGGTGTCTCTTCCAGAGTTGAAGTGGATGATTGTTTATTTGGTTAAGTATTAGAAGAGGCTACCAACTATGGGCTGTGGAATACACATTTTTTAAAAATTGATCACATTCAGCAGAGTATAATTAAAAGATTTCAGTATGAGAGGTAATGAACCTTAAAAACTAAAAGAAATTAATTCCTATTTCTTATATGCTCAGTCTGGGATGTGTATTCATCGTGTTTGACTGATAGGCAGAATCACATATATTATGTAAGGTGTTTCTCTCTCTTTCTCTTTGTACCTCTCTCCCTTCATCTTTCTCTTTCTCTCCTTAAAACACTATCGCATGACAATGAATAGTAACCATCCACGTGGGGTAGAAACAAAACACAGTCTCTTGGTGTCATTGCAATTAAAGATCCTTCGGTAGGGCCAATCTTAAGTGGGAAGAAATCACGGGGGTCTATATTGTGCCACTGCATTAGTGCCTGGTGGTCTCTTCTTTTTATCAGAGAGGAAAAAGGAAAAACCTATTTTCCATTTGTCTATTATAACCTTACTTATAACAAATGGATATGTTGGTATTTTTTCACGCTATTGTTGGCATTTTGAGACTTTAAGTAAATATGAGAACATTTACTGGGACATGAGCACTTGTGGAGAGAAGGAGAGGGTACTTGGAGAATGAATGGCGAAGTGGGAGACTCTGCAGCACTAATGTTAAAATTCTGTTATTTCATCTATCTCACCTAGAGTTGGAAATATATAATACCTAAATGTTTTCATTTATGAAGTGTATTATCAGTGTTATTATCATTAGTTCTGACTTTTCTAGTGCTTTTTCTTGCTTTTATTTTTTAGAGACAAGGATGCTTTTCACTTAGTGCTGATTTAAAGCCATAGTTCCCAAATTTATCAACTAATATGTCAACAAGCAGGAGCCTCTAATATCTACAAGGCATACACTGTTGCAATTACAAAGAATTGTCAGGCAGAATTCGGAATTCTTCCATGAGAAACTAACTTTGTAGTTTTGGTAGTAGCAAAAAATGATTATTAATTTCTCCCCACAGATGGCCACCAGGTTTACTTAAGTAATGATATCGTAGACAGCAGTTCTAATATAAATATATTTCTTAACACTGTAGAAGGATTATTTATTATCACCTTTTTTCAAAGTCTTATCTAAGACTAAATGCTCCTGATTATAACGTCTTTAATGAGTTCTTTTATTTTATTCTAATTTTGAAACACTGCTCTCCCTGACTTAACCTAGGGCTAAAATTGAGTATCAAAATCCCATTGTGGTTTCTGGTTCATCAGAAAACACACTAAGCTCCCCCAAAAGGCTTATTTCTCTACTTTCTAACAGAGAAGTGAGTCAATCCAGGATAACTAATGCTTTCTGGTCTCTTTTAATTATTAGAATGCAGGGCTCGGGTTTGACAATGACATTGCGAGGCTGATGCAATACCAGAGGTCTAAGGTTGACAAGAGAAAAAGACAGAGAAAAAGACAACATTTGCAATGCTCTTCACACTTTTGATTCACTGCTCTTCTTCCTGCCTCACGTTTCAAGCTCAGACTTTTCTTGTTAATACTACACCCTTTCCTGACACAGAGGTGCACTATTTGTCTTATGGTAGTCTTTTCCTCTGTTGGATGCAGAGTAGCTCTGGTCATGTGGCTTAGAAGTCATGTGTCATGGTCTCCACGTCCTGAGGCTTTCATCTGGTATTTTCTGACAAAAGATGCCACAAAAGGAGTCACTGGGTAACTTAGCTAACTTATTCTCTCCTTCATTGGATTCAGCTCATTGTGCTGCAAAAATAATCTTATACAACATATTTCTCCAAATCCAGAAGTATATGTTTCTTGCATATGGGGATATTTCTTGCATATCCTTTTGGCATCTGTAGGAGCCTTATATCCATAAAAGGAATAATGCTTGGAATCACTGTTTTTTTCCCTTTATGGGTTATTTTAATTATAGAAGTATTATCTCTAATTATAATCAGGATGTGTATTAATCTTTACAGGAGAACTATATAATTGCTTATTAAATGTTTCTAATAGTTATTAATATAATAATTATTATTAATAAAACTGGGGTTCAGAATTCCCTCCTTTCATTATTTATTACCTAGGAAAAGACCAGAGAAAATGGTGAATACAATAATGCAAATTAAAAAAAGATCTTGTCTTCTTTTAGAACTACATTGATTTAAAATGCATCATTGACGATATCACCGTCATTTAAAGTACTGTACTTTATTCAGGTGGCAGGTTGTATTTGCAAATGCAGAGTTCATCAGAGAGGGCTTCTTTGTTCCCCACTTCAGTCCCACAAAACTCTTCTGTTATATTGAAACAAAGAATTAGAAAAAATTATTTTTAAAAAATCAGCCTGAAGCTGTCTCTTTTGTTCTTTAACATACAATACTTCTATTGAGGGTTTCAAATGGAATTTATTCATGTCAGATGCATGAGATTGTACAGTCTCCATTTTGAAAAGTTATGTATTCTGCATTACTCTTCTGTCCATATTTCTGAGTGTTTTAACTAGTGCTTTGCTTAGGCTGTATTGGATGGTATCTGATCAAAGTAGTTCTAATCCCAACATTTTCAGGATGACTTACTATATTTGTGCTATGCCTGCTTTTAAGGTAAAAAAGAGATAAGTTTTTGCTTTTCCCTTTGTGCTGTTTATTCATGTAAGTTCAATAAAAATAAAAGAAATACAGAGATGAGTTTCTTGGAATAAAGCGGTTATGATGTTTGCATATATTTATAAAGTATTCCTTCTGATTCTGAAGAATTTATCTACAAAAGTTTAAATAAAATTTATAATTTATACATATAAACAACACATATATATAAAACAAAAGCATATGAATTATGTATTATGTACTCTAGAGAAGTAAGAAACAAAATAATGTGCCCTTGTTTAACATGTTAATTTAAAAAGAAATGGAGCAATCTATTACTTTATTACATGAAATGGTGTTATCTAGCACAAAGACTGAAAAACTAAGGCCCGCAGGCCTGGTATTCATTTTTGTAAACACAGGTTTATTGGAGCACAGCCATATCCATTTATTTGCATATTGTCTATGGTTATGTTTGCCTAAAATGACAGAATTGAACAGCTGCGACAGAGACCATATAACCCACAAAGCCTACAATATTTACTCTCTAGCCACCTAAAGAAAGAGTTTGCTGACTTCTGATCTAACACATGCATAGGTAAGTCAATATTCCCCAAATTTAGAGGTTGAATGCTGTAACTGTCATATTTTCTAAGGGTAAATTATAAATCTATTTTATCTTCGGACAGCCAGGCATGAGACTCAACAACTAGAGCCAACATGTACAAAGAAAGAAAAATTGTATCTCAGAATGCTTAGCATCGGTAGTACAAGCCTCCACCACTTGAGCTATACTGTAGGAAACTTCTATTAGACACTGAAGGAGCTATTCATTATCTCTGGAAAAGATCTCCCTTCATACAGTAGAGAGCAAAAGCATCAGCCATTACACCAAGTCTTTTATACCTTACTCTTATGTAAAATGGCAACAAGACCTGTGCTAGCTAGCAGGAGGTCTACAATCTGCCCTTTCATAAAGCTCTGTCATTCTCAGGAGGAATGACTCCAGAGAAATTGGAATGTGGGGACTGTCTTCAGTTAGCTTACTTTTTTGCTTTCAGGTCTTGCTTTGATCCCGTATTCATCCCACAATGTGTGTTTGTTAAATTTTTAATTCGTTGAGAGTTGTATACAGCACCATTAAAACAATCTTTTCACATTTAGCTGTCCTACAAATAATGACGTCACCCCTTGAAAAACTGGCTTCATTAACTTTAATTTTTCATTTGCTTTTCTGTCACTGATTGTTTGAAATATAACCACTCATTATTTCCATTCCCTTTCGTTCACTGTTTTAGACTTTATTATTTGGCATTTTTCAGATATATTTCTATCCTCATAGCCACTGAACTTCTTATGATCTACTTAACAGTTGTTGACAAACACAGTTGTTCTTTTTAAAAAGTAATCGTCCCTTTATTAGGTATCTATGTTTCCAGTGAAAGCATAAAAGTTGCAAAAATATGATATTGATATTTTCAATATGTAAGTCTGCCTTGGTTAAAGATCTAATCTCTATGTTTCTTTGACCTCATAACCTTTTACCTCAACTTTCAGTCTGTGTCCCATTTAAAAATGTAAATATTATTAGTGCATATAGGAAAGATCACCTCTGTTTGAAAATTGCATATAAATAACTCCAGAGGACTGGAAAGGGGCCTAGGCTAGAATCATTGCATAAGGATTAGGTCTGTATTACATTAACTACAGAAAGAGAGAATTTCATACATTAACATGGAAAGAGCTAGTGAGGTGGCTGGAGCTGAAATTATAAACAACACAGAGGTGGGCTAGTAAATGACACTCATGTTGAAAGTTCTTTTCTCCACTGTTGTCTCTCTGAATTTTAAGTATTGTACTAGTTATTAACTATCAATACAATCAGGTAATTAAAACAAAATGAAGGTTTTGCTTATACTCCAGAAAACTGAGAAATCTAATAATTCAAGTGTAGGGGTCTAATTTCCATCTTGTTACATATCTCCTGAAATGACCAAAGGAATATAAAAATAGACACTCATATGCATCAGTTAAAGGACCAGAGGAGTGTTATTACTTCCATTGTCAGAAATAGCAAAGTATTTCTGCTAGATTTAGTGCAGATGAAATGACAAGACACCGAAGCCTGGTTCAAAATGTCCCTCTGGAGTAAGTGGTTCAGACTCTCAGGAAGTAATCAGAGGACGGTCTGCCAGACCACTGACACCTTTATAATTGGAAGGATGAACATGGGAGGCAAGGAGATTCTATGGGGCAAATGGAGAGTTTAAATCCGGTATTACTTCTACTGCTGCGGATAAGGAGCATTTGTAACTAGTTCATTGGGGGACACCCCAGCATTTCCTTGTTTTCCCAGTAGAAATAATAAAAATAGTCATATTTATACAGAGTTTATTATGTGCCAGTTACTTTTTTAAATGCTTAACATGAATTGTCACACTTAATGCTCCTATTGACCCTGGATATAGGTACAGTTATTAAATGAATTTTATCCGTAAGTCAATTAAGGTACATAAAGTTTAAGTGACTTGTCCAAGGTCAGATAATGAGTAAAGGGACTAAGATTTACACTCTAGCAGCCTGATTTGAGATAACACCCTCAAATGCTATTTTATATGACCTCCTAGAAAGTCAGTTGTGTCACCAGTTCTCTTAGCTTCTTGACAATACACAAGGAATTCAACTGGGTATGGCATGTCTAGGTTTTGCCAGATATAGCAAACAAAATACAGGATGCCCAGTTACATTTGAATTTCAAATAAACAATGAAAGCTTTTTTTTTTTTTTAAACTGTCATTGCATTTTCCTGCGCAATATTTGGCACACACTTAAACTAAAAATGTATTCGTCATTTGTCTGAAATTAAAGTTTAACCAGGCATTCTGTATCGTATCTGCCCACCCTAGGAATGACTCCCTAATGACAAGGAGACAGCCAAAGCAGAAGGAGACACAGGAGCAGCCTCACAGCACACCTGGCCTTGAGTGTGGGTAGAAGAGACCTGGTCTCTGTATTCTGGTGCACCAACTTTGCCAAATACAGAAGAAACTGCACAAAGAACTACTTCCTGTGCTGGGAAAGTTCTGTGTTTAAGCCTGCCCACTGCTTCTCTCAGGAAGTTGGGATTTCACACTGCTAATATAAATTTGCATTTACCAGCCCTCCATCTGAATATCTCAAAGCAGAAATCTGAGACCAACTGATGAAATAACCTGGGGCCCCAAACCGAAAAGCTGTGTTTATGAGCAGACTTCCAGCCTGAATTTCTGCTTCTTCTTTCAAGAATAAATGAACAAATAAAAATCACAGTGAAGATTGTGAAGAGATTCTGCAATATGAAAGAAAGCAACTTTTAGGAAATATCTACTTTTATTGCTTAAAAAATCCAGAGAAAGTAGAGGTAAATGTTTTATAGTTTCCACTTGGGACTATCAAAAATTTAACAAAATCAAGTATTAATCGATCACCTACTATGAGTATGACATGCTCTGGTGACACAAACTAAAGCAATGGTGGCACCATCAAATACATTTTTGTAAAATGAATTAATGAAACAGTGGGTATTGGCAAGTATTGTAGAATGAATGAATGAATACGTAAATAAATCTAAAGGAAGGGAGAAAGAATAACTCTTGGCCGGATGCGGTGGCTCACGCCTGTAATCCCAGCACTTTGGGAGGCCAAGGCGGGCAGATCACGAGGTCAGGAGATCAAGACCATCCTGGCTAACACAGCGAAACCCTGTCTCTACTAAAAATACAAGAAGAACAACAAAAATTAGCTGGATATAGTGGCACACACCTGTAGTCCCAGCTACTCAGGAGGTTGAGGCAGTAGAATTGCTTGAACCCAGGAGGTAGAGGTTGCAGTGAGCTGAGATTGCACCACTGCACTCCATCTTAAAAAAAAAAAATTAGCCAGGCGTGGTGCCTCACGGCCATAGTCCTAGCTAGTCAGGAGGCTGAGGCAGGAGAATTGCTTGAACCTAGGAGGTAGAGGTTACAGTGAGCTGAGATCATGCCACCGTACTCCAGCCTGGGAAACAAAATGGGACTTCATTAAAAAAAAAAAGAACAAGACAGCACATAAAAAGAAATGAGTAGATGACTAATGGGATCTTAAGCCTCCTTTTTTAGAGAGAAGATAAAAGAATTTTTATTTGTACATTGAAAGCTATACTATTGCAGGATGTATTTTGTCAATCTTTGCTGTCATATGAAGGTCAAGATCGAAAAGAAGAATGTGTACAAAGTTGAATATTCAAAGTAGAAGATTGAGAAAGATCTGCTGGCTCCATACTCAACATCCATCTAAATTCCTTTCAAGGTGGCTTCTGAAATTGCAGATGGTGGAAAACCACATCTTATTTCCTGACCCTGTTACAACTAAAATTCTATATGAATAAAGTCCACTGCTAGATACACTCAAATGAGATTTGGGAGATGGAAGTGAAGCAAAAGATTTTTCTATTTCTACTGGAAATCATGGTTAAAAAAAAGTCATGTGCTTTATTTTCTGCTATATCATTAGCAGAGGTCCTAATTCCTGGCCACTAGATTCACTGATGTCAAGTAAGAATGTGTGGCATCTGTTGTGCTGTATAGATTGCAACAGGCATAACATTGGTTTGAAGCTGGTACCTTGGAAAGGAAATTTCCAGATGGCGTTGCCTTACTGATTGATAAGAGTGGTTTCTGGCCGGTAGTAGTGGCAGCAAGATTCTGGAGGCTACAGTACATGATTCTGGAGCCTATAGTAGACCATGTTTCACATTAGATGATTTTTTTTTCATTACAGAGGAAGTGTCTCTCCCTTGGTGACCAAGTTCCATAGTGTGTGTATAGGAGTTATTCCTGAAATCTCAACAATAATTTGTTTCTTCAGAATTCCTGGCAATTTTGTAAGCCATGTACTCTGTAATACATCTATCTCAGCTTATGCTAGGTAGAGTGAATTCTGTTTCCTACAACAAAAATCTAAACATACAAAAGGCCTGACAACAGAGATTGAGATGAGAAGTAAAGAAGCATGAGAACAGGCTGGAAAAGGACGTGTAGATAAAATCAACTGCAAGGCTAAGAATGAAATTTAAAAATTTAAATTTGCATTAAATGCAGTAAAGATTAGAAATCACATTACAGAAAGCTAAATAGTGCTGTGATAGACAAACTTAGGAAGCCCTCCAGAAAACAGGACAGAGACGAATGCTTATTACAAAAAAAAAAAAAAAAAAAAAAAAAAAACCTAAAACAGGCCAGGCACAGTGGCTCACTCTTGTAATCCCAGCACTTTGGAAGGCCGAGGTGGGTGGATCACCTGGGATCAGGAGTTCGAGACAAGCCTGGCCAACATAGTGAAACCCCGTCTGTACTAAAAATACAAAAATTAGCTGTGTATGGTGGTGGGCGACTGTAGTCCCAGCTACTAGGGAGGTTGAGGTGAGAGAATAGTTTATAGTTTGAGCCTGGGAGGCGGAGGTTGCAGTGAGCCAAGATCGCCCCATTGCACTCCAGCCTTGGTGACAAGAGCGAAATGCTGTCTCAAACAAAAACAAAAACAAAACAGTAAAACAATGTGGTAGACAAAGCTATGATAGGATATTAAATATGTAGATAATAAGTTTTACATAGGAGAAACCAGAATTAAAAAGATACAGTTGTTATGCCCAGACCGTTTATTCCCCAGAGAAGACCACCAGAGTCCGGAGTCAAAGCCAAGCGGCAAGGATCTTTATTACAGGTTCGAACCTGGAACTTCCTCACTAGTCATGAGACAAGCGGGAAAGTTCCTTAACTGGGCTCCAGACAGCATTTTTATAGTCAGGGGTAAACAGGTACAGTCATAGGGGATTTTGTACACATCAGACTTAAGATTGGCTGACATTTGAACAAGGTGATTTGGCTGGTTATGATCGGTTCCCGCCATTGCTGGTATTTCGGTTACATTTTGAAACACTGATGACGTTTATCAGGGGCTTACAGGGTAGGGGTAGGGCTTGTTTTCCCGGTCTGCTCACTCGGTCTGTTCTGCTTTCTAGATTCCTGGAATTGTTTGCCTAAGTTAGTTCGGGAGTTGTTTTGCAGCCCTGGTCCCTGCTGTCCTGGTCCCTTTCACAGTAACTGTAAATGAGATGACTGGGGCAAACAAAATACAAAAGAAAACTTAATTCAGAAAACTACAGATATGAGTGTGGAGAACACAGTCTTCTCTAAAGTTTCAGGTAAAATTTCCTGATGACATGTTGGAATTTAAAGATAAGTAAAAAGTATATGATCGTCCAGGCCCAAACGAAAACAATCTTGCAAAGGCTAGTTTTCATAAAAAGAGAGAAGCAAAGACTTTTTGCTCTATACCATCCAGTGACAGAGCATGATGAAAAGTGTACAAAACTTTGAGGGAAGCTAAGAACTATAATGCTAGCCAAATTATATAACATCAATAGGAGGAGCTTGCGACACACAAGAACTCAAAGCATGCCACCTATGGGGCCTTGCTGAAAGCAGTTATGCAATAACCAGATAATTAAAGTAAATTCATGAAGACTATGGTAGGTGTAATATAACCTACATTATTTCCCTTACAGGGGAAACCCTGCTTACAAAATAGAAGTTAGAGTTGAAATAGAAATTACTTGGTAGCTGGCAAGATGGCCGAATAAAAACAGCTCCGTCTGCAGCTCCCAGGGAGATCAATGCAGAAGGCAGATGATTTAGACAGTGGGTGCAGCCTATGGAGAGCAAGCCAAAGCAGGGTGGGGTGTCACCTCACCCAGGAACTCCCTCCCCTAGCCAAGGAAAGTCTTGAGGGACTGTGCTATGAGGAAAGGTGCATTCCAGGCCAGATACTATGCTTTTCCCACAGTCTTCACAACCCACATACTAGGAGATTCCTTCAGGTGGCTATGCCACGAGGGCTCTGGGTTTCAAGCACAAAACTGGATGGCCATTTGGGCAGACACCGAGTTAGCTGCAGGCATTTTTTTTCATACCCCAGTGGTGCCTGGAACACTAGTGAGACAGAATCATTCACTCCCCTGGAAAGGGAGCTGAAGTCAGGGAGCCAAGTGGTCCAGCTCAGCAGATTCCACCCCCACAGAGCTCAGCAAGCTAAAATCCATTGGCTTGAAATTCCTGCTGCAAGCACATCAGTCTGAAGTCGACCTGGGGCACTCCAGTTTGGTGGGGGGAGGGTCATCTGCCATTACTGAGGCTTGAGTAGGCTGTTTTCCCCTCACAGTGTAAACAAAGCCTCCAGGAAGTTTGAACAGGGCGGAGCCCACCTCGGCTGGGCAAAGCTGCTGTGTCTAGACTGCCTCTCTAGGGCAGAGCATCTCTAAAAGAAAGGCAGCATCTCTAGTCAGGGACTTATAGATAAAACTCCTATCTCCCTGGAACAGAGCACCTGTTGGAAGGGGCAGCTGTGGGCACAGCTTCAGCAGACTTAAATGTTCCTGCCTGCTGACTCTGAAGAGAGCAGCCGTTCACATAGCACAGCACTCGAGCTCTGCTAAGGGATGGACTGCCTCCTCAAGTGGGTCACTAGATCTGTACAGGAGCACCCACATTCATAAAGTAAGTTCTTAGAGACCTACAAAGACACTTAGACTTCCACACAATAACAGTGGGAGACTTTAACACACCACTGTCAATATTAAACAGGTGAACAAGACAGAAAATTAATGAAGATATTCAGCATTTGAACTCAGCTCTGGACCAAGCAGACCTAATAGACATCTACAGAAATCTCTACCCAAATCAACAGAATATACATTTTTCTCAGCACAACATTGCACTTATTCTAAAATTGACCACATAATTGGAAGTAAAGCACTCCTCAGCAAATGTAAAAGAACAGAAATTATAACAAACAGTCTCTCAGACTACAGTGCAATCAAATTAGAACTCAGGATTAAGACGCTCACTCAAAACCATGCAACTACATGAAAACTGAACAACCTGTTCCTGAATGACTACTGGGTAAAAAACGAAATTAAGGCAGAAATAAGTAAGTTCTTTGAAACCAATTAGAACAAAGACACAACATATCAGAATCTCTAGGATACACCTAAAGCAGTGGTTAGAGGGAAATTTATAGCACTAAATGCCCATAGCAGAAAGTGAGAAAGATCTAAAATTAGCACCCTAACATCATAATCAAAAGAACTAGAGAAGCAAGAGCAAACAAATTCAAAAGCTAGCAGAAGACAAGAAATAAATAAGATCAGAGCAAAACTAAAGGAGATAGAGACACAAAAAACCCTTCAAAAATAAATGAATCAAGGAACTGGTCTTTTGAAAAGATGAATAAAATAGACTGCTAGACAGACTAATAAAGAAGAAAATAGGGAAGAATCAAATAGACAATAAAAAATTATAAAGGGGATATCACCACTGATCCCACAGAAATACAAATTACCATTAGAGAATACCATAAACACTGCTATGCAAATAAACTAGAAAATCTAGAAGAAATGGATAAATTCCTGGACATATACACCCTCCCAAAACTAAAGCAGGAAGAAGTCGAATCCCTGAATAGACCAATAGCAAGTTCTGAAATTCAGGCAGTAATTAATAGCCTACCAACAAAATAAAAGCCCAGGACAAGACGGATTCACAACCAAATTCTACCAGAAGTACAAAGGGGAACTGGTACCATACCTTCTGAAACTATTACAAACAATAGAAAACGAGGGACTCCTCCCTAACTCACTTTATGAGGTCAGCATCATCCTGATAAGAAAACCTGGCAAAAACATGATAAAAAAAAGAAAATTTTGGGCCAATATCCCTGATGAACATCAATGAGAAAATCCTGAACAAAATACAGGCAAAGTGAATCCAGCAGCATATCCAAAATCTTATCCACCACGATTAACTCAGCTTCATCCTGGGATGCAAGGTTAGTTCAACATAAACAAATCAATAAACGTAATCCATCGCATAAACAGAACCAACGACAAGAACCACATGATAATCTCAATAGACGCAGAAAACGGCTTTGATAAAATTCAGCACCCCTTCGTGCTAAAAACTCTCAATAAACTAGGTATTGATGGGACGTATCTCAAAACAATAAGAGCTATTTATGACAAACCCACAGCCAATATCATACTGAATGGTCAAAAGCTGGAAGCATTCCCTTTGAAAATCAGCACAAGATTCCACCCCCACAGAGCCCAGCAAGCTAAAATCCATTGGCTTGAAATTCTTGCTGCAAGCACATCAGTCTGAAGTCGCCCTGGGGCACTCCAGTTTGGTGGGGGGAGAGTCATCTGCCATTACTGAGGCTTGAGTAGGCAGTTTTCCCCTCACAGTGTAAACAAAGCCTCCAGGAAGTTTGAACAGGGCGGAGCCCACCTCAGCTTGGCTGAGCTTTCTCACCACTCCTATTCAACATACTGTTGGAAGTTCTGGCCAGGGCAATCAGACAAGAGAAAGAAATAAAGGTTATTCAAATAGGAAGAGAGGAAGTCAAATTGTCTCTATTGGCAGACGACATGATTGTGTATTTAGAAAACCCCATCATCTCAGACCAAAATCTCCTTAAGCTGATAAGCAACTTCAGCAAAGTCTCAGGAGAAAAAAATCAATGTGGAAAAATCACAAGCATTCCTATACACAAATAATGGACAAACAGAGCCAAATCATGAGCCAACTCATTCACAATTGCTTCAAAGAGAATAAAATGCATTGAAATCCAACTTACAAGGGATGTGAAGGACCTCTTCAAGGAGAGTTACAAACCGCTGCTCAGGAAATAAGAGAGGACACAAACACATGGAAAAACATTCCATGCTCATGGATAGGAAGAATTGCTATCTTGAAAATGGCCCCACTACCCAAAGTTATTTGTGGATTCAATGCTGTCCCCAGCAAGCTACCACTGACTTTCTTCGCAGAATTAGAAACAATTACTTTAAATTTCATATGGAACCAAAAAAGAGCCTGCATAGCCAATACAATCCTAAGCAAGAAAAACAAAGCTGGAGGAATCACGCTACCTGACTTCAAACTATACTACAAGGCCCTGGTAACCAAAACAGCATGGTACTGGTAACAAAACAGAGATATAGACCAATGGAACAGAACAGAGGCCTCAGAAATAACATACCATCTGATATACAACCATCTGATATTTGGCAAAACTAACAAAAACAAGCAATGGGGAAAGGATTCCCTATTTAATAAAGGGTGTTGGGAAAACTGGCTTGCCATATGCAGAAAACCAAAACTGGACCCCTTCCTTACACCTTATACAAAACATTAACTCAATATGGATTAAAGACTTAAATGTAAGACCTAAAACCTTAAAAACCGTAGAAGAAAACGTAGGCAATACCATTCAGGACATAGGTATGGGCAAAGACTTCATGACTAAAACACCAAAAGCAATGGCAACAAAAGCCAAAATTGACGATTGGGATCTAATTAAACTAAAGAGCTTCTGCACAGCAAAAGAAACTATCATCAGTGTACAGGTAACCTACAAAATGGGAGAAAATTTTTGAAATCTATCAATCTGACAAAGGGCTAATATTCAGAATCCACAAGGAACTTAAACAAATTTATGAGAAAAAAAAAACAACTCCATCAAAAAGTGGGCAAAGGATATGAACAGACACTTCTCAAAAGAAGACATTTATGCAGCCAAGAAACTTGAGGAAAAGCTCATCATCACTGGTCATTCGAGAAATGCAAATCAAAACCACAATGAGATACTATCTTACACCAGTCAGAATGGCCACCACTAAAAAGTTAGGAAACAGCAGATGCTGGAGAGGGTGTGGTGAAATAGGAATACTTTTACACCGTTGGTAGGAGTATAAATTAGTTCAACCATTGTGGAAAATAGTGTGGTGATTCCTCAAGGATCTCGGTCCAGAAATACCATTTGACCCAGCAATCTCATTACTGGGTATATACCAAAGGATTATAAATCATTCAACTATAAAGACACATTCACATATGTTTATTGCGGCACTATTCACAATAGCAAAGACTTGGAACCAACCGAAATGCCCATCAATGATAGTCTGGATAAAGAATATGTGGCACATAAACACCATGGAATACTATACAACCATAAAAAAAGATGAGTTCATGTCATTTGCAGGAACATGGATGAAGCTGGAAACCATCATTCTCAGCAAATTAACATAGGAACAGAAAACCAAACATTACATGTTCTCACTTATCAGTGGGAGTTGAACAATGAGAACACATGGGACACAGGGAGGGGAACATCACACACTGGGGCCTGTCTCGGGGTGGAGGGCTAAGGGAGGCATAGCATTAGGAGAAATACCTAATGTAGGTGATGGATTGATGGATGCAGCAAAACACCATGGCATGTGTATAGCTATTTAACAAACATGCATGTTCTGCACATTTATCCCAGAACCTAAAGTATTAAAAAAAGGAATAAAAATTACTCACAAATGCATCTTGAAAGTAAAGATAAATAATGGGAAAAATAATACTTTAATTTTAATAAATTTGGTTTGTATGTATCCATAGAGTATTCACTGTTATGTATTAAGACATAAAGTTTTTTTCAACATGTTCCAAGAAACACCCTTTATTAGAATACACTGCCATTCATTTAAAACTACTTTCACATAAAAAAGGGAGAAAAACACTCCTAAATAAATTTTTGTACAGAGAGAAAATTGAAACTCCAATTACATAAAAATTCAGAAACTCCAATTCAGAAAAAATAGAAATGAAAAAACTTCAAACTAAAACATATGTGGCTAATAATATAAGCAGAAGCAAAGCCATCACTTTAAAGTCTTTCATTATTCAGCAAGTGAAATAAAATATATAAACTGAGCATTTTTTTCCATAGGTTATGTTAGATAAAAAGATAAAGAAACAGAAGGTTTGAATCAAAAAGCATAAAAGCAAAAATTACAAATTACAAATTAACAAATGAAAAAACAGTGGAATTGATATCTGCAAGTTGGCTCTAAAAATAGTACACAAACACATACATATACATATATGTTTATTTCAATAAAAAAGACACAATGGAATATTAGGAATATATAAACTACAAATCTAGAGATTAAAAAAGTAAAAATCTAAAATAATACAAAGCATAATTCCATTCTGACATATGTGGAAATTTCTAAATGAATGATTTCCAAGAAAAAAAGCCTAAAAATTTAATGCAAAATTTTGAGAAAATAAATAACTAAATGAAAGTACTTTTGTAGTACATATACAATATTGAATACTATGCAGCCATGAAAAAGAACAAAATAGTGCCCTTTGCAACAACATAGATGCAACTGGAGGCCATTATTCTGGCGAATTTATGCAGAAACAGACAACCAAATACTGGATGTTCTCACTCATAAGTGGGAGCTAAACTTTGGGTACTCACAGACAGAAAGATGGAAACAACAGACAGTGGGGACTACTAGATGAGATAGAGTGGGAGAGGGCCAAGGGTTGAAAAACTATTTGGTGCTGTGCTCCTTACCTGAATGATGAGATAATTTGCATCTCAAACCTCAGTATCATACAATGTACCCATGTAACAAACCTGCACATGCACTCCCTGAATCTAAAATAAAAGTTAAAATTATATGTTAAAAAGCGAAACTTTAAATATGTTGACATATAATTGTATGGCTGAATTTTCTCTGTTTCAGGGGTTTGAAAACAAATTTCAAAACTGCACTAATTATTCCACCAAATGCTGTAAGATAGAAACAGACCAATTAATTTTACCAATTGAACATACTGGTGGTATAAAAACCTGAGAAACCACATCTAACACAAACTATAGGCTAATTTAACTTATAAATGGAAATACATAAATTCTAATAGAACGAAGCAGTGTACTATCAAATATTTTAAATCAGTTTCATCAGGTATTTATCAAATAGTGTTTATTGATAAATGTTTATCAATTATTATCTTTCTACATGTACATGTTTGTATGCAAAAAGATACCTTCTTTAGACCAAAGGATCTTCTCTGATCAAAATGTAAATTATAAAATATGAATAAATATTTTATGGAAAACTTTAAAGGAAACATCAAAATATTTGATATTTAATAAACTGTATTTTAATAGATTGGAATAAGTGGAAAGACAAAACATTTCTTAGGTAGAAAGGAACACAGTTGGAAAAATTACAATTTTCCTCAAATAAACTATTATTTAATTTAACTTAATTAATTTAACTTAATTGCAATTAAAATATCCATTTTCTTTGTATGTGATTCTAACATTTTTGTCAATAAAAACAAGTAAAATATGCAATTTTAAAAATGACGACTAGTAAAGAGTATAAATACTCATATATGAGCATAAAACAATATATACAATATATATGAGTACAAAATATCAATACATATTACAGATAAAATATAAGCATTTTATAAAACCAAATGTGAAATGGGTGGAGAAATAAGCTTTAGCAAACACTGAAAATAGCATAATGAATTGTCCAAAAGTTTTGAGGACTATTTGACAGAAATATGTATTTAAAAATTAGATACTTAGCTCAAAAATTCTATGCCTATAAATTTTCTCAATGACTATACTTACATAATTATGACAATATATGTATATACAAAGTTGATCATGCAGCAAACCACCACGGCACACGTTTACCTATGTAACACACCTGTATATCCTGCACATGTACCCTGGAACTTAAAAAACAAAAATAAATCTTAAAAAGTTGATCATTACTGTATTAATTGTAATGAAAAAATTGTAAGGAAATAGGTAATATAAACTAAATATATAATAAGTAAAATTAAAGGAAAATAAGTAATCCGAAATCCATTTTTAGAGACTTCTTTAGATAAGTTTCGATTTATTTATACAAAGGAATATAATGCAGCCATTTGAAAACTGAAGCTGAATATCAGTCCTCATAAAATAAAATCTTGGATATATATTTTGAAGCTGAAGAAAGCAAAGTTGAGAACAATATTTTAGTGTGATTTCGTGTGTTAAACAATGATATATTATCTATTATTTTGAGACACAGGGATGAGAGTTTATTAGAATGAGAGACAAGCTCTTCTAAGTCCTTAGTACTTATTCCTCTTGTGTGGGGGTTATTATGGAAGCTACTGTCTGATATTTTCAGCATGTGTCTGTATTGCATTTATTTTAAGAATTTGTGTTTATTTTAAATTTTATTTTTGTTGAGACAGTGTCTCTGTTGACTAGGCTGGAGTGCAGTGCTGCAAACACAGCTCACTGCAGCTTCGACTTACCATGCGCAAGCCATCTTCCCACCTCAGTCTCCAAAGTGCTGGAATTACAGGCGTGAGCCACTATACCCTGCTAAAAGTTTTTTAATAACATATTTAAATAAACAAGTATTATAAAACTATGATTTTAAAAATAGTGTTTCCTTTGTATACGAATAAACAGAGATTAATGCACAAACTAGAACGTCCAGACACAAATGACTTCTATGGTAATCAGGAACAGGTGTTTTCAGTCATATGACATAGCAAGGTTTTCTGGAGTGCAATTTAGCAGAATTACCCTAAAAATGTAAATACATTTTTTCCTAGTAAAGTTACTTCTGGAAATAAAACTTCATAAATGAAGAAATAATTAGATATTTGTACAACACTTCTGTAGCTATTCATTTCACCATTACAAACTGAAAAATAAAAACAACTTAAATGTAAAATAATTAATTAAATAAGTAATAGAACGTAGCCATAATATATTTGAGTGGATCATAAGGTCAAAAGATCAAGACTATCCTGACTAACATGGTGAAACCCTATCTCTACTAAAAACACAAAAAATGAGCCGGGCGCTGTGGCGGGTGACTGTAGTCCCAGCTACTCGGGAGGCTGAGGCAGGAGAATCACTTGAACCAGAGAGGCAGAGGTTGCAGTAAGCCGAGATTGCGGCACTGCACTCCAGCCTGGCGACACAGAGAGACTCTGTCTCAAAATTAATAATAATAATAATAATGATAATAATAGAAAACACTTTCGATATATTATTTTAACAGCTTTCTGTTAAATAACAGTAACATAACATTTACCCATTTATAGTGTATAATTCAATGATTTTTACTATATTTACAGAGTAGTGCAACCATTACCACTACATAAATTACAGTAAGGTACAAATTTTTATTTGAGACCTTGCTTCCTAAATATAGGCATTTACAATTTAAAGATTCCTTCTAAGCATAGCTTTAGCCATATATCATGTTTTAGAATTATGTGCTCTCACTTCATTCATCTAAGTGTTTTCTAAGTTCCTTTGTGACTTATTTGACCCATTGTTGACTCAGGAGTGCGTTAATTTCCACATATTTGTAATCTTTAATTTTGTGTGTGTGGTTGATTTTTAATTTAATTCCATTTTGTTGCAAGAACATGCCTCTCATTATTTCAATTCTTTTAAATTTATTGAGGCTTCTGTTATGATCTAACATATAGTTCATCCTGAAGAATGTCTCATGTGTGCTTGAGAAAAATGTGTATTTTGCTGTTGGTCTATACTGTTGTTCAAGCCTTTTACATTATCGTTAACCTTCTATCTCCTTTTTCTATCTGATATTGAAAGCGGAATATTGAGGTCTCTGCCTTTTGATAGGATTGTGTAATTCATTCACAATTAATGTTATTATTGATATGATTATATTTACTTCTAGCATTTTTCTACTGGTTTCCTTTGTGTATCATGTCTTTTTTGTTCCTCTCTTAATACTTTGCTACCTTTTTTGCATTAATTGAATTTTTGTGTAATATTTTAGTTTCTTGAGCAATTTTAACTATATATAGTTACCTTCTTAGTGGTTTTTCTGAGATTTCCAACATACACTTAAGTTACAAGAATTTTCTTCATATTTATACTAACTTAAATCCAACGTAACATAGAAATTTACTCCTTTATAGCTCTATCCCTTTACCTTTTTGTGTTATTATTTTACATTTTACATTTATTGATTTTGCAAACAAAAAAATTGACACATTTATTGCTTTGTGTAATTTTTGATCTATTAAAATGTGGAGTGAAGAAAGGAGAAAAGTACATACTTACAGAACTGGGTATATTAGCTTTTTGGTTCTCTTTTTTTTCCCTGTGAATTCGTTATAATCTGACATCATTTTCTTATTCCAACACAGTTTTGTCCCTACTAATTTTTTCATGATTAATCAAATGTGTTTGATTTCTATATGTCTTAGTCCCACTGGTAAAATTATATACAACTTGTTTTATGTAGTTTTCAACTAAGTTAAAAGAAGACATGCATTTATGCTATATTTTAAAATTAGCAAAATATTTGCCTTCACTGATGTTCTTTTTTTTTTTTTTTTTTTTTTTTTTTTTTTGCCTGGGGACCAAATATAGTGTTAAATGAAAAGTATATTGTTAAGTGAGCAATTATCACAGTGAATAGCATACATCTCAGTTTTTATTTGTAAATAAAATGATTTGGGATAAAATATGGCAATATGTAATTACAAATACAAAATTTTATTTGTAACTAAAATGATTTGGGATAAAATATCAATTATGATTTAGATTTGTTTCAATTTCAATACTTTTTTCATTATCTTTACTTATTAGTTGATTTGTTCCAATTTGTATAAAATGAATATATGTTATTGTGTAATAGTAAAACTTTGCTTTAAAATACATACATATTCTTCTAAGGGGGGGCACATTCTTTGTTTTTTTTTTTCAGTGCCTTTTATGTTTTCTATAAATATTCCATCCTATCCACTTAATTTCAGGAGGCTTGGTGAAAGCTACAATATCTCTAGACCATCATGGAATGTCTATGGGATATCACAGAAATTTTATCATTTATAATCATCCCAGCCAAAGGATTCACTTTCCTCAAAGAAGAGTAATGCATCTTGTCAAGAAGAAAACATTGATTCTATACATAGAAAGTCACATAGTCTCTGCTCAAATGGTCTTAGATCTGCTGAACAACTTCAGCAAAGATTCAGGCTAGAAAATCAATGTACACAAATGAGTTGCATTTCTATACACCAGTAACAACTTGGCTGACAGTCAAATCGAGAATGTAATTTCATTCACAATAGCCACAGAATAAATAAAATAACTATTAATACAGCTAACCAGGGAAAAGAAAGTACTCTACAATGAAAATTACAAAACATTGCTGGAAGAAATCAGAGGTGACACAAACAAATGGAAAACATTCCATACTCATGGGTAGGAAGAATTAATATTGTTAAAAATGCCCATACTGCCCAAAGAAATTTACAGATTCAATGCTATTCCTATCAAACTACCAATGACATTTCTCACAGTATCAGAAAAAAATATATAAAATTTATTTGGAACCAGAAAAGAGCCTAAATAGGCAAAGCAACCCTAAGCAAAAAGAACAAAGTTGGAAACATCATACTACTCAATTTCAAACTATACTACAAGGCTATAATAACTATAACAGCACGATATGGTACAAAAATAGACACATAGACCAATGGAAAATGTTAGAGAACCCAGAAATAAAGCTGCACACATACAACCATCTGATCTTTGACAAAGCTGACAATAACAAACAATGGGGAAAGGACTCCCTATTCATATGCAGAATATTAAAACTGGACCCTCTACCTTTCACTATATACAAAAATCAAGTTAAAATGGATTAAAGACTTAAATGTAAAACCTAAAACTGTAAAAACCCTGGAAGAAAATCTAGGAAATACCTTTCCAGACATTGGCCCTGGCAAAGACTTTATGATGATAACTACAAAAGCAATTGCAACAAAAACAAATATTTACAAGTGAGACCTAAATAGTGAGACCTAATTAAACTGCAGAGCTTCTGCACGACAAAGGAAACTATCAATAGAGTAAACAGACAACCTACAGAATGAGAGAAAACTTTTGCTAACTATGCTTCTGACAAAGGTCTAATACACAGAATCTATAAGGAGCTTAAACAAATCAACAAACAAAAATTAAACAAACCCATTTAAAAATGGGCAAAGAACATGAACAGACAATTCTCAAAAGAAGACATACATGTGGCCAACAAACATATATAAGAATCCTCAATATCACTAATCAGTAGGGAAATGCAAATCAAAACCACAATTAGATAGCATCTCACACCAATTAGAATGGCTATTACTGAAAAAATGAAAAAAATAACAGATGCTAGAAAAGTTGCAGAGAAAAAGGAATGCTTATACACTGCTGATGGGAATATAAATTAGTTCAGCCACCATGGAAAGCAGTCTGGAGATTTCTCAAAGAACCAAATGGAACTGCTATACCACCCAGCAATCCCATTACTGGGTATACACCCAAAGGAATATAAATCATTCCATCATAAAGTTACATGTACTCACATGTTCACCACAGCACTATTCACAATACCAAAGACACAGAATCAACCTACATGCTCATCGACAGTGGACTGGATAAAGAAAATATGGTAATATATACCATGAAACACTACACAGCCATAAGATGGAATGAGGTCATATCCCTTGCAGCAACATGGATGAAGCTGGAGGCCATTATGCTAAGCAAATTAATGCGGGAACAGAAAACCAAGTACCACATGTTCTCACCTATAGTGAGAGCTAACTATTGAGTGTACATGCACACAAAGAAGGGAACAATAAACACTAGGGTCTACTTGTGGGTGGAGGATGAGGACGGAAAAACTACCTATTAAGTATCATGCTGGTTACCTGGATGACAAAATTATTTGTACCCCAAACTTCCATGGCACACAATTCACCCACGTAACAAACATGCACATATACCCCTTGAACCTAAAATAAAAGTTGGAAAGAAAAAAAGAAGTCCTCCAAAATATGTGAACATGAGAAAACTATCTAAATTGGGATAATATAGCCTCCTATGTTAGCAGAATTTTGAAAATTTGTTCCTTCTCATTTCTGAATTTTTAGTCAGGAAGAGGGCTTATTTATCTAAAACTAAAATTTTAGAAAATGTTAAATATAGAAATGCATCACTTAGCAACAGGGGTACTTTCTGAGGAATGCATCATTAGGTAATTTTGTTGTCATGCCAGCATCATAGAGTGTATTGGATCACAAACCTAGATGGTATAGTCTACTACATACCTAAACAGATGGTGTAGTCTACTGCTCCTAGGCTACAAATCTCAATAGCATATTACTGTTCTGAATGCTGTAAGCAGTTGTAATACAATGGTAAGTATCTGTGTATCTACATATCGACACATAGAAAAGGTACAGTAAAAATATGGTATTATAATCTTTTAAAACTGTCTTTGTATAGGTTGTCCCTTGTTGACTGAAATGTTAATATTTGGGACTTGACTCCAGTTGTTAACTGGAGTTCCTGTTGAACAGTTAAGTTGGTGTTCCCATTGATAAATGCATAAGATGACTCTAAGGAAAAGGATCCTAACTACTTCATCACCTTCATCTCAGAGGTTTACTTACTTCTCATCAGAAGTTGATAAATAATTTCAACAGGACATCTTACCCTAAAAGGGGTCAGAAGTATTTGACCTACTCTATGTCAAATTTATTTTTTTTAGCGACACCTTAGACCTTTACCTTTCATTTAACTTCCTTTCCTTGATGTTTCAATACATATTACCTGTATTGTTTTGATGTACTTTAATGGCTTTTGAACAGGTTTTATTTGTGAATGAACTGACTTTAACTCACCATGCTTTAATTAGTTTCTTTAATACATTAGTTTACTTGTCTTTCAGCAAAGACAAGTTAATAACAATTAATTGCCTTAATTTATTTATTCTTATTTTATTATATTTCTTCTTATTCAACTTATTCAAAATGAGTCGAATAATATGCTAACCATGATACTCAAAGTGAGATTACTCCTAATTAGAGGCTACATATGGTATACTGAGAATGGGAGGACTTTTGAAAATAATATAAGTATTATACCTAATTATGGGCTCCAATTTTTAAAAAAGTACTTCGGTAGAAGAAAACTCAGATTCTGTGTTCAGATTTCAAGGAAAATTAAACAACTTTACCAAGACAGCAAATGAGATGAAATTAAGCATTTCATTTCTCAAATTATTAATTTAGTAATAGGCACTAACTTCATTGCTCTCTGATTATTGGCAAAGCCAAGATGTGCGTTTTCTCCCTTTGAACACTGTATTAATGAAATTGGAGGTTGTGTGTCTTACGCAATGTATGTTCTGCAACATTTTGAAAGCTTAGCTGGGAATCCCTGTGGTGCTGACTGAAGGGAAAAAAGGAAGCAAAGTCTTCTCTAGTTTTTAAAAACTAGAAGTATTTTTCAGAAGTCATGTATGAAATAAACTGCTTATGAGAAAATGACTGTAATGCTGCCTCAGTTTTCAGTGATAGAGGGATCTGTTTAAAACATTCTGACATAAAAAATAAATCAGCTTTAACTTCAATTATTAAGAGCTAAAGTAGCATTCTTTGATAGAAAGGGGTGGGTTTCTGGCATTTCAATGATAAATATGTATGAAAATAGTTGTGTCACCATGGAAACTAAGGCCTCATCATTTTTTTTTTTTTTTTTTCACAAGGCAAATAGTATAATAGAAACTTGGGATATCTAAAAACAAATTGATGAAGACCAACCACTGTCAGAGTGTTTTGTATTCTTAAGTTTTTTGCATTTCTTGGCTTTTAGCATTCATTTTAAGTTCTGAAGAATATGTTCAGATTTTCTTCAAGTCATTTTTGAGATTTCAAGCATTTTAATGAATATTTTTAAATAAGCATTGATGCAATATAGTTGCATTAGTAACTAGTGTCTGTTTGAAACTTTGAATAGCATCACTCTGAAGAAATCAAATAGGTATTTTTTTCAGAGTGACACAAACCCTCTTATAGGCATTTAGGCAAATATCTTTTATTTTTCTCCTTTAGTTTTTGTTTCCTATGAGTAAATTCTGGATAGGAGGCAGTGAAGATTGTATCTGAATGCAGAGATGTTTTTGCTGTGACAAATTTTACAAATACTTTCTGGAGTTTCTGATATAGCATGTCCCCTGGCTGTTTTAGATGGGAACACCTCTTGCTAGGAGCCAATATATTTCATATTGCCTGCTTCCCTAAAACCACAAAATTTAATCATTTTAATGACTTAATGTTAAGATATGTATATTTAAATGAAGGCTATTGCGTGCAATTCAAATATACTTTCTTACATAAGAGGAAGTGTTAGTGAGAGGAAAGAGCCCTGACTCAAGATATCCAAATCTCTTATCCTTGTTCTATTTTTTTTTTTTTTTTTAGCAGTAATTTTGCTTTGGAAAAACGCTTTCATCTCTCTGAGTCGTGCTTTTCATGTTTATAAAATGGAACTCATTATATATGCACATGTCCAGGATTGTTTTGAGAATTGTAGTTTATTTGAAAAAAACTTCTAAATATCAAAAATTATATTCAAAATATAAGGTGAAATAAGCTTTATTACAGCTAAGAAAATCACCTAGTTTAAATTTTGCATAATATTAATACATGATGACATTAGTTTATAACTCACAAAGTACACCTAAGTGAGCTTATGGCAACACCAAAATATCTGGTTCAAAAGTAAAATTTTACATGAAGCATATTTTAAAATAAAATCTCACCTGCTTACTTGTTTTATATTTATTTTGTTCAGCCATCAGAGTTATTAGGGATTATGGAATTATCTTTGCACTGTTCAGTATACATCTTCAAACTGAAAAATCATTGAGTTAAACTCTTACCATAAGAGAGTGATTTACCTGATTGATACGAATGCTGTTTCAATGAGCAATGAAAAATATTTGACATAACTGGACATCGAATATCTTTAAACACATAAATGAAATGTGTATCAATAATAAAGAACAACGAAAAATATTCCAATCTTATAGAACATGGCTCTATCAATGTGTGTCGTCTGAAGAGGTTCCTACTTCTTTCACAGCATTCCCCCATCTTAGAGTTCAGGGCTACTGCACACACAATAATTGTAATTGGTGCCACACCAAGTATCTTGGGTCCTGCCTGGTGTTACTTTGTAAAAGTTTCTCAACTTCTCATATAAGGGTGTAAAGCTTCTCCAACTTTAAGTGAATCTTTAGAACTGGAGAAGGATTCACTTAACCCACAGTTCACAGGAACACTTATACACTGACAGAGGCATTAAAACAGCACCAAACAATACATTGTTTACCCTAGTATAGAAACGGGTTTACTTCTGCATAAAGAATTTCTTTCTCAGTAGTTTTAAAGAGTTTTTACACACGAAACAAAGTTATAAAATACATAGTTTCATATCTTTCTCATGTAAAAATGATGAAGAACATTTATATACTGAAATATTTTGAAAACATTTTCTTTGCGACACGGCATTCAAAATAATTCTCTCAGTTTCACGGTACTAAGTCTAACAGAGCACTTGAAAAACCTCAGCATTTTAACTTAGTTAGGAGGCCTAATTAGGTCTGATTGATTCACAGTCTCAGTCACCATTAAAAAATACTTCTGGAATAGACTCCGAAAGAAATATGCCCATCTCCAAATGGGATAACTAATCTTATATTACTGATTTTTCAGACAGTCGTATTTATTTCAGTGGGGGAGAAAACAGTAATTTCCTTTTATTGGACAGATTTATATGTTTTTAAATTCTGTACCTCTTTACGTAAGTCACAATATTTCTACTTTCATAGCTATGCTCATATACTTTCTGGAAAATGGACACATTTATTCTCAAAATGAATTTTCCTTTATGCTTCCTCGGATTGGTTCCTATTGTAAGTAAAGCTGTATATTATTGAGAATACTTAAAAACAAGAACTGATGGGATACTTTTTCTCTTGAATGAACATAATTCAATTATAAAAAGTTATATATATAACCATGTACTTATACATTTAAGTATTGTGTCTTATTTATTATGAAAATTTAAACCTCAGCCACTTTTAATAGCAAACAATAAGGAATTGCTTGTGCACGTTCATTTATTTTTACTATAACAGACTAGAATATTATGGTCAATGTATACACAAAAGTAAACATTTAGATAAAATAAAAACAAATGAAAATCATCCTCAAATCTAGATTATTTCCTACACAATGACTAAAATCCTAAACTTTATAATTATCCAGACATTGTTAATAATAGCATCAAATGTCACACAGATATAGCAGCCTCTTAGTAGTTTCCTGCAAAGAGTAACACTATATAATACTGCCACCCTACCTCAATAAGTTAATTGTCTACTAGGCAGTAAAGAGTTCTAGTTATGCACTGTCCTCCCCACAAATACAGATTTTAAGGCTTTTCTGAAAAGTCACACACAAATCTTTGAATTCTTGTGAGGAAAAAACCACTAGAATTTCTATCAAATTTCATTAATGCCATATTTTCAAGCTAAGTTTTAATGATTATTTCTTATAGTAATTTTTGTAGCATTAATTTATTTAATTTCAAAACCTGTTAGGTTTTAACAGATTCAAATGTCAGTAGGTAAGAAAAGGCTAACAGCCAAAGTAAGTTTAAAGAACTTCACAAAAACCTATTTACTGACTTTTTTTAAACAGGATTACAATTAAATAGTGTGGGACTTACAAAATAGCAAGTCCTTTTAAAAAAGAAACAGTTTTAAATATGACATTTAAGCTTTTCTTAAAAACCCCTCAATTACATATAGTAAATAACCAATAATCAATCCCTTACGCCATGAAATGCTCTCATCCCCACCTCCATCAATTTTGTTGTATTCTGTGTCTGCACAATTTATCACAAGAGGTGAAAGATAAGAGATGAGGAGTGACTCAATGAAAATCTATCACAACTAAGAAGAAAGGAAGCTCAAAATATACTACAATGCTTTGGTACCTAAGTATGTCAGATACCTTTAGAAAATAATAGAAAAAAAATACCTTTAGAGAATAATAGAAGAAAAAGGTGACTCAAACTCTAAGTATGAAATTATTACCTGTTTATTTGTAATTAATGATTTCTTTCAAAGTTGCATTTCTAAATACCATACTATTTATAATTATTATTATTTAAGAAACAGAGGATTAAATTACTGAAATGGAGATTTAGATTTTTATACTGTATTTATTTGAAGGAAAACTCTGCCCACAAATGTATGCAAAGTGAGATGAAAGCCAGGCTAACAATAGAGCTAGATAATCCATGGTGTGAATCAAGGGGCATGGAGTAGATAAAATTTTTCTAAAGTGTCAATGATCCATCTTTGCCCCATTTTATTTAAGAGGTGAATGGCCATTAAAATGTTCTGAGAGCAGGGCAGAAACAGAGAGTGGAGTGGGAAAAAATTGTATGAAGAGAGAAAGCACAAGAATCCATCAAGTCTGAAGTTTTAAGAAGGGTATTCAAGAGAAAGCTGAGGTCCTTAAAAATAAATTTTGCTTATTTCAAGCTCTTCTGAGGTTTGATTGTCTCCTACCTTCTCTTCAAGAATGCAGCTACAGGCTTCTTGACAGTGGAATGACATTGCACATGTTGATTTACCTTAACATACTTTGTTTACATCATCAAACATGGAATACACAACCACAGGCATTCTTTTGTACCTATTTACATGAGAAAGCTATCAACCAATCATGTTTTGGCATATTTGAACTGAGAATTAGAAAACAGAAGATGAATCAAAAAGAGATTTTTTTGATGCCAGATCCCCAGGGAATCAGGAGTAGAGCATTGGTATCAACAATAATACAAATGAGCAATTTTAAGGAAAATTTTAAAATCAGAATTGGGCTGTGAAACTGTTATTATTTCTGTGATAATTATTGAACACAATGCTCTCAGTTTTTCTTTTGATTTAATTTTTAAAATATTTGTGTATTTGAGATCAGTGTATTCCTTTCCATTTTTTTGCAGACATCTTTTTCTTTATGGAACTTTTCAGAACCCAAAATGCAACTTGTAAATAATTTTGGTTTGGCAAAGCCTCATATGCGCTAACAGGTTACATACTGTTCTGATTAGACACACTGAACATGCTACTCAATATGTAGACATGTTTCAACTCACACTGACAGCTGATGTATAATTTCCTATGCTCACTGCTCAAGGCATTTGTACTAGTTCAATTTTCATATTTATTTATGCCAAAATTTTGTTGTAAACAAAGCAATTTAAATGATGTATCAGATGGCTACTGACAAAGAGTTTTAAAAATCTGTTGACACGTACTTTAAAAGAAAAAACTCACATACATATGCCAAAATTTTATGAAAATAAAGGAGGTCTTTTTTTAAAAGTAAAATAAAGTCAGTGGCATTCTACGATATGTTTTCTGTACCATTTTAGTTATCTACCAAACTGAAAGAAGTGTCAACAAGATGGTGCAAACATTTTCTTCAGAAAAATAATCTTTATCCATTAAGAAAAAAGGTCCTTTCAAGAATGAAAAGCCTAATTTTTCAGTTTACAAGTCAGAGCTATGGTTTAAGTACCCATTGCACTTCCATGGACAAACTTGTAAATATCTAACCTGTGAACAGTCATTGCACAAGCAGGATAACGTGCTATTTTACCTTAACAGCGATTTGTAAGTCACTCCATTAAGGCAAACACTTGTTAAAAGCTTAATAGTCAGAGAGAAAAACATGGAAATTTTCAAAAGGAAAACAAAAACCCATATCTGGGTTTGTCTTATAAATTGCATCCATACCCCGACTGGCCACACAAAAAGAGACTGAGCTTTTGCCTAGGCAATAACTCGAATCTTTTCAGTGTAGGGAGAACCATTGTTGATCCATGTCTTACTGGTGTTTTTATCTCTGATCAGGGATTACTACAATTTATAATTTAATATTGGGAGGGGACACCTGAATAGATTTACTGCCCTCCCATGGAGGACAGTATACATATATATTCATATGTATATGAATTAAGAAGCACATACTTCAAAAATCACTAAGACATATTTACATTGTCTTCCAAGTGGTTTTCGTTGACCTCATGAAACTCATCCAGGATTTAAAATGGAAGATGTGAACAAAAGTTAAGCAAATAACTTTCTAAAATGTCACAGGAGAATGAAGGAGAAAGGAATTTATAAAATGATTAAAAGATACAAGGAGAAACAATGAAAAAAGGGGAAAGAAATGCGAAAATGTTTTGGAGGGAATTGAAGGTTGTTTTTTCTTACTCCAAACCATATTCCAAGTATTCTAATTATTAAGACTACAATGAAATCTAAAATAAACTGTATCAAACCAATTGCATTTCTTATAATTCCCTAGTAACTAATAGAAAAAAAAAAAAAACACATAATGTTTACCTAAAGGTTACTGAGACAAGAAATGTAATGTTATTTTTTAAAGTTTGGAAATTACATATAATGGGTTTTTGCCCATAATATATTCAACGTCAGGATGCCAATAATTTGTGTGAATAAAAGTGCCTTGATAAACATATGGAAATGTAGTCATCAACTACCCTGTATATGGAGATATGTAGACAAAGGACCTCATAAAGATGCAATGTACTATTCATTTCAAGAAAAAAGAAAAATGTTCCTTCATTTCTAATTTATCTTGTAGAAAATTTCAGCTTCTTTGTTTTAATAACAATTTATATTACTATCTCTTTTTTCAAAATTATACTCTGAAATGCACAAGTTTGACAATGAATTAATGTCAACAAGTTGTCTTGGAAAGAAAAAAAAAGAAAAAGAGAAACTATGACTTACATAGAACTGTTTTTCATTGCTCTAATTTTGCTAATTTCTTTGGTCTAATTGGGTGTTATTGGTTGGATCAATGCATCCTCATTAATTAGAAGATGCTGAATTAAATTTAAAAAAAACTACCTGAAGCCACAAATATTAGTTCATAAGCTACAAACAGAAACATTAAGAAAACATACTTTAAGGAACATAGTATCCACTGAGAGATAGAAAAAAAAACCTTTCTGCATTGAATGTCTATTCTAAGAATCCATCTTTCCTAAAGATAGTACTTCTTTTTACATTCCCTTAAAATGAGACAATGAATATTCTGTAAAACATAAGTTTTTCCATAAGAAAATAACATTATCATGTTTTTCACCCTCAAAACATTTAGAATCTACGTATCTCCATGGTGTATACACTCTGAATACAATGCTACTAAGCTGCTGTTTGTTTGTTTTTAAACAATTAGGACTTCTTCTCCACTGCCAGAATAATACAGTCATTTAGGGGTCCTACAGTAGTCACTTAACCTCTTTGAACAAGTCTCTTCAACAGTAAAATGAAAAAAAAAATGGTCTCTGAAACTCCTTTTGGAACTAAAATTCCACAAGTCTGTGATGTGTACACTATCATCTCAGCCATTTGAAGTGCCCAAACAGCTCACCTGAATGTGCTTTTATTGAAGCGCCTGTCACTAACACAAAGAGCCCAGAACTTTGGAAACATATCTGTTCAATTTAGTAACTCCTGTAAAAAAAAATTCTAGTCAATCCCATATTTGATTTCACTGATTTTTTTCATTAATTGATCAGTAATTCAGTTAAAATAGTTGAAGTGGTTAAATGTTAAAGGTGTAGATTCAGTCAGCAAATACATGATATATCTGAATTGGTGTTGAAAGAAAAACATGTGTTTAACTGCTTAATAAATTACAGTTGGAGAAGGAGGTGTCAGGTAAATTCTTTGGGTAGCAGAGTAAAGTTTCAATAATGTAAATAATGCATTGTCTATTTTCTGCTCCCATTATAGTACAGTTTCTGATTCTCAAAACTGTTGTCTGACAGATCTGTGTTCTCCTGGCCAGGTTGTGGTACATTTCGCAGCTTGTCAAATTTCCTCGCTTCCTCGTGCCCTTTTTCATTCTACAGTATTGCTCTGTGCTTACCCACTGTATCCGTTCATGCAGACATACTCTACCTTCAGTATAACACTAAAATTGATTTGCTAGGTGCTCCATTGCTTCCTCACATTTCACATCTTCCCACTGAATTTCTTGTGTCAAGAACACAGCTCTGTCTTTTTACTTCCATCCTCAGAAACCTGAACACTCTTTGGGTTTTCTGAATATTTTAATAGCTTTGTGACTGATGTCAGTGTGTTTTATTCTGCAGTACTTTGTTCAATGCAATTTTGTATTATGTTTTGAGAGTACTCTACATTATTTTCATTTTAGATTCCATCTGTTTAAAAATTATTTAAATTTCCTGGTCTTCTCACAATAGTTAATGGCAAAAGCCCTTTTTTTTTTTCTTGTAGAAAGCAGTTTCTGATTAGTATTTTCTTCAGAAAACACATATTAAAAACAGAAAACTCTATAATATATTATAGATTTGTCCAAAGTTAATAGTCTGTTTTCTGTACAAGGACTAGAGCAGGAAACAACAAAACACTAAATAATCCTACACAAATTTTAAAAAGCGTGTGTGTGTGTGTTTTACTGCAAAAGTGAGAGAAATGAATGTAAAATGGTTCAGGCTTACAATTACATGATCTAAGTTGACACTGGATCTTAGATGTTCTCGGGAGAGTTCGAAGCCTGACCATTTAGTGCTCGTTGATAAAGCACATTTATTTTAGCATATTCTTTTAACTGGTCAAATTTTGAGACTTCTGGAAGTGTAGGTGAAAGTTCAAAGTTCTTTACTAAAGTGTAGCCATTGTGTAATAAAATACCCAAGATGATTCATTCAGTCAACCTAATATCTACTAATCAAGGAGGAGAACAAGCTAAGGAGGTATTATATCTTTCTCTAGCATAACATGTTAAGTGCAGCATTCCAATCTAAAAGGTAGAATTGTTCCTTTGAGTAAAATAATTAATGAGCCCCACAAAAGGAAAGCTGTTACGAGAGAGACCTCTAGTGGAAAAAAATGTGAGTCCCTTGGAAAGAGGTTTCATTGTTCATGCTTCATCTGAAAAACGGAACTCACAAACGCTATTTAAGACAGTGTCCACAAAGCAGAAAACTTAAATTCCTCTTTAATGCTTAGAACATGCTGTTTGTCCAAGCAAACAACGCTTTTCACAGTGGAGTCAACAAAGTGCTTGAGAGCGTCTTAACTCCTTAGATATCAGATTTTGAAAAACAAGTTACAGATGTCTAAGAAGAAAGACAAGGTTTATACAAGGGGGCAGCCAGAATTTGGAGACCCTGCATTTTCTAGGCACTGGAGCCCTTTATGTGTTTATGGACGCATGACTTAAATTGTAGGTAACTTTTTATGTGTAAAAGTCTCAAAGCACTTTTCTGTGGAGGGGGGTGAGGCCGGGAATAGAAGGACTTTCCACTTTCCACAAATCATAAATTTAGTAATAAAACACATTAATATTAATTCAGAATTATTTATAAGGAAAACGGCAAAAAGGTCCATGATACGCAGAGTGGAGAAACGCCCAAGTACAGGTTATTTCAAGAAAACCGTTGTTTCTGGATTATAGAGTATTTCATTTGACTAATACTCCTTAGAAGATTAGCCCTCTCTTGTTCTCCACACAATTGCATTTAATTCATCTTCTGATGTATAATCTAATTTTAACTGCTTATTAAAAATTTTCTGCCTTAAACAACGTTAATGGTAAATAAGAAAATTAAAAAATGTTTTCTGACTAAAGATCTAGCACTAAACACCAGAGAAATCTGAGTCTACTCATTGTGTTTTTAGAATAGGTAGTAATATAACTTCTAATTTAAACGACTGTAGTTCAGAGAGACACTGTAAACCTGAGCTACATAACTTATAAAAGTGTTCCAGGCATAATGAAGAAAGTAAGAGAAGTTAGTAAGCCAAACATGCAGGGTTAACTCAGCATTGAAATATGGTCACAATTGTTAAGAAATACAGCTTTGGGAACCAGTTACGATAATAATTTCTGAAATTCTATTCTATAATAATGACAAATGTTACATATACTTCTTTAAAAATTAGCCATCATAGAGCCGTTCAGCTGTATCATCCAAATTTAGGAAAAGAGTATTTTGTAAGGCTATTTTTATTTTCAGTGTCAGTCCCTAGTTTTCTTATCCATTTTTAATTCTGCCTATTGTACTTGATAACACTTTCTTCAATTTCTCCTCAAGATTATGAAATTTTAGAGCCTATTTGCAGGGCAAGTTATTCACAGTCCTTATATTCCTAATACTAATATATCTCAGTTAATGCTGAAGAGGTTCTATCTTTTCACTCTTACCAAAGTCTGAGCATCCTATAAAATAGGAGGACATCATTATTCTGAAAAAGTGTAGTTCATGAATCTCTTCAAGTTTGGGCAGGTGGCTGGCAGCCACTTAAATGAGAACTGGTAATAGGGTAGTGGGAAGGTGCACAAAGGAGTTAGAGGGTGTCACACAAACTTTATTTCCCTGACTTTGTTTCCCATTTAGAATGGAGTTTTATTCAGAAAAAGTAAACCAGCTTTAAATTTTGGAGGCTTTGGAAAATACTTTTTTTGTTTATATTTAAAAATAAATACAATGGCTAAAAGAATGTTTCCCATGAAAGCAAAGCATAAGGAAACATATTTATCCACCCTCCTTTCTGATTATTTCTTCTTTAAAAGAAATTGATTCACATTCCTCGGTCGCCGTGTGTTCTTTAAGTGAAACTGCACGTTTCCGTTTATAACTATCTCCCCTAACCATGTAGAACACTGACTCTATCAGCATATGCCCTGCCTGAATGGTTTCCTTGCACTCTTTCCCATCCTCACCCTTCTTGCTCCTCAAAAAGTTAATTTTCATAAGCACCTAGGTATGTGAGAGTGAAGGTAAACTCTTCAGAGTTTTCCAGAATTCTCAGTGGGGGAAGAAAAGTCAGTTTGGTTTGGCCAAGGGACTGAAATGCAAATGGCTCCTCACTGTCCACATTGTGCCATATTTGAAGGCCACATACACACACACACACACACACACACGTGAAAGAAAAGAACTCTGCAAGTAGAATTTCATTCTTATTTTAGATAAGTTGCAGACATCTGTCTTAATTATTAATATTTATATGCTTACTGTTGACTTTCATGTTTCTCTTTTGAGAGCAAATGACTGGGGAAAAAAGAAACTTAGGAGAAAGAGAATCAGAATTCTGCACCAAATATGTGAATTCTTTTTACTTTTGCTTTCCACTTTGGAGCTACCGTTTTTGTACATCCTCTTATGGTTTGCAACACATTCGTTCAAAATTTATAATTCCCCTATCCTTCAATGCATCCTCACCCTTATTCCCATTCCGACAGCGATGAACCACCAAGTGCTAGCACAAAGAAGCATTCCAATGAAAAACAAACAAAAACCATTGAAGTGGCACTCAAATGACCTGAGTTCTCATCTCTGCAATGCTGGATAGTTGGCTCTGATCTGCCAGTAAATAGGTCATCTTAGTAGGTCCCCAGCTTTTCTGTGCTTTAGTTTCTCTGTCTGTAACATGAAGACACCAATATTTCCCCTATCCAAATTTTGATGTCAAGATAAAATACTTTGAAGAAATACAAATACAAAGTAACATCATGCATCTGAAAATGAAGACAGCAGCTGTGGGATACTGTTTTAAAAATTCCTCTGGCTAATAGATTTGATAGTTATACCTGAAATTCCTCTAGCTTATATTCTGTGTCTGTTGCTTTGGGATCTTACTGTTGTCACACAAATGACTAACGCTGAATTGTGAGTTAGACTAAGCAGAACTTTCAACTGACCTATTTGTGCTTTCTTCCCTTCAACAGTAATGTATCTGTGGCCAATGCTCAACATAACTTCCAGCAGGTAAGTGATTTTGTGTTCCAGATGCAATTACACCAAGAGGGGCTCAGATTTCTAACTCCCGACTGTTCTAGGCTTTTTATCCTCAAAGAATTTCAGAATGAAGAAGGTCCTATGAGGTCATCTGGTCCATTCATACAACAGTAATTATTTAAGCATCTACTAAGTAAGCATAGTTTTCTCTGGTTTCATTCAAGAACATTTTTGGGAGGAGAACACTTCCTGAGATGTAAATTTTTATAACCATATCTTAATCAATTTAAGATTTTTCACAATAGTTAAACATTAGACTCACCTTTCCTTTCTCCTGAGAAATCACAAACATCGGTCGATAAGGGGTTTATGGAAGGAAGGTCATTGTTTTGACATCAAATGTATGGAAATAGGAAACTGAGGTTGTTCACCTATCCTACCTACATAATATAGACTTACCCTCCTTACTAAGGTATGTTATTTAAAAAGCATCTTCTAACTCTAAAAACCTTCAGTTTTTTGTTCATATGGCAAAATTCACAGGAATTTAAAAATAACATATATTAGTGTGAGCTTGAATTTGTGTCTGCATAGTTATGCATATATTTGCACACAGAAAAGAAGAAATAGAGAAATTACCAGATATGTGATTAAGATAACACTGCTGAAGTTGTGCAGGTATAATTTCAAATTGTGTTATAACATATTACCATATATCCATCCCCTCTCCTGGATTATGAGTCTTCTAAGAGCAAAGGTCATATTCTCTGTAGCTCTAGTTTCCTGAATTGATTCATTCATGCATTCATTCAGCATTTATTGAACATTTGCTTTGTCCCAGATGTAGTGTTAAGTGTACGAATTTTTGTACAAAAATGATTACAACATGATCCTAGCCTTAAAAGAGCTCATGGTCTAATGGAAATAAAATAATATTCTATAATTCTGGCAACTATAGAGTTTGAAAAGCACATTTACTTCCACGATATCCTTTGAACTTTAACAACTGTGTGAGATTGGTATAATTATCCCTATTCTTACAAATGAGGAAAGTGAGTTTCACAGAGGTTAATTATGTTGCTTCAGGTCACTCAGCTAATCAATGGCAGACCATGGGCTCTAGCCTTCTCACTCCAAATTCTGTGGGTGCATAATCAACACTACTATGAATCCAACAATACAATGTAAGATCTCTTTTAGTAAAAGCATCTTACATTGTATTGTTGGATTGTTAGTTGCCTTGCTGCTTTTTCTTCTGATCAAATGAAAATATTTATAAGACATCTGCCTAAACATCTGTGTTAAATCAATTCCATCAGTAAATTACAGGGAATCAAAACTGAAACTCCTGATCTAACCAGCTGAATTGTGAACATAGAGTCTTTCAAAATAAATCAAAATATTCACATACCCTCAAAAATTTAGTACCACAAATCTGATTCAGTCCATTTCAACAGCCAGAGAAACTGCTTTTGTGCATACAGCATTGCATGCAATAGAAGGATACATTAGTACTTGCCCTCATGGTTCCAGTTCAAAGAATTACTGTGCCAGAAGTTGTTTCCTCTGTTAAGGGTCCAAGAAAATCTGATTCTTGTTAGTATCACTTCCTATACATAGAGAAGGTAGGAGAATGCTGCTTTGATTCAATCCAGTCTACACATTGCACTGTGCTTGCCAGGCTGAGTTTGTATTAAAAAGAGGAAAAAAGAATAACATATTACTCAAAAAGCTTTTGTGTTGCCATCAGAGGTGGGGTGGTGCTGGAGGTAGGGTGATGATGGGATCCTGTGTGTACTGAAGAAATATTATAAAGAATCATTTAAGACAATCAGACTACCTGATATGCATGTTAATTAGAGAAAACAATAGATCGAACCAGATAAAAATTGTCTGAGGAATTATCAATTGAGGAATCATTTAAACAAAGTGTTAAATTTTAAAAAGTCAACCTGACTGATCTTGTTTCGTAGCACATGTAGAAAGTTCTGTGAATCTCATCTTGACTTTGGGTCTATTTTATTCTCAGGCATAGCTATACTATAAGCAAGGGCATCTGTGACCCATATTTGAATCATAAGCTTCCCCTTCTGCCTATTTCTTTTACATTTTCCCCAAGAAAGGTTTAGGATAAAATCATGTTTAAGTTGATTGAAAATAATGTGACATGGGAAAGTTTTAGTATCCCAAGTTGAAGACCAGCAAGCTAGAGATCACAGATCAAGCATAATTCTGCTGCTATGAATGATGTTTATTAGTGTACTCATTCATTAATTTATTTATCCATTCTAAAATTTTTTTTCAACATTTTTCCTGGGGTTATAACAAAGACGAAGCATAGGTTTCTTTTCACTGTAGAAATCCACAGCTTAGTGAGGTAAGAAAGACAAATGAAATTATCTCTTTTAGTAAAAGCATAACAGCTAATATTAAAGATGAGAGTCAAAATGAAGATAACAGAGGTCAAGCATCTGATGAGGGTATAATGGTGAGATGATTATCATGTCCCAACAGGGAGAAGCAATACATGGCTCATCTTTATTATGTAAAGTGCCTAGAAGAGTTTCTGGTACATGGAAGACAATGAATGCTGAGTGAATGAATGAATCAATCAATCAATCAACATTGTAGATGAAATTCTCAAAGAATTTAGAAAAGGTCCATTTTTCTGGCTCCTATGAACAAATAATTGTTAAGCTAATGATGAAGGAATAAAATAAACACTACAGGCCTGATGTTCAAAATGTCCAGAAAAGGCCAGTAGCTTGCACATTGCAATCCTACACTGCATTGCTTTTCTTACCCAACCACCTAATCATTTCATAAGATGAACCGAGTGAGAGAAAAGAATAAGTCTACCATGTGACAGGGAAGGTATGCTTTGGCTTTCACATGGGCTTAGCCTGCCCAGTACAATCCACCTAGTCGCAATATAATATTTTGGTTTTATAGGGCTCCTAGTGAGTGCCGAGGTTTTTTTACCCACATACTGAAAACATCATCTATTTTAGTGTTCTGCATGTGACATCATTCTGACATACTGTAAACGTGATAGTGCATTTGATGGCAGTGGAAAAATAAGCAAGAATAGGAAATATCTTTCCTCCATGCTTTGGTCAAATATATTTTATGGTTACCTAAACTTAGCACACATGCGGTTTTCAGAGATGTGTATAAAGGATCTTTCTACTTTGAATAAATTTGTTCTGATGAATGTAACTATTCACAGAAAACCTTTGACATTCCTTGAAAATGTATTGTTTCCTGTTTCAAAGATGTATTATATACTTTACCAAAAAAGTCTTTATTATAATTTTAGTTCTAGGTCACTAATATTGGTAATATTATGTCTCACTTTCAAGTTCTCAGAATGCAAATAAAGTACTTCAATCTGAATGTTTCTATTGATTTTAAGGGTTCTTTCCACCCAAATCTAGCAGTTATAGCCATGAGCACAGTCTCATTTTTATTGACCAACCATCAGGAAGAGAGGAAATGAAAATAAGACAAAAGGAATTAAACTCAAGTAGAAGATACATAAAGAAAAGAGGGAAAGGTGGTAAACAGAACTAAAATATGGAAATTGGATTAGTTTTAAGCTTCCTCCTCAGCAGAAAGTCATGATGGGTCTGTAAGCTCTTAGTAAGATCCTGTTGGTTTCAGAGGCAGGCCAGATATCTGAGGCTTGAAGTGCCACAGGGCAGGTAGGTTACCATTTAGGTTATTCAAAATTATATTTAAAAAGTAGTACTTAATAATTTCTTAGGTATTACTCAATAGCTCACGCTGCAGAATTCTAGTTTTGCTTCAAATTACTTCCTGACTTCTACTTTTCCTGAAAATATCCTTTATATATATACTTCTTAAAACACATAGCCCCAACTTATCCTGTGAACGTGTCATCTCTGCAATAAATATTAAGTAGGAAAATTGTTTTTCATTAGATTTTAATTTGTGATTCATCTTAGATATGCTAACAGAAGAATGTATTTGATTGATTCATTTTTAAAAGATAAGAAAAAAATGTATAAGTTCAATTAGTCCAGTAATCCTTAAGATTCAAAAAACGAGGTTCACTTGTTTACGTTTTATAAAAATACCATCAGAGAAAAAAGTATCCTGTTGCCTGGGGGGAAAAAAGCATAACTGGTTTGCTATCTTTCATCTACCTGACCCAAACAGAGAAATTATGTTCCATTATCTTCATAAAGTAAATTGCTACTTGTAATATTATAAGCATAAGTTTTCCTTTTTTCATTCTATCATTTAGTAAGGATGTTTAAAATAATCTTGAGTTACTTCGGCAGCTATTTATCAATGCGTTTTATGCCTTTGGTTAGCTATAATCTTAGTCATTTTAGTACATGGAGCCCTAATCTTCAAGTCTGTCAGTCCCATTTTGCATTACAAATCATTTGTAGTTTTATAACTGTCATTTCCCAGGACATCTGGAAAAGATGGATTTATGAAAGGTTACCATGCATTCTAAGAAGGCCAAGAATTAGCATGACTTTGTAAAGGTTCTTATAAATTGAGCAGCAGCCATCACTGGCAATAAGGTGTTTTCTGCTCTTGTCAAGTATCTTTATTTAAATATTAAGGGAGAGAGATGACCTTTGGCCTTGGAGATCACTGTGACATGGCAATGGTTCAATCTATTAGCTGTCAATGGAGTGCTATGGTCTGACTCTCTCAAGGCTCCTATTTGTGGACAGTGTTATAATAACCCTTCCATTAGGCATCCCCAAGGCAAATAACCTCAGCTTTAACAGAGTCAGTTTAAAACTCCTTAGAGTAACATTTAGAGACTATCTGGTTTGTGTCAGTTTAAGATCAACTACTCTGCACAGGTTCAATTCTGTAAATTTTAAGTAGCCATAGTTACTTAAGAATTATTTCCTATATGCCTGCAGGTAAATATTAGACACATAGAATGTAGAAATAACCCTATCTACTTCTTTGATTTTTTAACAGCCTTTTTAGGGATTAATTCAATCCAAATGGGCTTGAGAATCTATTTTTTAACATGACTTTTCCTAATCTATGTACATATCTTTTGTTGATAGAAATTGTGCAGGGTTGCTGCAGTGATGTGGTATGAACAGGAGTTAGAGATATCAAATCCCCTAACAGTACACATAAATTGTCATAAATGGAATAGACAAGGTAATATTCATTAGGAAGCAGGCACACCTCTCTATGTATATACTGAAGTAAGTGATGGTTACAAAACCAAAAATTTTTGGTTTTCTCTGTCTCTTCTGCCTGATTTTGTATGCCTCCCACACTGTTTTACCCCAGGTAAGTCATCTGGTTATGCTCAAATGAAATGTTCACATTTGAATCACAAATGATTGCTCTTATCTCTAACTACTTAGGTTCATTCTTACACTCAGACTTTGGGGGGAAAATCTGAGGTAAAAAGACATCTTTATGCAGTGAAAAATCAAGGTCAAACTATCCTAAAATGCTTTGAGAAAATCACAGTTGTCATTGGAAGTCTAAAATATAACAGTAAAGATGATACTAATACTTTGAATATTTGGTCATGAAATGATTTTACTGTTCCCTCTAAATTCAACGTTTGTGTTTGGATGTCTGTGACTTTTTTCTTGTTAAAACATAAAATCCAGATTAAATATGAACAAGTTTATTGGTGACTATAGATAGCTTCTCAAATGCAAGTTTCATTGCTTTACATTCTTCGTTAAATACCAACGGACAAATTCATTTAATTTGGGAACTTTATTTTTAAAACTAATGGAAAGTCAACAAATATTTATGGAGAGCTTACAATGTATACATGACATTGAGTTAAATGCAAACATCTATAAATATTCTTTCCATACAGTAAATATCCAACTAATTTTTAAAATTAAAGACTAATTTTTAAGAAAATAAAGTATATGTTTAGTATTTGACTTTATTTATTGATGCCAAATACAGTGAATTGTAAACAATTATTGATTGTATTTTTTGTCCTGTATTAGGTTAACTGCTATAAGGGGGAAAAAAGTAAAATGATATCATGTGCTAAAACCCCAGTGCTCATAAACAACACTTAGCCTTTGATTTACAGTGAAATCACAATTCTCCATTTCTCATTCACTCTGTCTCTCTGACATTGCTTGTGAGACTATAGGGCAATACATGCCCTACAACATAATATAGGATGTAATTTAAAGGATTCTATTGATGCTATAAATCACAAGTAGTTCTGCTGAAGCAGTTTATGAATGGCAGTAAAACACTAAGACTGGATTATACCATTAGAATTATGTACCACATGCACTTATTGTTATTTGTAATTGAGGATAAAGTATTACAAAACACATATATGGAAATGTCATTTTTCTTGATATTTACAAGCTTCTTTTACTCTTATGCAAGAAGATGTGTTTTGGGATAAAATAAGAAATCCAGGGTTGTAGAATATCTGTCATTCTGGAAAAAGGATTTGTGTTCTCTGAGAGTAAACCATAATAGTTAGAGCATATTCTGGCAGTTCATACATTACCCAATTGTTAGAACCACAAAATGCTATCTGCATATGGCTACTAGCATATGGGTTATTAATAATGCTTGTTAGAACAAAATTAAAGAGAAATAACACCACAACTACTATGTGGTATGATGCTCTAAAAATCAATTGAAGAGTGTAAAAGGTCAATCAACCTGTTAATGCTCTCTAAAAATATTATAATAATAAAGTTATTTTTCCATTGAACTGACTGGTTTTTGTAGATGTATAGCCATTCTGAAGCTCTGAAATAATGTGGACTTAAATATTTCTCTTCTGGTAGGATAAAATGATAATGGCAATTCTTCAACTATTCTGGGCACATATTTGATGATGGAGAGGAATTCCAGTCTTCTGTCTTTTTTAGCTGCATCCTTCTGTTATTATGAGTAAATTGTCTTAGTGGATATATCTATGTACCCAAACCAGATGGCCTGATTTGATGCCAACACAGTTCTTTCATCTATTATTTTAAATGTTATTTTTTTCTCAAAGAAACTAAAATAAAATAACATATAGTGGGGTATCACAAGTAATTTCAGAATATTCTAAGTGGGTCTTTGGGTTCTTCAAATTAATTTCCCTAAATGAGGCTCATCAAATTCTAAAATAGGTTAAGACTTGAGCACCTCCTACCTTTCTGTCTCAGGCAATGACCAGCAATAGCCATAAACATCTAAGCTTACCCCTAGTTTCCCGTGAATAAAGTAAGGCATTCCAGAATTATTTATCTGGATTATCACCTGTCAGAGTTGTGTCCTTTCATTTTAGACTTGTTGCTATAATATTTCCCTTTCCACAGAAACAAATTCATTCTAATCTCACACTTTCAGAAGAAAATAGAATAATTGACTAATAGCTATCTGCATTTATGTACAAAGGTAGTGATTACATTTGAAATACCATTAGAATTACATACTACATGCAGGTATTGTGGTATAAAATAATAAATATAGGTATAAAATAATATACAGATTATTTTTAAAATCCTTTTTCTGGGAATAACTCTAGAATTGATTTAAATATTAAAATGGATAGAAATTATGTGCTATAACAGTTTAGACATGAGAAAGATGACTTCCAGCTAGAGATTCTCTAGAAAGTTTCTAAGATGAGGTAAATTAGCATGTAGACATAAAAAGGATGGCCATCCTGGAGGAGTTTAGCCAAGGCACAAAAGCACGAAAGTGAGAAATTCTGGGTACATAAAAGGGAGGAGTATGAGATGTCTATCTCTGAAGAAATGTTGGGAAATGAAGTAGCATGTATAGAAGAAAATAATTTTATATTACAGTCTTGCAACCAAAGTAATCAATATTAGCATTATTATATCTTTTGGTAACAATTTTACAATAATAATATTCTGCATTTATGATTATATGTACATGTATGTTTATATACATATAAGTATATGTGAATATATGTATTTATAATACACATTTATAATGACACATAGTTTTAAAATAATTAGAGAAATGTCTTTTAAACTGTATACTTGTTCAAAATAAGAATGATCAATCAACTATAGGGAATTTCTGTTGTTTCTCATATTTTGCTACTGTTGGAATAAAGGTTAGAATAAACATACATTCAAATATTTGTATTTGGAACTATTTACTTAAGAAATATTAAGAGAAATGAAAGTACAGTCAAATGTATTAAGTAGTCAAAGTTTTCTGATATGTAATGCTATGTTGCTTGAGTATATACATTTTACACTTTCTAAGTAGTGATAAAAGTGCCATCTTATTACTTATTTCTGTCTTTCATATATCTTTAAATTCAAGATTTCAACAAGGATAATACATTGTTTAACCTTAATAATGATGTTTTTCCTTTGTATTTTCTTATGCTGTTCTCTTTTCTGCTCTTAGAAGGCATTCATTTTGCTTATGAGAATGTTAGAATTGCTAACCCAGAAATAGAAAGAAAAGAAAGAAAAGTTTTTATTTAGTTTTCAAATCCAAAATAGTATTTTTTGCAGAAGTAAAAATATTTGGAAAGTTAAGCTTTGTTGAGAGAGAAAGGATCTTTTTCAAAACACTTAAAATATGAAGGGTCAAGTCTAAAGATCAAAGACCATAGTGCAGAAAGAAAGCTTTTCTTTGTATTCATGGGGTTCACCGTGGTTCTGCGAGTTGATATCTTTCATACAATTTAGAAAAATCTTGGCCTTTATTTCTTCAAATATTATCCTCCATCAGATTTTGAAAAAACTTGGCCTTCATTTTTTTTCAAATTTTGTTTTGGTTTCATGATCTTTTCCTCTCTATCTGTGATTTCAATTACACATATATTAGGCCTTTTTAGAGTGTCACATGTATCTCAAGCATTTTTTTTTGCCTAGGTGTTTTCAACTATTTTTGCCCTATGACTTCAGTTTTAATGTTGTTCTACTGACATGTTCTTAGGCTTGCTAATCCTATATTCTGCTATATAGGCTAAGCAATCTGACCCATTCAGCATGTTTTTAAAGTTAGATGTGGCGTTTTGCAGTACTATAAAACTCATTTATTTACAAGCTCTTCACTTATTTACAACTTCTTCACTGAAGTTTTTTTTATTCATTTTGTTTTCATTTTTCTCTATTTTCTTTAAAATAGGATTCTCAGTTACTTTGAAGGCTTTTTCCACTAAATTAACATTAGGGTTATCCCTGAATTTGCTCTTATTGACTTTATAAAGAATTTCTTGATTGACAGTAACTTTTTTTTATTTTTGCTCCTTTACATATTTGGTGATATGGGAATATATTTCAAACTTTATGAAAAATATATTAGAAAAAAATCTGGATTATATTATTTTCCTCTGAAGAGTATGAAATTTTCTTTTGCAAAATGTTAAATTATTGGAGGGGAATTTGCAGCTTTCAGGATTTCTAAAAGTGAATATGATTCAGCTTTACCATTACTCCTACGACAGAACCATCATAACTCTTAGGGTATACGTCTAACTCCTAGGGCTTAGACTTTCTCAACTACAATCCTAAGATATTTACTAAGAACTCTCTGCTTTATCTGGACCTGCACTTTTATTTATTTATAATACTCTCTGCTTCTGAAATTTATGCTCATTTATCTGGCCTCCTAGCAAATGTGTTATACTATGCTTTCCAGAGACTTGCTCTGTGCATGTACAGTTTAGGCATCAGCTAAGGACCTGAGAGGGACTTTATGCAGATTTTGTAAGTATCTTTATCTGCAGTGTTCTTTTTCTGTGGTACTATGCCCTCCAAATCTTGGTTGTCGGTCCTCTCCAAATCCCAATCAATGTTTCTGCTCGGCCTCTATTTCCCTAATTTCTTAACGAGGGACTCAACTTTTGGACTTTCTTCTCAAAACTTGTAACCCTATCTTGGAAGCTTATCAATGCTCCAAACCATTGTTTCATTTAATTAATTAATTTATTTTTATTATTTACAGTGGGAAGCCAAATCTAATCTCAGCTGCCGTATCATGTCTGGGACCAGGTATCATGAAATAAAATTTGAACAGACAGAATGTTTAAACTTTAAAAGTAGATCAATCATTGGTAGGTCTAAGTGCATATGGTTCTAACAGGTAGAGGTTCATGGGAAAGAAAAGAAAGAAAAAAGGTTTTTCTTTTTGTTGTTGCTTGTTTGTTTTTTAAAATAGCACAAGGTTGCAGTATGTTGCCTAGTCTGATCTGAAACTCCTGGGCTCAAATGATCCTCCCTCCTTGGCATCTCAAAGTGTTGGAATTACAGGTATGAGAGCCACTGCACTCAGCCGAAAAAGCATGTTTTAAAAATGAAAAAAAATGTTTTCTCTGCATATATAGGAAAATGCGAATTATTTTTCAACCATGCCGCACTTTTAAAAATTATTTGTAAGACTTATTGTTTTTAACACACGTATTTCTTTTTTGAGGGCTGTATGTTAATGTCCTTTCTTGTATATGCCTTTAAAAAGCAAATTACAGGCTTCTGTAGTTGAAATACAAGAAACTGATTTATGCTCCCACTTGAAGTATTAATCGTATTTTTTAAGATACAGATAGAACATATGAAAAAGAAACAACTGGAAAGAGACTGGACATCAGGAAGTAAAAGTGGTCCATGTGAGATAGAATAAAAATGAAGCGAGCCGCATAACTGCCCCAGCTCACTGAGACAGTTTCAGCGCCATAGTACAAGGAGGGTAACCTAAGTGGAATTCAAGAGACTTCCTGAGTTAAGGAGACAGAGCTAAGCATCTGGAGAGACAAAGGCAGGTCAACGTTATAAAAAGAATACTAAAGAGGAAAGAACTGGACAGAGAGAGAAATTCAGAGATTTCACAGGGCCTCTCTTGAGTATTCAGCACAGTATTGATTAATGCATGTGCTTCAACTATCCAAGTTGAGGGAAGTACTACTGAAAGGATTAGAGAAAAAAAAAAATCCGTGGAACAGACGCAAGACTGGGAATAGTGCCTATTCCACTAGCCAAACTGAAAAACAAACAAGCAAAACTTCATTCTTCACAGGTTTTGTGTAGAGTACTTAGAAAGGTTTGCCTCAATAGTGGAAAACAATTAGACTAGATTGAGTACTGCCCCAGATTCCAAAAAAAAAAAAAAAAAATTGTAAAGCAAGTCCCAAAAGGATCAAACTGTTTCCAAGTAACCTAACTCCATTTCAGAACAAAACATCCATGCAAGTGAGCTAGGAAATGGATCTTTCCAAATTGAACCTTGAGATGACTGCAAACTTGGAGAGATTCAGTCAAAAGATAGCTCTAAGTCATGTTTGGATTTCTGACCCACAGAAACTGTGGTATAATAAATGACATTTTAAGTCAATAAATGTTAGTGTAATATTTAACCCAGAAGGAAACTTCCTTAATCTATTAAAGGGTATCTATGAAAGACCTACAGCAAACATATTTAATGGTGAAAGACAATATTTGTTCCCTAAAAATCAAGAATAGAAAGGATGTCTGCTCTCACTACTTTTGTTCAACTTGTACTGTAAGTTCTAGTCAACAAGCTAGCCAGAAAAGGAAAAGAAATAAAAGGCTTCCACATTTGAGGGGAATAAGTAAACCTATCTTTGTTCATCAACAACATGATCATGTATGTAGAATAGCTGATAAACATAGGACTAGTGAGTGAGATTAGCAAAGTTGCATGCCTCAAAATAAATTTATAAAAATTTATTACATTTCTATATTTTGGAAACAAAAAGTGGAAGTTGAAATAAAAATACCATTCACATTAGCATCAAAATATAACATATTCAGGCATAAATACGATATAAAAATTATACACCAAAAAGTACAGCACTGAGAGAGACTGAAGAGAACCTAAATAAATGGAAAGAGACCTACTTTCATGGATTGGCAGGCTCAATATTGTTAAGTTGCCACTTCTCCTGAAATTGATTTATGGATTCAAAACAATTTCAACTAAAATTCCAGTTGTCTATTTGCAAAAATTGATGGGTTGATTCTAAAATGGATATTGATGTGGAAATGTAAAGTACCTTAAAAAGAGAAAAAAGTTTTAGAACTTATAATATGTGCTTTCAAGGCTTGTTTATAAAAGTACAGAAATCAAGACAGAGTTGTATTGAGTAAATTAATTAAGGAGATGAATAGACTAGAATAGAGGGTTCAGACATATACTCACAAATATATAGACAATTGATTTTCAACAAAGGTGCAAAGATAATTCAGTACAAATATTACTGATAATTACCATTTACTAATTTTTTATTTGTTTGTTGCCTATCTTCCTTATTTACATGTAAGCTAATTGAAGGCAAGATCTTGGTTTTATTAACTACCATGTCCCTGTGTCTATAGTAATGTCTAACACTGAATATAAATACCACTTTTTGTGGTGAAAAGTGCAAATAGCTAAGAGCTAGAAGCAGTTCTGGGTCATGCAATATAGTGCAATCTTATTGATCTTTTTTCTTTCTTTTTTTTTTTTGAGACGGAGTCTCACTCTGTTGCCCAGGCTGGAGTGCAGTGGGGCGAGATCTCAGCTCACTGCAAGCTCAACCTCCTGGGTTCACACCATTCTCCTGCCTCAGCCTCCCAAGTAGCTGGGACTACAGGCGCCCGCCACCACATCCGGCTAATTTTTTTTATTTTTAGTAGAGATGGGGTTTCACCATGTTAGCCAGGATAGTCTCGGTCTCCTGACCTCATGATCTGCCCACCTCAGCCTCCCAAAGTGCTGGGATTACAGGCATCAGCCACTGCACCCGGCTTCTTATCGATCTTATGCACTTTAACTTTTTTGTAATAGAGAAGTTGTTTAGTGAATGCATAGATGGATGAATAGATAGGCAGGCAGAAAGGAATGCTGGAATGCATTATTAGAAACTACAGAAACAACATGCCACTGAGTATCTCACTTAAAAAATAAACAAACATGTGATAAGAAATGGCAATAGAAAGAAGCATCTCTCCTCCTCTTCCTCCTCCTCCTCTTCCTCCTTCTTCTTCTCTTTTTTGACATGGGTTCTTGCTCTGTCACTCAGACTGGAGTGCAGTGGTACATTCATGGATCACTGTAGCCCCCACCTCCTGGGCTCAAGCGAGCCTCCCACTTCAGCATTCCCAGTAGCTGAGACCACAGGCATGTGCCACCACACGAGGCTGATTTTTTAAATAGTTGTAGGGACAAGGTCTCACTATGTTTTCAAGGCTGGTCTTGAACTCCTAGACTCCAGCAATCCTACCACCTTGGCCTCCCAAAGCACTGAGATTATAGGTGTGAGCTACCACACCTGTCTCAGAACCTCATTTTGTATGATAATTGTAATAGCTATTATTTATGGGATAGTAAATGTATGCAGGAGATTATGCTACATTATTTATGTACCTTCTCTCATTTACTAATCTTCAGCAAAAATTTACTATGCTGGTTATTAAACTTGTTCCCATTTTACACATGAGGAGACTGATGCACAGAGGTGAAGTAAATCTTCACAGTCATGTGCCCCTTAAACTGTAGAGAAAGGACTTGAACTAAGTTTGTCTTATAACAAAGACTGTAGGACTCTCAAATATTACATACTGCCTCAGAATGCCATCTGACTGTCTCCAAGAAATTCATCCGAGGAAACGCCTTGCGTTTTCTTACTTGTTAAATAAATGTACTCTGTCTGGAAAAAAAAAAATTGAAAGTGAGCAAAGTTGCTCAGAAAAGTTGCTGAAAACAATAATATCTAGAGTGGAGTAATACAATTTGAAAAGCAAAAAGTCATTCAAAACCTCAACTTTTCTCATTTCCTCACTTGAGTAATTAAAGAAACCAGATAGGTTATTTTCATTGAATTTGTCTATCTTTGTCTTCACTCTGTCATCCTGTTCCTCCTGCTGCCACTCCCCTACTTCCTCTTATGCCTCCTTTTTGTTTTCCTTCTTTCCCCTCCTCTTAACTCCCTTTTATTCTTGGCTCCTCTAACCATCCTTTTTCTGTTTTTGCCTTTTCCAAGACCATACGCATTCCCATGGTCTTGAATAGCAACTCTACTATGCGCAGTCTCCATCTCTTATAGACTAAATGTTTGTGTCACTCCGAAACTTGCATGTTGAAGCCCTAACCCCCAGGGTATGGTATTAGGAGATAGTGCCTGTGGGAGATGATTAAGAGAGCAGAGCCCTCCTTAATGGAATTGGTGCTTTTATTAAAGGAATTGGTGGTTTTATGAAAGAGGCTCTGAAAAACTTGTTTGCCCTTTCTGCCAACTGAGGACAGTGAAAAGATGGTGGCCTCTGGACCAGGAAGTGGGCCCACACCAGATACTAAATTTGCTGGAATCTCGATCTTGGATATCTCAGCCTCCAGAAATGTGAGAAAAAAAAATTCTGTTTTGTTAAACCATCCAGTCATGGTATTTTTGTTATAGCAGCCACAACAGCATCTCCTTGATGCTCTCTTCAGTGATCTACAAAGTGTACCACGATTCCACTGCACCCTCAAATAAGCTAGGCATATTACCCCCATCACTCTATATTGTGTGTTTTAAAGCCCCAGTCTATATAGGCTTTGTGACTTCCCTCATCTTTAGGCTGTAAAACCCTGAACTAATTATTTACTATGCACCGCCACCCACTAACAAACTCAAAGTCATGTTCATCCAGTAAACCTGCGTTGAAGAAATAATTGGCCTGGCGCGGTGGCTCACGCCTGTAATCCCAGCACTTTGGGAGGCCGAGGCAGACAGATCACGAGGTCAGGAGATTGAGACCATCCCAGCTAACACGGTGAAACCCAGTCACAACCGAAAATACAAAAAAATTAGCCAGGCGTGGTGGCGGGCACCTGTAGTCCCAGCTACTCCGGAGGTTGAGACAAGAGAATGGCGTGAACCCAGGAGGCGGAGCTTGCAGGGAGCTGAGATTGCGCCACTGCACTCCAGCCTGGGCAACAGAGCGAGACTCCATCTCAAAAAAAAAAAAAAAAAAAGAAAGAAAGAAAGAAAAAAGAAACAAAAGAAAAGAAAGAATTGCACTGTAAGTCCTATATCAGCCGTTTCTAGAGTGAGGCAAAGCTCCTAAAATCTGCATAATAGCACATTCGGCTGAAACCTGGCTACCTGGGATTTTAGTCCTAGATCTAGTTCTGTGATGGTGACAAGTAACATAACTACTTCCCTCTCAGTTGAGTGTTGGGCATCAAGAGAATAATAAAACCACACATTCTTTTCACAGCGGGAATGATCCTCTGCTTCACCTGAATAATGCAGGATAACTTCTCATTTCATTTAAACAGAGCTGCAAAGTCTCCTTTGCAATGTAAGGTAACATATTTACATGTTCCAGGGATTAGAATGTGGTCATATTTGGGAGACGATTATTCCACCACAAGGCTGTTAAAGCTAATGTTTGTACTGGGGGGAACCTAGTTACTTCTAAGAATCTCCCTAAAATATAAGTGCAAATACTGCATGTCTGGTTTTTTGTTTTTGTTTTCGTTTTTCTGCCTTTGTTGTCTTCAAACAAGAAAATTAGAACTGTTACTGGCCAAAGAGACTTGAAAGCCAACATTGTGAAAATACTACAGGTGAATGAAGAGAATGAAACAGGAGATTAGAAAAATAAACCATCAATATAAGCATACTATGCATCTTAATTTTTTCTTTGAATAAATAATACATTTGTATGCTTCAAAAACATTTTAAAAGGAATGTAACAAAAATATTCCCACATCTTCTCCCCCAATAACATGGCTGTTAGGTTCCTACACATCTTTCCACAGTGCATTCCTGCATGTATAGCAAATATGAATGTATATCCCTATCTTTCACTCTCCGCTACCAAGAAAGAAGAGAGCATTCTATATGCAGCTCTACTCCATATAGTACTAAGTAAAAAAAAAAAAAAAAAAAAATCAATCCTAGGGAACTTTCTTTACCAGAACACTAGGTGTTATTTTCTTCATTTCTTATTGCAAAACCATTCTACTCCATTTCATAGATGTACCATAAATCTCATGGCCATTTGATGTGATTACAATACCATTTATAGGATAGTCTCTTCTATACTGATTTGCAATGATTTCCTTTTTGTTTAATTCCAATATGCATTTAGGCTCATTTATGTCCTATGAACTGTTTATTCATTTCCCATGCCACAGAGTTTTAATTAGTGAGACTTTAAGATATGTTTTAATGTCTGGTAGCCCTTGACTTTTCTCATTACTCTTCCTTTTCAGCTATTTCTTCTATTTCTTATTTACTTATCTTTCTTTATAAGGTTTAATGGCAACTTGCCCTGTTTACAAACACCTATTGGCATTTCTATTTATATCCATAAAATTTATGAATGTGAGTAGGGAGAATTGATACCTTTATTATGTTGTCTTCCTATCCAATAATATAGTATACTTTTCCACTTATGTAGTTTCTTTTCATACTAGGTTTCTTAAATGATGTAAGTGGGTCATTAATGAAAAGAGGTAAAGTGTTATTGAGTACTCTTAGGCATTCATAGACAGTGTGGGAAAGATAACTAAAAGAGCGAACTGCTCGCTGTAAGCATGTGGTTTACTATATACTTAATACTAACAAGAAAAACAAAACAAACAAACAAACAAAAAACCCTCATCCCAGACAGGGGCAGTAAACTAGCTGGGAAGGGGTAGCAGTGAACTAGCTTGGTGCACTGATATAGTGAACCACACACTTAGACACACACTGAAATATACACTCTCTTACTTTGCCTAGGAGAAGAGACACAAAGGTCCTCTGACAAAGTGCCCCTTTCCTGAACAACCTGGGTTGTGTGTACTAAAAGTCTTTTTAAAGTAATAACTCCAAATAAATCCAAATCTTCTGAAACCCCAGAGTCATATCGCAGGGTATTAAAACTATTGATGAGCCCCCTGAATGAATAATTGTAATCTAATTGGATGCTTGTGTCTAAAGGACCTCTCCCCTTTCTCTCTCTCTCATCTCCCTCTGTACTAAGCTAGCTCTCGCTGTGCCTTGAGGTGTCAGTTTCCCTGAGACTGGTTTAGATGCACCAATGTTTGCTTCCGTAATACCCTTAGCTCTGCTATCATCATATTTACTAAAACTTATTGGAAGATTTCAGTGACTTTTGTTTTTTATGTTCTATTCAGCAACAACCACTGTTCCTTGTGGGATGCTTATTAAAGGAACAGTTAAGTGAATCAACGAATGATTCTAGAATAGGAATATTCTCTATATCAAGTTTTGCAAAAGTCAGTTATTTTCATTTTTCAAAGTTATATGCCCAAGGAACACAAAAACTCCTATCTCACTGTAATACAGAAAGATTGAAAGGTAAACATTTCAATGAATGGTCACAGCCTTCAGTGAGCACCCTTTCATTATCTGATTGAAGAATTTGACACTTGCATACTTTCCTTACCTAAAATTACCCATCACTGAATTATTTATTAAGAAAATAGCATGTTAAGCATGTTAAGTGATGTAGAATATAAAAAAGCTAAGGTATATGTTTTGCCTCCAGTGCCCATCCATCTAGTGAGAAAGGTAATAAATGCATTAGCAATGCAAAGATAAATGGCAATACAAAGATAGAATTTAAGTACCAGCTTACTGGGATCACCAGAAAAGACAATGGTGATGTTAACTGTTGCCTGGGGTGGTGAAGGAAAGCCTTCAAAGTCTTCAAAATAGGAAAATGTTGAGTAGCCTTGTTAGATTAAAGAACAGAAGACCAGATGAGTATGGGAGTTGCCAAGACTGACTTTCTTTATTCATCTGGGGACCTGTGTGGAAAAGGTAATAAATCTACATCTCAAATCTACTTTTTATATTTACCAATGAATAAATACAAATTTAATGCTGGAATAAAGAATGCCTCAGATGTATCCTACTTCCTGTTCTTAGGAATATCAGAATGGGTTTTAGACAACTACCTACTGCTTCTAACATTAAAAGTGATTGCAAAGTCTTGAAGAACTTAGAGGCCTACTTGTTCCATATAAACATATGAAATAACGATTTCTTGAGAGATAACCTTATAACTCAAGCAATATTTTTTCTCTACACATATGCACAACATCACTCTTCACTTGTGTAAGCAAATAAATTATAATCTCGGCTGTAGTATTGTTTTTCAGCAATTTAATTTTTTCTGAACATAGCTTTTATTCTATTATAATGCTTGAATGACTCACATGCAGTGTTTCCAATCCACTTTTCCTGGCTTGTGAAACTTTTTAACAAAATGTTAGCATTTGCAAGCACCAGATGTTTTGACATAAGGAGAAGCAATATGTAAATTTTAATCCATGCTAGGAACAATAGCCTGCAGGCACCTTTTTCTTATTACGTGAATCATATACTTAACCACAATGTGGTAGAGCCTATCAAAATCATCAACTATCTCAAATGTAATACTCTTGTCTTATGGTTGCCAATTAATGAAACTGATACATATTTAACCTGATAGGTATCCATTACTTAACCAATAAGCCTTATTGTATTTTACTACTTCAATACCACATAGCTAGAACTCTGCAGGTGACAGTAACAACTGTTCAGGGGGTTTTATTCTTCCTTTTGGTGGTCAATAAAATCAAGGCTTGTATTAGATCTTAATGTTTTATAGCTGCAAATATTATTTTACCAAAAATATTAAAACCTATTACAACTTTTTTCATCTTTTCCACCTTTTAACTCAACTCAGGGTAAGGGTATGATGTATGATGTGTGTGTGTGTGTGTGTGTGTGTGCGTGTGTGTGTGTGTTTCTAATAGGAAAGACTTGGAGATAGCATCAGTGTTTGTTAGATGTATTTTCCAATAAAGAATAACATATTCTCTTTAGCTTAAGGATTTTCTAGGGACAAAAAAAAAGAATAACAAAGAAGAACATATTCTTATATGCAGTCTTTTCTAATATTGAAGAATTATAAGACCCAATAAGCTCCCACATAGACACACATATGTATGCCCAAACACATCACAGAGGTACATACACATACAATAAACAATCAAGTATCAAAACCATTCAGTCATCCGTATTTTCAGCCTATATACTGTTTAAGAAAAGTCATCCTGACTTATTTTTACCTGTATTAGATTATTCTTTCCATACAAAGATTATTATAATGATCAGTATTTTGGGCATTGATAACACTTTAAGAAAAATATTCATATGATATTACTTTTTTTTAAAAGCAAGAACCTATATTTGAACATAGAATACCTCCCTTTATGGTTAACTCTGAGCAGTCCTGTTTTAGTATTTTGAAATAAAGTATGGAGGGAAAAATTCCATAAACATGGTATTAAATATTAGAAAGTCTTAACACAACTGAAATCCTTATTAATTTCATTATCAAAGGGTAGGTCTAGTCAATACCAATTAACAGCTTTAAAATGTTTTACATATTAAAATACAGTATTCTATTTATCCTAGATTGTCTGGGGACTATCTAGTATATTAAAAGGTTTTGCAGAGTTTCTTAGTGATTTCACTGCTACCATTATGCCTGTTAGCAATTTAGCAACATCCTGATAAATATTTTCCATAAATCAAAGCCATAACAGCATGGTGAAGCAGATGGCAGGAGACCATATTAAAGAATGTAACAATTATTTTCTTTAATAGGGAAATATTGAATCATCGTTTTCAGCATGGATTATGTAGTGAGTAGTTGTCAGCTGTGATGTCTGGTGACTGTTTTAAATATCCTTTCAAATGATTAACCCACATTCTCTGTTTTTCAGTGCAGTCTATATACAAAGGCAGAACAAAAACTGTAAAACATTTCACAATTATAGTCTCTCATTTAATATATGCAAAGAAAATATTGGTACATTTTAAGGTATTTTTACAAAGATTCAGGTATGTATTAAAGTACACCAAAGTTCTCCATTTTCTTAGAAAATAAGACACATTACCTTGTTATTAAAAATGAAAAATAGCAATAATTACAAATTCTACAGTCTTATTATATTAACAATGTTTTCTTGATCTAACCAATGTTAGATTAAAATTATAGGAATGTTACTTCAGCTATTCATATATGTAAAACACTATTAAAGTGAAAGATTTTTAACTACATTATAATTATTAAGATTAAATAGCAGAATTAATTTTAGCCTCGTATGCCATAAGCAACTGCTATGCTGTTAGATAAGATTCTTGAATTTAGTTTGCTTTTAAACTTCAGTATCATATTTAAAGAACAATATGTAACTTCCTGATTATATATAATGTTTTCAGCAAAATCAGTCTCTTCTTTTACCTATATGTTTTGTTTGCTACATAAACTACCAGCTTTAACACAAAAACAAAATTTATTTCTGTGGAAAAAGATACAGTTGAAAATATAGAATATTTGAAATAAAACAGTAGTGCAGGGATAAAAGAGGTAGTATTACAAACACAAAAGTCTTTACTGTTATTCTTTATGCCTGTTGAATAATGTAAGAAAAAGACAATTTACAGAGAATTTCATCAGTAGAAAACACAATAGAAATCATCTGATTATGCAGAAATACACATAAAAATCCCCTTACAAGCAGATAAAAAGTTCCCTTTTATGTATAAAGTAGTAGACAATAGTATTTCATTGTTAAGTTGGTTGAATCCTGGGGAATATATTTTTAAATCAAAATAGCTGTTTTCTGATAATCTCCTATACACTCAAATTCTCTATGGACGTCAGAGGGAAAATGTAGCACTGAAAATTCTAAGAGAAGCTATTTTTTTCTGGTTTTGAATTGTTTCTTTGTTTTCAAATTAAAATTCATACAAATAATAAAATATTGGAACATCAATGCACGATGATTACTGGAGGCTCATATAACATATGAGATCAGTAACACTTGAAATGTATTTAGTATTTATTAGGCAAATATAATGAAATCTCTGTATATATGTATACTAAGTCAAACTGACATACTTATCAACATATGGAGCACTAGAGGGGTAAATAATGTAATTCCATGTAGTACATAGAGACTATGCCATTATCAATACTGAAACAAAATTCAATCCTTCAGATGATTTTAAGAAACCCAGATGGTTGATCTTGCACTGATAACACAGTGAAATAATAAATTGATTCCAGTTTTATTCCACATCTTACATATCACATGGTCAGTAAATACCTAAAATGTTTGAATAGGGTCAAAGACATTGGTAAAAAAAAAAAAAAAAAAAAAAAAAGAAAGAAAATTGGAACATTTAGTTATGCCATTTATTTATTGAAATGTTTAAATTCCACAATATCCAAACAGGAAAAAAGTGTTTTCATGATACCTTGAAGTATAAGAAAATTCCTATATAACTCAGTTTTTCAAAATAAAATAAAAATATATTCCTTTTAAAGTTGTGAAATCTAACTCTTCTCATGACATAATGGTAAATGAGCACACCAAATCAAGACATTCTTTGTATCTATTTTTTTTAAGTAAGAGCTATTAAATATTTGATTTACAGTCATGTAGGTGGGAAAAAATGAGTTGAAAAAGGAAGAGGAAGGCTATTTCTCAATGTCCCCAGCTCCTCTGGCTATTTATTATTTAGAGCTTTTTTTAAACCTATGTAAAGAAAGCCATGGTCACTGATATGCCTATAAACTGAGGAAATACCATCTGTACATATATTCCCCATTTGATATAGGAAAAATTCAAGAAGAAAAGGCACTAAAGAAAAGAAATTGTAAAGAGCTGTATCTACTAACAGGAGATCATCATTATTTTAAGCTAATTGGAAGGTGGAAAGGGCTGTTTAATGTGAATCCATGAAAAAGCAGCCAACATTTAATAATATAAAAAATGATTGGATGGGATATTTTATTGAAAAAAGAATGAAAAACAATAACATTGTTGTATCTTACTTTAAGGTAAGTTTTATTATAATTGTAATTATGAATTAAATCTTTAAATGAAAAGGGATAATTGTATATTAATTGAACAAACAAATCGATATATTGTGTTTTAATAGTCCCATTACAGTTGATGCTTTTTATGACAGCATTGTTTGATAAACAATATGCCTCTTTTACTATTATGAAAAATCTCATTTCTGCAAAAAATATTCTGGAGAGTCATAAATTTTTCTAAGGGTCTATCTTGAATCTTAGTCAAATAATTTGCTTTTAAATTCACATTATTTTTGTTTTGAAATTTATTTGCACCATTTTGAAATGTTATGGTCAGATGTTTATAACCCTCAGTAATTATAGTGAAACTGACCCACATATAATAAATAGAAGGTGTAGTTTGCTGAGTGGGGAGGACATTTTGAAAAACAACTACTTTATAAAAGAACAACTTTTTTTAGTAAATAATCTAATTTTTGGTACACTATTACTTTCCTATGCAACCTCCTCATTATTAGGATTGGGATAATTATATTTAGATAAGTAGGGGTCCCCCCATGGTTATACATGACATTAACTGCACACCTAACAGACCTGATTCAGGAATTTTTCACTTGGGATCCAAGAAAACATTCAGGAGCTCCCTAAGATCTCTGAATGCATGCAAATTGTTGTCCATATAAACTGTTCCATACTTTTCTAGGGAGAGGGTCTATAACTCATTATATTCTCAAGGGATCTGCCTTAAAAAGTTAAGAACTGGCCGGTTGCGGTGGCTCAAGCCTGTAATCCCAGCACTTTGGGAGACCGAGGCGGGCAGATCACGAGGTCAGGAGATCGAGACCACCCTGGCTAACACAGTGAAACCCCGTCTCTACTAAAAATACAAAAAGAAATTAGCTGGGCGTGGTGGTGGGCGCCTGTAGTCCCAGCTACTTCGGAGGCTGAGGCAGGAGAATGGCGTGAACCCGGGAGGTGGAGCTTGTAGTCAGCTGAGATCTCGCCCCACTGCACTCCAGCCTGGGCAACAGAGCGAGACTCCGTCTCAAAAAAAAAAAAAAAAAAAAAAAAGAACTACCATCTAATTAATTTAATTTTTAATCTATTTCAGTTGACTGGGACACAGTACAATTCTTTACTCTCTTTAAAAGTTCATTACCCATTTTACAGTTCCCCGACATCTCATAATCTAAATGCAGCAGCAAATGTCAGTTCCCTCTCCAGATCTATCTGTGACCAGGTTCTATCATCCTGTGCCAAGTCCTTTTCTCAGCCAAGATTGTGAAGGATAGATTTCAGGGCCCAGTAGTTGTACCTTAACAGAATGGAAAATAATGACTGAGTAATGACATCACCGGTGCAAGGATACTCAAAATATGAAGAAATGAGAAGAGTAGATAAAATGACAACTGAAGCCAGTCTCTGTCTAATAAACTGGTGTGTTTTCCGTGAACTCCAAAATATATTCCTTATCTATACTTTTTGACATTTAATCAAATTATCAACTCAGATAATGAAGTGGAATTCTGTTATAAAATTAAAAGTATGTAACATCTTCTTGAAAATGATTGAGAAGATATATCTAATAGCTGTTTCACATGGCATATTTCAGATTAATTTATCTATCAGGCTTTAATGACTGTACCCAGAAGTTAGTAATTATTTTTCCATGTCAAACAATGAAATTATTTTAATTCTCCAAAATCTGAGCAAATGATACAAACTAAGCCTGAGATAATTATTATACCATAAGGATTTACTATTTTTTTTCTTTTATCTGCATTAGGGTCTCACATTTTATAGTAACATATTTTCCATGTGAGAAATAACTAAAAGATTCTTTTAAAATTTATCCCAAAGCTTAATATTCATGAAAGATTACATCTCACTCAAGTTAGTAATATATGTTTTAGTTTTTAGCATCCTCCTGGCTACTAAAAATATTTGCTTCTATTATATTAATACTATATTATTTCACCATAGTTTTTAAGGGCCTTCACAACCTATTGTCAGTCTTATGCTTCAGAACTCCCGACATCTAGGGCATCCAGATTTTTCTAATGCAAGTTCTATAAAGATACTTTCCCAATTATTCTCACTTTTATCATTTGGTTGATATTATTCCTTTATATGTCCTCACTTTTACTCAATTAATGCCTTTCAAAGAGAACTCAAATTCTGCTGTTCCCATAAACTTTGTCATTCATTTTCATTTTCTTTGACCTTCTGTATTTACAGCTTAAGCTTAGATTTTTTATTATATATGTCTTCTATCTTTTGTTTTTGTTTTTCATGCATTCGTGTTAACTACCTCAGGAGTAAGACCATCTCTTTTTCAACTATTCTACATTTTTTCAGGACTCACTGCAGTTCTGAGTATGCCTCCATAAATACTGATTAATCGGATGATCACTCATGGAGGTCCAGCACAGAGCAAGGTGCTTGGTAACTTAATTTGCTAACCTCAAACAAGCGCAAGAGATAAAAATCTAAATGAAGCATCATAGTTATAAGTGCTTACAATAAATGCTAACAGTGCAACTAAAGATCATAAGACACACTAAGTGCTTATAGAAATAGAACCTTATGTTCCTCTCAGAACTGAAAATAATAAGGAATAGTTTCTGTTTTAATAATTATTTTGCCAATTGGCAATTTGATTTTCAATATTTTATCCATTTGGAGCAAAACCAAATCAAAAACTAATTGATTTCTGTCCAATACTGGACATGATGAAGAGTTTTAAGTACCTGAAAACTGTCCTTGTAGGGGCACTTTTTATATTTTATTTATTAAAATTGGTGGTCTGACATCTCTTCTTAATAAAGAAAAGAGAATTTGGAATGTGATTCTGATGCATTCAGAAGAATGAAGAAAACAAAAGAACATGTACTACCTGAATTATGTGCATACTTGTGGGTGTATGTTTGTGTGAAGGGATACAATTCTGGTCCATATTCCTGAGGAAAATATTGAATGTGTTCCTTTTCCTGAACAGAGTCTGGAGATATAAATATGCATGGATGCTTTTAGAATTAGTGTAATTGAACCAACTAAAGAAATGAGGATCTAATTTTAGTAACCAATGTTTTTATAAGTCATCCATATTTTATTGTGGAAAATTCTCACATTTATTGTAGATTTGCTTTTCAACCACAAGTGACAGATAATCTATTATATCATTATTTCTCCTATAAAGTTTGAACTTTAGACATATCTACTAGACAATGGAGAAAGGCAATGACCACCTGATATGCTGATCTTGATTCTTGAAGACTGATGTAAAAGTTAAAGAGAAGATGGAAATGAATAACTAAGAGACTGTTTGTATATTTCAGTCATTTTACACTTCGCAGTCATTAGTTCCAGTAGTACACCACCAAGCTGCTGCTTTTAAAGCATCAGTAAAGAGCTATTTCTTATGCTGTACCTCTTTCCAGTAAAACAGAATTTAAGTGGATTTGGACTCTGTAGTCAAAGAAGAAAACACCTTTTTTCCACCCTCAATAATTCATTAACACCATGATTTTTCTTCCTGCGAATTCTTCTGTTGCTTCTATCAGTTTTTCATGAACACCACATTCCTTTAGGAAAAAAATAAGCCAAAGCAACATATGAAACACAGAGCATAATTGCGTAGCACCAGCATAGAACTGCTTTCCAGTTGATGAATTGGGTCTGTTTATTTCTTATAATTCATCACCATCATCTGAGCTAAAGCTACTTCTCCTACTGCTCTCTTTGGAAACTGCAGGGGAAGTGGCAGATAGCAGAGGATCTGTTCCAAATGGAGAAATTGTGTCATCCAATAGCATGCCATCCAATCTTTGTTCCTCTTTCAATGCGGCACTAAATGATAAATCTGTGAAGTACGACAAAGGATCAGAAAAGGCTATAGCTTGATCACAGAGCTCAGGGGTTGGCCCCTGAGACACAGTCAGTTGTTGGCAATAGTCTACTGAATTCTGCTCAGGATGGCTCTGCTGTTTGGTGACATGAGCACCTAAATCAACCGTGCCAAGTGAAGCCAGGGTTGGCAGACCATGAGTACGAGCCTGAATTTCTAGTTCCTGTAATTTCAAACGAGAATCATTAAATAACATCTTTGAAATTGGATTTAACAGTAGAGAATAAGCCAGACATAGAATCAAAATATTAACAAGCATTTAAAATGAAGAATAATGCAATGCAAATTATGAATAATCTTCGCAAATAATGAAATTGATACATTTCTGATGTCTGAAAAATAACTCTGAGAAAATTATTCAGACTTTTTTTAAGTTTGGTCTCATTGTTCTACAAAGGAATTTATGACTGATGATAGTTCCACAGTGGCTCAGACTACAATACAGCCATTTGGAGACAGCAGAAAGTCATCTATTTATTCTTCCTGATTAATTTCTCACCATAAATGCAGGACCTTTTCATGGAAACAGTAAATGCTTTACCTGGTGCTAAGCATACTCATATTTTTAAAAAATCTTGAGAGTTATAAAAGCCCATGTTTTGATATTTTGGATTATATGAACAGATGAGAAGTGACTCAATATAAACTGGCACAACACTCCTTGAGGCAATGAAAACCATAGCAATGTTGGGAAAGAAATGAACGAAGGAGGGGAGAATTTAATGTCCAATATAATCTAGAGAAACAAGCATTCTACTTAGTATTATTATTTGATTGGGATAATAATGTGTGCATTTATGAAATGTGTTATATTTTATGCATTTTGTAATTTGTTGTTGTCATATATATGTGTATATATACACACACACACATATATACACATATGTATATATACATATATACATTTTCAGCTATCTTGATCCTGGATTTCTAGTCAAAACCTAATTGAAACAATCCAATTCACGAACTTCTAAAAAGCAGTAAAATTATCCTTCAAAAAGAAAAATAATTGTTAATAAGAGAAAAAATAAATGAGACCAATGAAGAAAACTGATGACAGCTGAGTCATATGTAAGCTATGTGGCTCATGGCAACATTCTTATAAAAACCTGAATCCGAAGTAGAAGTCGCCTGTTAGCCTGTTCTAATTTCTTCTGTCTGTGTTCTAATTCTCGGGCTCTCTGTTGTTCTTTTTGTAGCCACTTGATGTACTCCACTGATGCTTTGAGAATGGTTCCTTTGTTCCAGCGCATATCACTGTAGAACGGGGAGATAACCTTTTCACAATTGTGCGTGTCAGCAGAATTCATAAGAACTTACAAAATCTTTTACATTAATATGAAATAATGATTTACATGACTATTATTCACTCTTAGATATTATTGCTTCTGAATAGAAATTTTAATAGAATAGTTAAGAAGCCCTTATATAGTAAAATTAATCCCAGAATGAAAATAAGTGTCAAAAGAAAGTAATAAAGTGACTTTTTGTGGGAGAGCTAAATGCAATATCATGATTCTACCATTACAGTTTTTATATTTTTAGTGAAAATTGCTTTTATTATTAACTCCAAGATTAAAATCTATGTGCAGTATTTCTGCATTAATGAACTAGGAAATGTACATTACTGAGGACTTAAGCCTAAGTTTTTTAAGATCATTTCAAATGTAGCAATCTTTTAACCTACTTTCTAATAAGGTTGTTTTTATGTTTCTAAGAAAAAAATAAGGTCCCTCCTGAATGGTGATCCTGAGCAATTGTGAAACAAATCAGACCCTGGCAATGTCACTTTATGTAATAGAGCAAACTTTCTAAAACCATTCAGCCATTTTTTCTGTACAAACATCATCAAAACTTTTTAAAAGCTTGATATGAGTAGCTGTTTTTAAATACATTTAAGATAAGTAAATATAATTAAACATTACTGGATAACTTTTTAGGCTTTAGCATAGAAGAAATCATTTCATTAAAACTTACTTTTTAAGACAGAAGGAATTAAAGATATGACATTGTGGAAGAGGCTACTGATTTTGATATCTGAAAATATACATTAATGAATGTAATACTGCATGAGAAATAATAATATGTTTGGAGAATGAGTCCAAACTAATTGCTAAGTGTTAATCAGAGTTGTTGGAAAACCTGGATGCATTTTTGATTTAGAGTCACAAGATGTTTTCAATATAGCGTAAAGCACACAGGTAGGGAAATATAACATTTTTCTACATATATTTTTGGTGATGAGACAGTGCCATTAGCAGTAAAATATTAAAAGAGACATTTTTCTACTAGCAGGTGAAAATGCTTACTGGACCCTGGATAAGAGCTCTGTTCTACTGCAGTGCACCAAAACATTGTCAATGGACATCGCAAGTTTGAAAATGCTTTGTCCTTTCTTTAAGGCTATAATGGCTGTTGGTCTCACTCCACTCACAGGGGGTGAGGGGAATGGTTGGGATGGTGGTGGCGGGAAGGGTGGGGAGAGACAGGCTATCTTTGGTGTTAAACCAAGTATCTGTAACTGAATCGTGTAATGGACTCTAAACTAAAATTTAGGTAGTAGCAAAAGCCTTATGGACCCTTATTTTGTGTCATTTTTTTCCATTGGGAAGAAAAACTTGAGGACAGAGAAATATGTAAAAAAAAAAAAAAAAAAAAGATAACCCTAGACAACTTTGAAGTTTAAAGTACTATTTAGTTCAAAAACAAATCTTCAAAATGGTGGTAGAGAAAACACAATGAGCCTCCCTTCAATTTGTACCTGATGTCACTTACAATACGTTTTTTAAGTGCCTCTATTTTAAAGACATTTTAATGCACAAGGTTCTTTCTTAATTTATTTTTTAATCACTAAAGAGACTTTTGCCTCTCTCCCAAAACAATTTCAGCAAAGGGGCATTATAAATATTATATAAGGTGGTACCACATAAACACAGACACACCAATAAAGGCATGGCTAAAGAATAAGTGTTGACTGTTGATGCTGGCCTTTCATTTTCTGCACAACAATTTTTTAAGATCTTAAAACTTTGGTGGATTGAAAGCCTGAATGCATTTACAGTCAGAGCAGATAATACAAATGTATAAATTGGAGTAAGTAAGGAATGCTGCCAGGCAAAGCTATGGAAAATTTACAATGTGTTGTTATCTGAAGAGTGCACATCCACTTAAAAGCATTAAAAAATAATTTTAAAAAGATTTTAAAAAAGAAAGAAAAAAATACTATGACAGGTCTGAATTTTTAAAAATTATTTATTTATTTATTTATTTATTTATTTATTTATTTATTTATTTATTTTTTGGCTTCAACATTTTGTGACTCCTGACTTAGAAAGCTTTGTCAGGTCTCATATGCTATGCCAACTATCATTCTTACACAAAAGCAGGAGGAATTTGGTTGTAGAGGGGAGGAAAGATAAAGTAAAAAAACTTCAAACTACTTAGAAAACTTTTTAAAGTGCAAAAACAAGAGTAATAGAGTAATTAATGATCTAATAATATTTTTAAATTTCTACTCATGTAATTTTTGTAAACATGGCTCACAAAAACACATACAGACAAAAGTGTTTCCAAGAAAGCCAAAGAGGACAACTACTACATGTTGTAGAAGCTCTTCACTCTTTCTCTTTGATTGTTATTTTTGCTGCAGTTTTGTTTTTTTAACACTGGTCAAGAGATTGTCATTGCCCGGTCGTGTTTTTTTTCATGTAATTTTCTCAACCTATACTTCTCAATTACAGCTATTCTCTATATTACTTTTCCTTCTGACCTCACCATTATGACCTGCAAAGAAATGGAACTTTCTGAATGTTTTGATACATAAAAATAAAAACTTCATAGAATTCAAAGTATCTTCAGGTATTAACTTTTATTTCCTAAGCCAACTCCAAAATATCTTCCAATCATGAGCTAGAAAGGTACTCAAAGGTCAACCATGCCACAGTTGCTGCCATTTGCCCAAGAGTGTATGGGGTTTAGGAGATAAGCCCCAGGTTTCCTCACTCAGTTCAGTACTCCTTCTGCCAACTGTGGCTTTCCCACCTTTCAAATGCATCTGCCACAAGAAATATGTTTTACATAGTGACTTGAGTGACTTGGCACACTCTTAGAATATAAAATTGCAACAAAGATTTCACAGAGCTTTTCTATTCTCTTTACATGTAATACTCTCATATTTTCAATGCTATTCTTCCTTGTTTGTTTAAAATGCAACATTTGTCTCATTTGAGTGATTCCATGACCCATTAATAGGTATGGCACATAATTTGAAATATCTCATACTAGACAATTGTATACTTTAATGTACTTTTTATTTTTAAAAACTGTTCTTAGTCATTTTAATGGTTGTAGTCACCTGTTCAACAAGTTATTCAAAAATTTGTTAAACTCAAACTAAAATCTTGTATCTTTTTTTTTTCAGATCCACTGTTTGTTAATTTTCTCATTGTCATAACATAATAATGTCATATCTTCTTTCCTTTTCTCACCCTCAAAGTAAATTTGCCTCCTCTATGCTACCCTTCCCTTTCCCCAGCATTCTTGTTTCCTGTGACTTTCAGATCATCCCTAATAACATTTGAAAATGTGACAAATGGATCCAAAATAATTTTGTCACGTTAGACGAGTATTCCTTAGTCCATGGAGCCAGACCGTGGTTCTCAGGTAAAGTCCATTTTAAGAGGATATGCTCTGGATTCAACCATGGGACCCTCATTGCTAAACCCTAAAAAGGGACACGGGAGTAACAGGTCAGGCCACAGCAAGCCAAGGAATAAAATATATTTAAACAGAATTGGTACTGAGATTTTTGGAATGCCACACATTTCAATGAAGTGTCTTCTCTACCTGTGATATACAGAAAGATCCACGTATAGACGTACTCAACATCTAATTAATGTGTTTTCCATTAGACTCCAAGTAAATGTTATTTCCTACATACAACATAATAGAATTAAAACAAATAATAACCCTTCTTTCTGAGATTCGTAAGGAAGAGAAAAACAATGCTTGCAATGCGGTTTTCTCAATTCTGGTCTCTTTTAGATACGAGTCTATAGTAAATTGAATTTTCATATTCCAGACTAAGGGTAGACAAACTATAGCCCATAGCTTATTTTTGTCAATACATTTCACTGGATGCGGTCAAGCTCATTCATTCACATGTTGTCTGTGTCTGCTTTCGTGCTACAATGCCAGAGTTAAATAATTGTGACAAAGACTTTCGTGTAGCCCACAAAGCTTGAAATATTTACTATCTGGCCCTTTACAAAAAATGCTTACCATCCCATGTTCTAGAAAATGAATTAGAACTAGAAAGGAGTCTTTAGATAAAGTTTTTATTAAAATTTGGAGTAATAATCTCTCATAAAACTTTATAACTTGCAAACTATTCCCATATACCTTATTTGATTTTATTTTTATAAAAACACAGGCATATAGGGAAGACAAGTGTTTTCTTTAGCTAACAGAGTCACATGTTTAGATACTTTAAAAGATTTGAAGAGTTTGGAGTAGAGTCTAAATTAGACCTGCGCTCTTCAGCCCTAAATATCTTCGCAGTCTAATATGTACATAAGGACAAATATTGCATTCCCTTTTCTAACGAATTGTTGAATTGTCCAAGTAAATAAGCAAATTCGAATTTAGAGAAAAAGTGCTTCAAATCTCACAAACATAACTTTTTTTGTGGGGGTAGGTGCAGCATCTTATTCTATCACCCAGGCTGGAATGCAGTGGTGCGATCATGGCTCACTTCAGCCTTGAAATCCTGGGTTCAAGCGATCCCTGTGTCTCAGCCTCCTGGGTAGCTTGGAGTACAGGTTCATGCTACCATGCCCAGCTTGCTCTTTCTTTCTCTTTCTTTCTCTCCCCTTCCCTTCCCTTCCCTTTCCTCCCGTCCTCTCCCCTCCCCTCCCCTCCCCTCCTCTCCTCTCCCTTCCCCTCCCTTCCTCTCCCTTCCCTTTCCTTTCTTTTCCTTCTTGCTTGCTTTCTCTTTAGAGGTGGGATTGCACCCAGACTGATGTTGAACTTCCCGGCCTCAAACAATCTTCCTGTTTGGCCCTCCCAAAGTACTGGGATTATAGGCATGAGACAATGTGCCTGGCACACAAGTATGACTTTATCAAACATGATCATTTCTGGATAATGAATAATATCCAGTATTTGGAGAAAAAAACGTTCTCAGTTTTAAGGAAATAGTTTCAAATCATTATTAATGCGACAGATTCCATGTTTTCACTTTTCTTTTTTTTTTTTTTTTTTTTTTTTTTTTTTTGAGACACAGTCTCGCTCTGTTGCCCAGGCTAGAGTGCAGGGGCATGATCTCAGCTGACCACAACCTCTGCCCCCTGGGTTCAAGGGATTCTCCCACCTCAGCCTCCTGAGTAGCTGGGATTACAGGCATGCACCACCATGCCAGACTAATTTTTGTATTTTTACTAGAGACGGAGTTTCACCATGTTGGCCAGGATGGTCTTACACTTCTGACCTCAAGTGATCCGCCCACCTCGGCCTCCCAAAGTGCTGGGATTACAGGTATTCTCATTTTTAAAGAAACATTCAATATTTTAACTTAACACTTTATTTCTCAATATTTACAAGAGTAAGTAATTTGTTTGATGGACATTTTGTGCATACAGCACAAAGCCTGGTCAGCATCAATCAATATGCTTTTACAATTCCATTTGTCACTTGTGTGTCTCCAAAATTTGGGGACCTTAATTCTATTTTCACTTGCATGCAAATTTTAAATTGGGAGAATTGTCATACTCATAAAAATTGAATATACCAGTCCATATCATAAATAATATTTGATATTATCACTAAATTTGACAATATTGTCACCTTACAGAAAGACTCACTATGACTTGAGGAGAAATAACTTATTTACACCTTATAGCTCAAACAGACAACTCTTGTAACAGCCTTGATGCTCAATAACAATCAGCCTGGAATAGACATTTTAAAATGAGCCCGGCAATAGCCTTATTTTTGTCATAAGCTGCTTAGTTTCCTAGTCATTGGTTCTCCTCCCTTCTTCCCTCCCATTCATTTTTGGGGGTCTTTAAATTATAACATTATTATAGAAATGATTGTTGAACTCACGGATCATTAGACTTTGGAATAAGAGTGCCAAGCTCCTTGATTCGGTAATTAATATTATACCTTCTTCTTCTTTCAACTATTAAAGAAGAAACATTATTGATTATTCTCATTAATGCACAGTTCACTTTTGGTCAGCTGTAAACTTTCTTAATAATCTTTTAAAAACAATGGGCAAAAAACTTTCCATTTAGTCAAATGATAATATTTCTCAAGAATAAAATAAAAATTCTTTATTCTAAAAGTAAAAATTTCAATATTAGAATTATAAATATACAATTTACACTGTTTTAAAAACATTTTGTCACTAAATATTTTTTAAAATTCTTTAAAATACTATAATATTCATAATGAAATGTGTGCATATATTCATATGTATATCTGTTTGATTATTTCATACATTGACAATTTGTCAATCCATCAAGATTGTAATCATTTGAGGTCATGCAACACTCTTTGCTCTTCTCATATACTGTCCTCAAAGCCTAACAATGTTTAGCACATAGTAGGTGTGTGTATCCAAGTAGACTCTATGACCTCCTTGAGGGCAGGGACCTAACTTACTTATTTTAGTATCACCAGAGAGCTTGACATATGGGAGGTGGTAAATAAATGTATATTGATTAGACTGTAAATTTATTTTTCTATTTTAGTTTCCAATAATATATAAATAACTTGTTGTTATACTTTGGCACTCTTTAGACACACCTGGAAGGACTATTAAAACAGATTTGCACCACACACTTAAAGATTCTAATTTTAGTGTGTCCTGGAAGTAGGGGGACAAGAATGGGCAAGAATTTCTATTTCTAAGAAGTTTCACAGTGATGCTGATATTGTTTTTGTAGGGCCAATGCTTTGAAAACTACTGATATCAGCTCTTATTCAGAGACTGCTTTCTCTTTTTGCATTTCCATACATTCATTGCTTATGGCAATTTTCTGAACATCATAAATATTCAACATAAAACATGTATCTGTCAAATTTCCTGTATTACTCTTCTCTAAGAGCAGTCTTCTACTCTATATTCCTAATATCAAGAACCATAACATATACTTATATATGGTATCTTTTTCAACAGATACATTTAAACCTTTCAGGGAATTAAAGGTAGAAAAGGATATGAAGAAGAGGAAAATATATTTTTTAAATGTTGGAAAAATAACAGTTCACATTTGAGAATTATGAACTGCTACTAGAAACAAGGAAAGTCATCAGACTATGAATTGCCTTGATGAACTTACTCTACAAAGCAAAGTACATGAATGAATTTGACCTTTAGGAATAATATATTGTGATTCCTCTAAAATGAGAATATAATCGGTTCTGGTAACAGTTTATTTTCCCTCTTCACCAATCCTATTTCTCCTGTGCACATAATTCAGAAAACAGCTAAATGACACCACAAAAAACACTGACTAGAAAATAAAGGTAAAGCTAATAGAAACATATGTACACACATATAATGCATATATACATATATAGAAATGTATATATATAACATATGCATATATAAAAATAAGATTTTATTAATAATTTTATGTCAACACACAGTAACTCTTATAGGCCACACTTTTAAATACAAGATGAAGAACAACTATGAAGCAAGTTCACAGTTTTTTTTTCTCAAAATAAGGGACAGTTTTTGTCCTGTCTTGTTTATTTAAGATATTTTATTTAAATCTATCTTATGTAGAATGTCAGAACCTTCTTTTCTACTCTTCTTTGATAGTAGTCTATGAATTTTTAAATGGCTAATTATAATGAGAAATCTGGTTCCCCAATGTTGTTCATACCTAGTACTAGTTATTTGTAAAGGAGTCAAGTTTTAAGAAATTACTAAACTACTTCATGCCACGGTGGTTTCACTCTTCACAACATTTTTGACATGTTCACTCAATCCTGTCCTTAGATCCAGACAAGAGAGGCTACTACTCTGATCAATATTTAGAGGAAGCACTCTTGCCTTCTCTGGCCATGCCTCTCTCCATTCAGCAAGGCAGCCACAGGGCCAAGGGAACCCTTCTAAACTATACTCTGGGTTATCAGCACAAGCAATTTCCTCCCTATTTCCCTGAGCTCACTTCCAGAGCCTGCACAGGCCACCTGCCTAGGTCCATCCTCCTGAATAAGGAGGTGCCTGATTTCTCCATCTCATATGACCTGTTATCAAAGTCTAATTAACCCTTAGGAAGGCATGAGAGCTCTATTTGTTCCAGAGGTGGAATTCAGCACTACAACACAGCAATGCCTTTCAGATAACATATCATTAAGAAGGGAGGAGCAAATTGACACAGAAGAATGGAAACCTAGAGTTATGTTTCTTACTATTGAAATGTTGTACATTTTCAAAAGTCACTTTTATCTCTTTAAACCTTTGAATCAGTGAGTCACAACAGAATTCAAATGTAACCAAATGCACTCATCTCAGTCACAGGCAGCCTCCTTGGGAGTGAATGATCAAGGAGGGAATTCGAGATGTTTCATTTTGTGAAAATAGAGAGTTTTTCTGAGAGTTCACATTGTTAATATTTCCCAAAATAAATCGGGTTGTATGTGCAATTAATTTTGGCCATCTGACATCAAAATACTTATGGAGTATAATAAAAGACCACACACCTTAACGTCTATGCATTTCCTTTTGCATTAATTTTATATGGAAAAATATATACTCACTGAGGTTGTGGTTGTCCTTTTTTTGTCTCTCTTTTGCTAAAGCTCTAGTGTCAGTTTCTGATCAAAAGAAAAATAATAAAAACAGTGCTTAGTTCTACCTTAAAACCCCTCCAGGCAATAATTCAGAACTCCTAGGTGAAAATAAAATATTATTTGCTCTAAATGGTACAATAATAATTTTGATGCAAATATTCAGAAATTTGGAACACAGTACTCTTCAGTAAAAGGCAATAGCAAAGCTTTTAGGCTCTGGGATAATAAAAACTGAATTTCTTTTCTGGCCCTCTATTTAATAGCCATGTGATCTATTGCCACACTTCTCTGGGTTTCAGGCTCTTCATCTGTAAAATAACTATAATACAATACCTACCTTAAAATCATTGTGATAACCAAAAGAAATATAGTACACAGAAAATATAGTATTCAATTATTATTTTCAGGATTTTGAGATTCAGAAAGAAATTATTCCAATCTAAATATTTTATTAGTAATTATTGTTTCTACATCCCAAGAGTTGGAACTCCCTACATTTCTCAAATATCCATATGAAACAATTCCACACTTTCTTCCAGTAAATGGCACTTCTCTGTATGTATGGTGTGGTTGTATTTATATGACCATCAACCTCCAGGATGGCCTACAATGATTCTTAATTTGTAGTGTTCACACCTTGTAGTTCCCTCCCACATTAAATAAATAAGGCTGACCTGTGAAGCCACTAGCTTGTTATGGAAATGACTAGTATGGAATCCAAGGCTAGATAATAGGAGAAATTTTTAACTTTCACATTGGCATCTCTTTGAGCTCTAGTTGTCATGTCATGAGGACACTCAAGCAACCCTGTGAAGAGGTCCAAGTAGTCAGGAACAAAGACCACTTGCCAACAGGCAGCACTATCCTACAAGACCTTGAGTGAAACACCTTGGGAGTCCATCCTCCAGCCTCAGTCAAGTCTCGGCTGTCTGTACTTCTGGCTGACATCTTGACTACAGCCTCATAAGAGGCTCTGGTCTGAACGAATTCACTAGGCCACTCCTGGATTCTTGATGCTCAGAGACTGAATGAGATTATAAATGTTTATTATTTGAGATTATAAATATTTATTACTTCAAATTGCTAAATTTCAGGGATAATTTGTTGTTATGCAACAAAAATAATACAATAGTATTAGAGTTATAATTTTAAAAGTTAATCAAATAATACATTTTATTTAAGTGTATTTATTAAAAACTACAGTCATTATAGTCTGAATAAGATTGAGCTTTAAGAGTGGTCACGTTGTATTTATTTAAAATTTTACCATTAACTATGTAAAATTCTTAAAGACTGGTGTTTGAGCTCCAGACCAAAAGTTTATTGTAGAAATCTCAAGTGAATTGATTTACTTTATTTTTATGGAGGAACTAACACTGGACTTGTAAGTCCGGAAACCCTTATGTTGATCCAGTTCTGCCTGTAATCAGCTGTTACACCTTTGGGAAAGTAGCTCCTTTGACTCTGGGTTGATTTCCTCATTTATTTTGGAAGCACTTGACTATGCTCCTATAATTTAATTGTAACAATTTTGAAATAAACTATTAAAAACTCAGGGTTTGTTTTCAATTAAGAAAATTAAATGTGAGTCTATCACAAAATCCATAAAACAAGCTAAAAAGAAAAAAATCCAATATTTGTTTTTTGTCAGATTCTGCATACAAAGAATAGACTAATTTCTCTAATTTATTACATCACTTTGTAACCATGTTAATAAATGGCATCTATTTAATATAAAAATGAACCTATGTTAAATGAAGCTGTCTTTTATATATGTATGTATATAAGCGTGTGTGTATATATGTATATATTTATACAAAACATATGTATTTGCCCAATTTACAAAATAATGAATCAATTCAGTCAAACTATTAGTTATATTAACTTACTGCTTGATTATCATAGAAAGAAATGATGAATTTACTGTCTCTTCTTTTTCATAATTGTTTTGTTATACTTTTAAAAATCTGGTTAGCACAATATATGTCACTCATAACTTACGTCATTAATAAAAATAAAAAAGGTAAAACTATAAAAATAACACTACCTGTAATTTCTCTTTTCATTGGTAGACTACTTGGACAAGAAGCACTTGTAAGCCCCATGTTAATTGGTGAAATTCCTTGTTCATCACTATACACATCCAAAATACTTCCAGATAACTTGAGAGGGAAAAGGAAGAAAAGATTAATAAAACCTTCTGTGCTAATTGATATATTTAGTTATATATATTACATTTTCCACTTTAAATGTGGCATTTTGTTAATAATAATTTGTAATTTAAGGCATTTTGCTTTTAAACAAGACAAGAGTATGCATTAACTTTTTAAAAATGCAGCGTAAAATGCTTATGGATAAGATGCACTGAAAAAGAGTTATATGTGTTTAGACAAAAAGAGAAACCAGCTCATGTATGAAGGAAAATTCTTATTAATATTTACAAAGTTATGGAAGTTTGATCCAGCATATGATCTGGTTATAAATTGATACAATTAAAAATATTATTTTGGACAAAAACCAATATGCATCTTTGCAAAGCTGGAAAGTTCATCACATCCCACAAATTAGGTATAATGGTTGAACATTTTGGGAGTCTTCTCAATACCATCAGTGCTACCAGCACCTCACAGTCAAGAGGTGTTTTACACTGTTAATTACATGAGAAACTCTTCCCTCATTTAATGAGAAGGCACACTTTTTCTCATCGTACACTTAATGTTCTAGATTATTATAAATATCCAGCTGGTAACCAAAAGTAGTCTAAAACTACTTTTGCCTCTAGTGAATATGGGGTACATCCAATTATAGCAACACTACAATTCTTGAACTGCTTCTTGGGAACAATTTTTCAGAATACCTAAGTTGTTTTATACACAATTCAAAATTGTACCAATTCATTATTCAAAGTGTGCTATTTGATTTGATTTCCCAAGAAAATCAAATTTAAGTAATATTCATATTTCAGGTTAATACTCGTTATTCCAGAACAAGCTGCATTCACTATGCAGGATTTGAAATTTTAAGATTTTTCCACTGTGAGTATCTTTATTCTACTTCTGTGCAATAAGGAGCTGAATAAGAAGCAATTTTTTTTTCTTTCCTCAAGGACTAGGAATAAAACATATAATAAAATAATGCTTTAACAAGTCTTCATGAAGAATCATTAACTCCAATTCAATCTGAGAGAATTGATAAAATCAGACTGGAAATAAATATGAAGAAAGGACATATTATGACCAAAATTAGTTTCTGAGATAATAGTCTATTATAGTATATATAATAAATTTTGTATATACCTGAGGGGAAAAATTTGAAAATACAGTTGAAATCACATCGATTTATATGCATGTCAATAAGAACATGTTAGACTTATATGGCTCTCAGATGTATTTTTTCATAGTTTTTCATTATTAACTCTACTAGGACTCTTCACATTTATTTTATATAAACTTAATTGTAAGAGAATTTTTGCTTTATGGGTCTTGGAAGGGAGCTATAAAAGCCAGCTATTGAAGTCATCGCTATTTCTCCTCAATTTTCTCATCTGTAAAATAGGGACAAAGTTGAGCAAATTAGGCAGACAATGTGTGTTAGTATCAAATAAATACAATTATTCTTTGGAAGAAATCCAAAAAGCAGTTTTTCTAAGATATGACTCACTTAGTCATACTTTTTAAAGTGTAAATTTTCCAAGGTCATTTTTGAAAGTCCTGTTGGTTATGAGCTGAGGCATCACCAGTTTGAATTGTACATTTCCACTGTGCCTTTGAGAAGCATAATGGACACATTGAACAAAAAGGGAGTGAGGGAGACAGAACTAGGAAAAGGGCACTTTCTCTCTGAAGAGCATGAAGTCAGATAGATTTCAATGAAGAAGTGGCAAGTTGCAGAAATGTTAAGGAAGGGGCCACATTACGGATATACTGCAACAATAAAGCAAGAGGTTCCTAACTATAGCATTTCCTTGCCTCCATATTACCTGGTCAGACAGCACCCAGTGCATTATTCCTTAGAAATGGGGTTGAAATTCTGATAATGAATCTAATCCTGCTTAACTGTAGCCACATTGCATATTCTTCTGATCTTGGTTATTGTCTAATTTATGCCCTAAAGCACAATAATTAATATCCTATTTAATTTTATGCTGTAGGTACTTCTCTATTTCATGTAAACGGCTAATCATTTTTTGAATATCATTAAACAATTGAGTTCAGTTTCAAAGTGTATAATACACTTCATGTAACCTAAAGTGCGTTTTCTCCATTAAAAGGTGTAAGAGTCCAGTGTTAGTGAAAATGTACAGATTGCATTCACCTGTGAAAAAGCTCACAAAGAAAACTTGCATCAAACTTTTTGAAAGGTATAAGTTACTTACATAATAAGGTCCAAGTTTTAACTTTATTTTATAGATCAGTAGGCAAATGAATACCTATTTTATGAAGAAATATTTATTATGATATTTTTAAAAGGTTGCTTTCTCAGTAAAGCAAAATCTACGATGTGACAGTAGGCAAACATATTAACAAAAAATTCACAAACTTTAAAGACAAAAAATAAATAATTTATTATAAAATCCAGTCAACAAAGTGAGAGAGAAGGCCTGATAGAGCAGAGTCTACTTCTCTATAAGGCAATACTTCTCTCTGATAGAAAAAAGTGAACTCCTGATCTGAGAAACTGCTTTGAGGTGAGGAGTGATTGATAGTAGTTTCCTAGTATCAGAGGCTCTTCGCCTTAGATTTTATTCACATCTCCACTACTGAGGTCATAGGGACTGAAACAGACAGAGTCTAACCTTTCCACCTATATACTGCTGTCTACAATAACTAATATTTCCTGAAGAAAATGAGATAGCTGGTCAAAATATCAAAACATTTGAGGAAAATGACTATTTCAAAACTAAGGCAACAAGCAACATTATAAATAACATCAAAGGTAATTGTAATATAAAATAATAAACAAAAAACATAATGACCAAAGCGACCAAGGAGAAATAAGAGATATGAGAAACAGAACGCTTAGAAAAAAAATCCTATAGAATGGAAAAACAACATAATGAAAATGATAAAAAAGAAATAAAAGAATTGGTAAAATATAAAACCAAATTTTTAAAATAATCTCCCAGGAGGATAAGGGAAAGGACTAAGAAATAGAACATATGAAAGAACACCTAAACAATACAGGGAATAGAGTTATTAGAACTAAATTACAGACAATAGGAGTTTTAAAAAGAGAGAAAAATAATATTGGAAGAAAGACAGTAGTTTTTAAAGTGACGGAGACACATTTTTAAGAATTAATAATAATCAATGGACCACAGAGTTTGTTTTTTTCAGCTTAAGTTATCATTATTTTATTTTCATTTAAAAATCAAAGTGTTTATAGAAAGCCTAATAAGAATGACAGAAAAAGCCTACATTCAGATATATTATACTAAAATGAAACAATATACAATAATAAAGAGAAAAATCTAAAAGCCTAGAAAGATTATGTACAAAGAACAAAAGTGCAATTAATATTTTTCAATAGCAAAATTGAATGGAAAAATAAAATAAATCTGTATTTTAAAACACTGAAAGAAAAGAAAATGAAGTTTTACAGTTTTAAATGCAGCTCAAATGTCATTCACACATGAGGCCATGATAAAAAATATTCTTAGGCATACAATACTTAAGAAAGTTTATCCCACAAAGACTAACACTGGAAAAAGCTTGGGTCAGGTGCTTCAATAAGTAGAGATATTTAAAGAACATGCTCAAAAATATAAAATAAAATTGATCGAATATCTTGGTAAAGTTATTGTGGAATAAATAATGGGAGTGGATCCAAGATCAAAGATTAAGTGAAACACATAACCATGTAACTCAATCTAGATAATATCAGCATAATTGGGTTGCTGTAGCAGGGAACCCAAAGGATGTGAAAGTGGTAAGAATATATTAAGGAGAAACTTTAAAATGGGGCACAAAAATGAATTAAGACAAGAGAGCGAGTGAAAACACATCAATAATAATAATGATCTAAATAGGTCAAACTCCCTAGGTAAAGGGTTGACAGATAAAGTAAGAAAACAGGAACTAGACACAAGTATCTTACAAGAGACATATCCACACAGTAAAAGGACACATAAAGATTAAAAGTTAAAGAATGGAAAAATATACATCCAGCAAATGATATTCATGGGGAAACTGATGTAGCTATATTAATATCAGAAAAAAGGACTTTCAGGTTTAAAAATTATTAGGGATAATGAGTTACTATTCTTAAAAGGTATAACAATTACAAGCATGTGTGCTCCTAATAAAGTAACCTCCAAATATGTGAAATAAAATGTTTAGAACTACAAGGGGAAATGAATGAATATACCAAAACAGTAGAAGACTTTAACACATATCTCCCCTTTTTTGAAAAGTCAAGAAGACAAAAATAATCAGTAATGCTATAGAAGATTTGAACAATAAATGTTAAAGCTCAGCCCAATAGATAAGTATATAGTTTTACATGAAGAAATAGTGAATACAGTTTTCTTAAGTATATATGGAACATATACAAAAACTGATTAGGTGCTCAGTTAAAAGAAATCCTCAACACATCTCATAGAGTATCTGATTGCCAAAATATTTGGAAATTTTAGAAAATTGTTAAAAACTTCAAAGTTTAAGATGAAATCATACTGGAATTTTAAAATACAACAAAAATAAAATACATGTAAAAAAATGTCTGGAATATGGCCAAACAATGTTTTAAAGAAAATTCATAGCCTTAAATAATAAGTGATAAAAATAGATTCATTTTTGAATTATATAAATTAACCATCACTCTTTAAAAAATAGGGGAAAATAACTAAACAAACTCAAAGAAACTAGAACAGATAATTTAATAAAATAAGGCCATAAATCAATGAAGAACAAAACAATACAATGATAGATTCACAAAGCAAAAGTTGTTTTTGTTTGAAAAAAAATTAACAAGATTGACATGCTTCTGGCAAAACTGATTAAATGAATAACATTTCAAGTGAAAGGAGAAAGTGACTACAGTACATGTTAGATTTAAAAGGTAGTAAGTTTCTCCCCTAAGATTAGGAGCAAGATAAGGTTACCTATTTTCACTACTTCTATTCAACACAGTATTGTAAGTTTCGGTGAGAATAACTACGCAAGAAAAAATAACAAAAATTATCCATATTGGAAAGGAATAAACGAAATGATCTCTGTTAACTGTTGACATGATCTCATATTAAGAAAACCCTCCCTAAGATTCTACACTTACACACACACATGCACAAACGCACATACACATTCAAACTGTGTGCTGATTTTATGTACTGCAGCTTAGCTGAATTCATTTATTAGCTCAAAAATCAGTTGCATTTCTGCACAGGAACCATTAACAAACTGAAAAAGAAATTAAGAAAACTATTCCATTTAAATAGCATCAAAAGGAATGAAATACTTAGGAATAAATTTAACCCAAGCAGCAAAAGGCTTATACACTGAAAACTAAAAAATGCTGCTGAATAAAATGAAAGAAATCATAAATAAGTGGAAAGGCATTTTGTGTTCATGGATGAAAAGAAATAATATTGTTAACATTGCAATACTATCTAAAGCAGTCTACAACTCAATACAAATTTTATCAAATTCCAACTGCATTTTTTTAAAGAAACAGAAAAATGCATTTTAAATTCACATGAACTCTCAAGGGACCCTGCATAATCAAAACAATCTTGTGAAAGAAGGAAGGTGGAGCATTCACACTTTCAGATTTCAAAACTTATTACGAGGCTGCAGTAATCTAAGTCTGTGCTAGCGTGAGTCTGGCAATAAGACACATCGACCTAGGGAGTATAATAGCAAGTCCAGAAATAAACTCTCTATGTTACAGTCAAATGATTTTTGACAAAGGTGCCAAGACCACTCAGTGGGGAAAGGAATTCTTTTCAACAAATGGTGTTGGGAAAACTGGCTATCATCATGCAAAAGAATAAAGTTAGATGTTTATCTAACATTATATACAAAAATTAACTCAAAATGGATCAAATACATAAACATAAGAAAAAAATCTATAAAACCACCCACACAATGGGAGAAGCTACTAGCAGATCATGTATTTCTTAAGAGATTAAGATCCAGAATATATACATAAAAATAAATCTTCAACTCAACAACAAAAACAAACAACCCAATTTTATTTATTTATTTTATTCTACTTTAAGTTCTAGGGTACATGTGCACAAAGTGTAGGTTTGTTACATCAGTAAACATGTACCATCTTGGTTTGCTGCACCCATAAACTCGTCATTTACATTAGGTATTTCTCCTAATGCTATCCCTCCCACAGTCCCTCACACCCCAACCAGCCCTGGTGTGTGATATACCCCACCCTGTGTCCATGTGATCTCATTGTTCAACTCCCACTTCTGAGTGAGAACATGCAGTGTTTGGTTTTCTGTCCTTGTGATAGTTTGTTTAAAATGATGACAACCCAATTTTAAAAATGGGCAAAAGACTTAAATAGACATTTCTCCAATGAAGATGTATACAAATGGCCAATAAGCACATGAAAAGATGCCCAACATCACTAGTCATTAGGAAATTGTAAATCAAAGCTACCGTGTAATACTTCAGTCTCATTAGGATGGCTAATATCAAAAGAAAAACTGAGGAATGCTGGTGGGAATGTGAAATGGTGCAGCCATTGTGGAAAGCAGTATGGAGGTTCCTCAAAAGTTAAGTGTAGTATTAACATATGATCCAGTAATTTCTCTTCTAAGTGTATATCCAAAAGAATTGAAAGCAGGGACTTAAACAGATAATTGTACACCAGTGTTCATATTAGCATTATTTGCAATAGTCAAATGCCCATCAACAGATGAATAGATCAATAAAATGTAGTGTATACACATAATGGAATAGTACTCAAGCTTAAAAAGGAATGAAATTCTGATGAATGCTACAACATGGGTGAAACTTGAAAAAATTATGCTAAGTGAAATAAGCCAAGCACAATAGGATATATATTGTATTATTTTACTTATACGAGGTACCTAGAATAGTGAAATTCATAGAGACAGAAAGTGGACCAAAAGTTATCAGGGGCTGGAAATAAGTAGATAAGGGGAGCTATTGCTTAATGAGTACAGAGTTTTTGTTTGGGATAATGATAAAGTTTAGGAAATGGATAGTTGTGATGGTTACACATTATGAATGTACTTAATGCCTTTGAACTGTACACTTAAAAATGGTTAGAATGGTAAATTTTATGTTATATATATTTTACGCCAATATAAAAACATAATGGGATATACTACCAACAGGGAGCCATATAAGGTTGCCTATTTTCACTGCTTCTATTCAGCATAGTATTGTAAGTTTTAGCCAGAATAATTACGCAAAAAAAAAAGTAACAAAAGGTACCCACTTTGGAAATAAATAAGTGAAATGATCTATATTCACAGTTGACAAGATTTGCCATTGATTGTAAATGCTTAGACAAAATGCAAAATTTTCTAGAAAAATATTACTTAGTAAACATAATTACTGACTGAAGAAGGAATTAATAGTGGTAATCGTATTATGATTACTGAAGAATCAAAACAAACTTTAAACATACTTCACAAGGAAAATATCTGAACTAGATAGTTTTATGGGGAAAAGTATCATATTTTCAAGAAATATATCATGCCATTTTGTAAAAATGCTTCCAAGATGTAATATTTCCTACCTACAAAAATTCTACCACAGTAATAGTTTCCTAAAGGGAATTTTTCCTACCTATTCAGGCTTAGATATTCTGATTCTCTTCATCAAATTTGTTACTCTTAATCTCCTACTCTACTACTGTGTAAAGATGCTGATTTAATTACATGTAGAATGATTGTATACAAAATTGTGAAACACTATTTACCATATCTCCTTACCCTCTAAATGGAATGCTTAAGGATCAAAGTTTCCATTATGCATTTGCTTACTGTTAGGATAAGGAATCGTGTGCGTTTGTCTCATATTTTATCAAAATGGCACTATTTTATTTTACTTTATTTTATTTTATTTTATTTTATTTTATTTTATTTTATTTTATTTTATTTTATTTTGTTGAAGTTACTAAAGTCTCCAAATTGCAATTTTAAGTCTGGAAGAAAAGACAGTGAAACTTTTATTCAAATTTAGTGCATTGGCAACATGTTTTTGAGACAATACATGTTTTCATAACCCTAGAAAAATATAGCTTTGTGTTTGTTTAAAATCAGTGCTGCCCTATAAGAAACTAAAATCTGGGTCCAAAATTATTGTAGAAACATCTAAATAAAATTAACCTCTGAAAATGTATTTCTTCATCTCTCTCAATTAACTACCACTACCCCTCCCAGACTAACTCATAGTTTAAAAATACAACTTCCTTCTGCTTTCTCCCAGTCAAAAAATCTGAAATCTAAAATCTTTCTGCCTTAACTCATGTATTAAGCCCAAAGTCTTGTATTTAGTTTTCAAAATCTTGCTGCATGGCCCCACTCTCTCCATTTGACATTATTTCCCACCACTCTCAAGATGAAAGATTTCTTACCACCACATGTAAACATACTGTGCCCGTATGGGGCTCTCAACAGTAGACTTCAAACCCTAGCAGGAGGGAGGGTGTGAGGGAGAAGAAGGTTACTGCGAAGAATCTGTGAATTTATATATGGGGAATTTTTTTAAGAAGATAATAAAATACAAGCAGGATCCTAACATATGTGCTCTATCATCGACGGCTGAGTATTTATTATATATCAGGTATTAAACCAAGCATGTTTCATCATAATAATTTAAATAACAATATCTCAAGTAATCTTTATAACAACTCTAGTAAGTATAATTGTCATTTTAAACATAAAATAATTAAAGCTCTAATAAATGAAATAATCATTTTATGATCATACAGCTTTACAAAGAAGTAGAGAGCTTGGATTCAAACCCAGGAATGTCTAACACAAGGTCTGGATTCTTTATTATCTACCCTATAGGTAGAAGGGCCCTTGCCTTTAAAATTTTTATTCTTAAGTGTTTTGAGTACTAAAAAAAGTTACAAGGCATTGGATTTAATTTTTCTCAGTTTTATTCTTTTCCACTGCTGTTTTCCGCACTACCAATGTCCCCATTCCTTCAATAAGCATCCAAATCTAAGGCTCAACTTTGGGTAAGCCCTCTCCAGCACTCTTCCTCAGGCCAGCTTGGTTTATTTTTCCTTTCACCCTAATAATATGGAGCTAACAAACTTGCAATACATTTTCTAATTGAATTTAAACTAATTGCTTTGTCATTCTCCATTTTTATTCACTCAGCAAGAGAAAAGGCATTATAGTGTATACCATGTTCTTGAAATGGATTATATATGTAAAGCTAAGAATCTTCAGTATATGTGTATGTACATATACATATTTATAATATCCTAGATATTTTCATTATAAATACAAAAATGTAAAGTCTTATAGTCACATATTATATGTCCAGATAATTTCTCAGTAGAGATAACAAAAGGGAAAAAATACCTTACATGTATGTGTATGTGCACTATCATATATTTAATGTGAGTGTCAAGGGAAACTGAAGGAGTATTTAAGTTGTTTGGATCCTATATTGTGGTTTTTGTGAAAACATTCATTGTGACCCTAAAATGGTAAAAGATTAGATGGAATAACTGTGGACACAATAGGAAAACAAACTTCTTGTATAAAGAGGATCACCACAGGGGCGTCTAGAGTACACGATGCATGCAAAAAAAATGGCATTTGAAAGATTATTGTCTCTCCTTTTGGGTGTTTATTCATTTAGATGCAGTAAACAAGGTCTTTATAGTTTCAGGACACACACCATTAATATTCCTCTAAATTTGTTTTCTTTGCTACTAAAGCAGAGGTATACAGTTTAAATGACATGCACTGAATAGAGAAATCCTGCTGTGTTATTGTTGTTATTATTTTTGTCCTATTATGACATATGTAAATATAATGTGTTGAGCTGGAGTAGGAGATCCCGTGTCCTTGGTGAGCTGGTTTATACATATAGTGGCAGATTATCTGGAAATATAATATGTGACTATATACAATAATAGAAAAGATAAAGTATAAAACAAAGAATGATATTTTATAAATAATTTTGCATCATATATATTATATACAAATGATCTATTTAGTAATAAATAAATAAAAACAATTAATGTAATGTAAACACTGCAACAATTAGTTTGAAACCCTCATCTTTTGATTAAAAAGTAATAATAAACATGAGTTTTAATATTTTTTGCTAAATACACTGTTATAATTTTTTACTCTAGTCCAGAGCACTGAAAATAATCTTGTAAGTAAACACGCTTGTCAATACAGCAGAATATATTTTATGCATTTCAAAGCTCAGTGTTTACATACCTTATTTTATTGACTATAAGTTTATAAAGTTTAAATTCAGTATTTAAGGTGGTTTCATCTCCAAACACTGAAAGAATTCCAAAATACACTTGCTCACCAGTTTTAACTTTGAAGTGTCTATAACCTTCACAATAGCAATGGTTTTCTCTGTCTCCTTCATCATTTTCTTTTCCTTAAACTTGCAAGCAATAACCAAGAGAACTCTGCAAAAACTTCTACACTAAACTGAACTTTGGTTCTTCTTTGGACTTTAAGACTAACCTAGTCTAGACTGTGATTGACAAAAGCTTGCTCACTGATGTTATACAGTCCTTTCAAGTTCCAACCAAGCACAGGGTGTTGTTAATATTTACTCATTCCTCGTCTCTGGAATGATCTTGAACTATAACAGTTTACTTAGATTGCCAAATGCCACCAGCATTTACAGACACTTGATTGAAAAAACACCTATATATGTTAAAAGAAATGAGTTACTATGCACATCCACGTCTCCGAAAGAAAGGGCTGAAACTAAGACCAATGGATGTAAATAATATACAGATCTAAACTCAGAGGCTAAGCAATCATTCAGCTGGAGTGTGCCAGGTGATCAGATCTGTCTCAGACCCCTTCAAATCATATGATTCTAGAGTTCTATGAATGGCTGATTCCCTGAGACTGCTGGCACAGCAGAATGAGTAGGATAGTTGCATTGGTTTCATGCAGAGCTGGATTCAAGGCCCTACTTTGCCATTCATTAACTATGTGAACTTGGGCAAGTTACTGAACTTCTCTAAGCTTCTTTCCTCATTTGTAAAATTTTAATAGGCAACAATAGTCTCTGTCTCATAGGTTTGTTGTGAAATTAAATGTAGTTTTTCACTAAAAGCATTTTGCATAATTCTTGTCACCTAGTAAGTAACCAATGCATGGTAGCTATTATTATTGTTGTCTTTATTCTTGTTGCTACTGCTTTTAGTCCATTAAAAGTATTCCTGAATAGGATGTATAATGAAAACAATTATTTCAATACTATGTGTGAATTTTAGTCATTTATTTGACATGCATTTGCTGAGCACCTGTGATGTGTTAGTCACTATGCTGGGTACTAACAACAACAAAACAGGCTACAGTTTTAGGCTCCAGAGACACAGCAGTAAATGAGACAGACAAAATCCCTGTCTTCAAGGGGTTTGCATTCTACAGGGGGAAGCACAGAATAAATAGCTAAATGCAATAATAAATAAGATCATTTGTGTTACACTGCTCATAAGTCAGAGGGTAAATAAGATAAGGCATTGACTTGAGGAGTCATGGGGTAGGGTCTTCTAGTTAGGGTAATTGTGAAAGGCCCCTTTGACAGGCTGACATTGACCAAATATCTGAATCATAAAGAGGTAACCATGCAAAGATGTGAGACGAAAGCATTCCAAACTAAGAAAAGGAAGTACAATGGTCGTAAGATGATAATATTCCTGTTACGTTTAAGGAGAAAGGATGCCATTGAATCCAGACCCTGAAGTCAAAGGGAAGTGCTGACTATAATAAAGTGTCTGGATTATATTCTGAGTATTTCAGAAAATTAATAAAATATTAAGCAAGGAGAAACAGGATCTGGTTATTTCTTTAGGAAGATTATTCTGGCTGCTTTGTGAAGAACAGCCGTAAGGCAACAAAAAGTAGCAGGGAAGCTAGGTCAGAGCCTCTGACTATAGTGAGAGATGATGGAACATGTTTTACAGGAGGACATGATAGGAAGCAGTGAGATTCTGGAAATCCTGGATGTGGATTACAAAGACGTACTGATAATTGTGGGTATGGGAGTAAGAGAGAGAAAAGCAAAGAATGACCATTTTTGTTTGTTGTTTCACACCAACTAAAAGCAGATTTTGGAGGGAGGACTTTTTTTCGGCCATGTTATGTTTAAGATATCTGTTAGAAACACAAAAGATACCAAGTAAGCAGTAGAATATATAAATTTGGCATATAGTGGAGTGATCTAGGCTAGAGATGTGTTGGTGTTACCTAGAGGACATGTATGATATATGAGAAAAGAGGACCAAAGACTGAGCCCTGGGACACTCCAGAATTTAGACATCTACATCTATTAGAGAAAAAAGAACCAGTAAAATGAGTGAACAAATCAGAGAAGTCACAGAATCCTAGATAGCTCTTCAAGAAGAAAGAAGTGGTCAACCATGTCAAATGCCGCTGAGAAGCTAAGTCAGGTGACAATGGAGAACTTGCTACTGGATTAGTTTGCTATTGATTGCTATTGATTGGCTTGCTATTGGTTTGCTATTGATTGGTTTTCAGAACCCTTTTAGAATTGTTAGGACAAAAGCCCTAATGGAGAGGAGAGAATGAGAGGGAAGGAAGTCGAGGCAGGGAGAAAATGGGGGCAGTGAGGTTCTTTTGTGTGTGTAAAGGAGTCATGAAATAGCCTGGTAGCCAGAGAGGAAATGTGTTTAAAGGGTGCTCTTTGGTTTGGTTTGCTTTTAGTGAGTGTTATTAAAGACTGATAAGTGTTGATATTTATAATCCAGTAGATCAGTATATATTGATGATCTAGAAGGAGCTATTTAAAGAAGAAAAGTCCTTTGGAAGGGATTCTAGACACAAACGATAGGTATGGCTTTAGATAATGAACTAGGACACTTAGTCACATGGGAGCGCGCTATTTAAAAGAGCATAGAAACTTCTCCCCTCTCTCTTGCTCCCTGTCTCACCATGTGATGCTCTGGATCCCCTTCTTTTCTGCCATGACTAAAAGCTTCCTGAGGCCCTCACCAGAAGCAGATACCAGGATAATGCTTCGTGTATATGGTCTGCAGAGCCATGAGCCAAATAATCCCCTTTTCTTCATAAATTTCCAGCCTCAGGTATTCCTTTATAGAAATGGAAAAGGGACTAACACAGACAACCCATGTCATATAGCAGTGAACATAATAATAATTATTGATAAATATTTTCATTTTTGAAGCTTATTATAATAAACATCTGTTGATTTAGCCTGACTAGAACCTATTCACATTTGCTTGGGTAACAACTGCTGCTTTCTTGGTTCTCACTCTTAGTCTGTACAATTTGTTGTGGAGGGCTGCTCAAGCCACAGCTCTAGGGTAGGCCCAAGACCCAGAGACATTGGCTTAGAAATAGGTATGTGACAGAAGCTGCTCTGTTATCCCAGGGTTTCAACTGGAACTAAGAAGAAAAACATTTCCTCTTAGATATCCCATCCTAACTGAATGTTTCCACTAGGATGCATTTGTTTTTGAGAACCAGAAAATCCTGACATAATTGGCTTATAAAATAAAGAAAAAAAAACCTTACATATCCATAGGCAAAATAATTCTCCAGGGGCATGTAGCAGCATTTCTTTCCATATCTGTCGATTTTCTCTTTCCCTTTGTTTCCTTTGTTTTTCCCACTTTATCTATCTTTTGGGGGAAAAAAAGGCTACAGAAGCCCCATACATCATGGAGAAGCAAAAACCCTTCTCTTTCTTGAAATTACAGACTAAAGAAAACTTCCAAGCAGATCTCAGTATCCTGCTCAACTTGCCAGAATTGCAGCACAGGCCCATTCTTAAAACAAAGTCTGGCAAGGGAAATGGGGCCACCAGAATTGGTTTAAATTAATCAGAAACTTCCTCTTTCTTGTGAAGGAATGGATGTCTGAAAAAAAAAAAAAAAACTAGGTTAGCAAGAAAAAAGTGTATGCATGGCTGGGAATAGGCTATGACAGTGTCTGTTCAATGGCTGAGAATAAAGCCAGCACAGAAGAAAACAGAGACAAATTTACAAAGGGATGCCCACATAAATATTACTTAGGGATTTTTAGATGGCATGAACCAATAAATTCCTTTCATGCTTAAGCCCCTTATGAGTCAGGTTAACCACCTGCAACCAAAAGTTCACTGGCTAATATACTTACTCAAAGCTTTTTTCTGAATCTAACAAGTCTTTGCTTTTATCTACATAAACTATAAAAATCCTTCAGAGTTTCCTACCCCTATTCTACCAGCTATTCTTGTACATTCTCTTTTTTCTCACTTCTTGCCTTATGTTGTTCTCTTAACTTGCTACTTTTCTGCCTTCATGTCTATCTCTTAAAATCTTAACTATACAGTACTTCATAACTATATTTCAAACATCACCTCTTTCTAAAGGACTTCCAAAAATTCTCACTTTCGCATGGTTTCTCCTTCATTTGAGCTGCAGAGCAAATCTCTAACTAGCATTCAAAATGAACACATGTAGTCTATAAGATATCAATTAAAACAGCTTTCAGAGACCACTATTTTTAATTATTCCTATAATACAGAAATAGATACCAAAGCAAAGGCAGGTTACGTGATTTGCATAATATCTGGACTAGAACCAGGTTTGACACAAGTTCCACATTCTTACCCGCCCTAACTCTCAGGCACAACTCATTGTGCTATGCCATTATATTGTCATCTCTTGACATGTGAATTGTGCCTCACTCAACTTGCAGTCTCATATTGTGTGAATATTATGCTTTACATATAATAAGTATTAGGTAAATATTTGGTTAATTGAACTGCTTGGTTTTATACATGGATCTAAATTATCAATAATCTTTGGTTGATTATCCTCAGATATTTCTTTATGTAAATACACTTAGGCCAGTAGTATCCATCTACTTAAAAGTACATTTTGTGTATCAAAAGTATATTCCCAATGAAATTCATCACCAAGTTTTTACTGAGTAAACCATTCTACAAAGATTCTACAAAACAAGTAGATAATTTGACAGAGAACGTTTCAGTATACAATTTCAACGAAGTAAGTACCATGTACAAAGAAGAGAAGATTGCAGGAAATTAATATCATTTCCTCAAACTCAGAAGTTAAACATTGGTTAAGAAAATAGTATCCTCATGCTGTGAAATTAGAAAGGGAGATATTAGCATTAATATCAACTGTATCTGTATAATTAGTTTTCATGTCACTACGCTACTTGAAATCTGAAGAGAGAAAGGTAGAGTCATCATTCTACATTTAAAAAAATTAAAACTGAAAAACAAAATCCTGCAACAAAAACCAGATTTTAAACTTCATCTGATATTTAGCAAGGAAAGTTAGTATTGGTGACTTGACTAGTTCTACGTGTAGGTCCTGCATACTAGAGAAAAGGAGAAAGAAACACTTCTCTCATCAGATAGTCTACTTAAGAATTGATACAGAAAAGAAGGGATGCTTCTACCAGCATTTTTTTCTAGGCCCTAAATTGAAAACCTCCATCATCATATAGTCTAGCCTATTGACTTTTTGATGAATAGTCCACAACTCAATATAGTCAGAATTCAGTTTTTTAAAATTAAATGTTTAAAGTAACAATTCAGTTGCAATCTTTGAGATCCTTTTTTCTGGTGTTCTCTAAAAGATTGTAAACCATAAACAAACCAACAAAACTAACAATAATCCTTCACAATGTGTTGAAAGAGCTTATATACCCTTTACAGATAACATTTTTATGACTCATAAATGAACAATCAGAAGGTGCACAGCAAGCAAACAGGAGATAAGACACTATCCCTTCATATTGCAGGAATTTGTGCTGATTTCAACATAGAAGTATTTCTACATACTTTAAAGGAGGGTGAGGCCTGTTCTATCTTTTTCAATTTGACTTTAACCTCTGGCTGTTGGCTTAGAAGTAAATTTATATTTTCCATTGTTGCAATATTTTCTTTCTTGTACAAAGGTATAGAGCCTCTAAATCTGAAAGCTATATTAGTCATGGTAAAATAGTCAAAATTTAGTCATGACCTTATAAGGGTGTTTGATTACATGCTGTGCTTAAAAATAGAAAATCTAAAGATTAAATCCCTCACAGAAAATGCTAGCAAATTAGATATATAGTTAGATGCATGTATATAGGATTAGACAGATAGACACAGAGACACAGAGAGAGATTAGCACAAGCACTATATTCTTCTTCAACCATTAGATAACCTTTTTTTCTGTACCAATAAATATTTTCTAGTATTCATCTTTTATCTTGTCTGTTTAAAAAGTGCAGAAAAAAACACCATTTGCTAATCAAACTTTTTTATTATCAGAGTGTATTCATTTCAGTTTCAATGACCTTCTTGGGTCTGAAAGCACTTACTGTTCTTTGCATTAGCAGAGGAGAGTCTGCTCCTTCCTCTTTAAAACTTGATTCCATACCGATTATATCCTCAATAACGTCCTCCATCTAGCAAAATATAACACATTTAGAATATTGTACATAATGATAAAAGTTGTGCTTCAGTCTGAAATCAGAGAGAAAAATTCTAGCAATCTTTAAAAGTTTTTTAGACAATTTAAATTGAGGTTATATATACATATATATAAAACCCCAATATTTTATATATAAATATGTAAACACATTACTTTAGCATTGAAAATGCGGAAACCCTGACAATCTTTGGTCTGTTGCTTTTTCTTGCATTTGTGTCCAAAGGCTGACAGGTGACAACTTGGCAAAGCACCCTGAACTAGTCTCTTGGAAATCAGTGTCTACATAAATGGAGTGATTATCATGAAGTATCTCAAGGCAGACAGGTTTCCTATAGTTAATATGTACAGAGATTACTATGTACAAACTTTATCTTTCTTTTAAAATGTTCTGATTGCATCTTACACGTGGATATCTAAATATTCATGGTTAAATATTAGCCAGTACATTCCTGTAGATACAGACTAGATGGAAATATTTCATCCTACCTTCTCTAAAGACCAATAATAATAGATAATAGCAATAGCAATAACAAAAACAACAATAATTATGAACATTTTAAATAGTAACAATAAAAATCACTTTTATAGTGCATGAGATGTACCAGGCACACTTCTAAGTGCTTTGCATACATAATTCATTTAATAGTTATAATAACCCTATGAAATGAGTACTCTGCTATACAGAAAAGGAAACTGAGAGAAAAAAATTTAATAATTTGTCCCAGATTATATAGTGAGTGAGTGGTGGAGGAAGGACTGACATCCCAGAAATGTGGCTCTATAGTCCAAATCGCATTGGCTTTCTATTTCCTTTCTCAATTCTTTTCTAAAATAGAAACTTTCCTCCCCTTCTGTACTTTAGCTGGAGGAGATTTTAAAGGTTTATATGTTTTAAAAAATGGTTGCTTCTCTCTCTCTTTCTTTCTCTCTCCGCTCTAGCTCTAGCTATCTCTGCTTCCATTCATATTCCATTTCGTGAAAGTTTTAAGTGTGATATAAACTCAAAGATATTGTGAAAGTTTTATTTATATAACTATAGTACTGTGAATTTCCCATGATATATGCAGACACGATCAGGAGTACACTCTGATAGATATGGAAAAATAACTTATCATTCTATTGATGTTATCTTCAAAGCAAGATATCTAGGAATGTAAGAGAATTAAGTGTTCAGAGAATTCTACTAGAATACTCCAAAAAATATGCAATACTATTCACATCTTAACAAATATTAATTAAGCAATGTTTACTGTGAGATCTTGTGGTTAGAACTGGAGCTACCATAACCAATAGCAGGAAATTCTTACTCTTATGCGGCTCAAATTCTTAAGGAAACAGACCCATAAACAGTTTAATAACAAATAGCAGGCTGAAGAAATTAAAACAGGTAGAGGATACAGCTTGATGAAAATGGTTGTTATTTTATAAAGAGAATCAGAGAAGATTCACTGACATTTGAACAGAGATAAGATTAACATGGGGAAGGGTGATCCTTGGGAAAGGAATAAGAAAGACCTAAGGTAGGAATAAGCTTAACATGTTTGAGAAAGAATGAGCACCAATGGGAATAGAGTAGAATGTGCAAGGCCAAGAGCAGTTAGAGATGAAGTGGAGTATGCAAGAAACTGACATCACAGAATCCTCAAGGCCGGTGGTAACCAATAGAAATTTCTGCAATGATGGAAATGTCCTATATCTGAAATGACAAATGTATTAATAGTAATAACTAACCACATATCCACATATGACTACTAAACACATGAAATGTGGCTAGCATAACTGAGAAACTGAAATTTTAATTTCATTTAATTTTATAAAATGTTACTGAATTTGGCCAGGTGCAGTGGCTCACACCTGCAATCCCAGCACTTTGGGAGGCTGAGGCATGTGGATCACTTGAGGTCAGGAGTTCTAGACCAGCCTGGCCAACATGATGAAACCCTGTCTCTGCTGAAAAATACAAAAATTAGACAGGCAGATGGCGGTGCGTGCCTGTAGTCCCAGCTACTTGGGAGGCTGAGGTAGGAGAACCACTTGCACCCAGGAGACATAGTCTATAGTGAGCAGAGATTGCACCACTGCACTCCAGCCTGGGCGACAGAGTGAGACCCCATCTCCAAAAAAGTAAAAATAAATACAAATAAATAAGTTATTGAATTTGAACTAACTTTACATTCAAATAGCCACATGGGGTTCATGGGTACTACAGTGGAGGGTGTAGCTCTAGTCATGGTCAGATGTTAAATCCTTGTGCACAAAGAGATCTTTAAAGAAGCTAGGTTAATACATGTGCATATTTCGTTTCTTTTGTTCAGTCCAGTCTCTGAAATTCTTTAAGTAGATTCTTGATTGTTATTAAAACTGAATTTTTATTTTGTGATATTTTACTCATATTCTGGCACTAAATGGGAAAAAAACTTGTACTGAACAGATGTGAAGAAGACTTGAGGAAAGAAGATTGCTAAACATAATTTATGGGAAGCGCTTTTCATTTGGATACTAGGAGTGGATTCAGTAAAAATTACATATAAGTCATTCATCTATTTTCTCTCTGGAAGCTTATGTCATAAATGACACAGTCTGTTTAATTTTTCATTTTGACTATAAAGCATGCTTAAGTTTCCCTTATTCCAGAAAGAAACTTTTCTCTGTTACATGTGAAACATCCTCCTTTGGAGGTTGTGCCTTTGCCTTTAACACTACCATCCCTCATTTCTGTCATCTACCTACATGACTACTTTTTCCCCTAATTTCGGTTTTACCATTATCTTCATGAATGTTAAAATCTAAAATCCAGCCTAAAACCTTCACAACTTCTACGTATCTCCGTAATTAAAAACCTAGGAATCCATTTGTTATTTTAAAACGACAACAAACTCACCATTTTGTATCAGATGAAACGGAATTAATAGATCAGAAAAGATGAGAATTACAAACCCACAAGTAGGCATCCTCAAAATAATAAATTAAGATCATAAGAATACAAAGACAGGGCAAATTGCTTGACAAAAGTAAAAATGGAGATAATAGGCATAAAAAGTACAAGATTCAAGGACAAAAGAAAATATTTATATGTTTTCAGATATGTGAAAATAAAGGTTTACAAAAGAACAAGAATAAAACTTGCTAACAATACTAAGTGCAAAAGAAAATAAGATAATACTAGAAATATTAAAGGTAAAGAACTTTGAACCTACACATTTATAGTCAACAAAGTATCTTTTAAGTATGTGGATGAAATTAAATTCTTTTTGGATATAAAAACTCAGAAACTTTAAGGCAAAAATACCTTTTAAAAACAGTTTCAGGAGTACTCCAGTCAGAAGATAAATAAAACCATGAAATTGATACAAAATAAAAGAATGAGTAAAGGACAGTAAAATTTTTGTGATCTAAGTAACTCTATATATACGTAGAAAGAGACATACATGCACAATAATTATGTATGTATTTCTATAGATAAGTATGTATATATACATGAATTCTATACATACATAAATTCTATAAATATCAATACAGAATGATAGGTGACAACAAGGAAATGAGACCACGCCAAGGTAGATTTTTGCTTAAGAGTATGACATATACAATGTTAAACAAGGGTATAGATGTAGAAAAAAACATAATGATGACTCTTAAAATATTACGAGTAACAAACAGAAAAGAAGATAAGAATTGACCAATGGAAGATAGAAAAAAGACAGCAAAGGAACAGAAAGTATAGTAACTTAAAACATTAGAAATTATAACTGTTAAATCCTAATAGTAAAGTAAGTACAAGAATGTAAATGAGTTAACATACTGATTGAGAAACTCTCTCTTCAATTGGATTTTTAAAAGGTTTTGTAATATTTTGTCTATAAAAGGCACACTTAAAAGAAAACAACAGAAAAAGCTGAAACAAGGTTTAAAAAAGTATCATAAATATAACCAAAAGGAAATTCACAGTAGTGGTATTCATATTAAGCAATATAAAATTCAAGGTTAAAATCTGAAGGAAAAATAATACCAAGTGATCATGAACACGAATGCACCTAAAAATATATACAACTGTCAGAATTCTATGGAAAAGTAAATCAACACTTGTAGTTGAATATTTTAACTCAGCACTCTCTAAATCTGATAGTTCAGCACATAAACCTAAATTTAGACTTCTCTTTACCTATACTTAAAGCCATGCCTTAGGTCTTGTCATCATCTAAACTGCTTCGTTTCTGAAATCTTAAAATCCATGATCTTACTCAACAAATGCAGCCTTTGTTTTCCAATCTAAACACTGGCAGATCACCTGAACAGTTTTTATTTTATGACCTTTCATGCCTTTGCCCTGTTCGTTCTGTCCAGCTATCCCAAACATCCCAGGTGGTCAATCTCTCCACCTTTCATTAACTCTGAATTCAAGTAGAATGGCTTCTGCTCACCATCCTACTGACATTCCTTTTGTTATTTTTATTGACTCTTTGCCAAGTTCAACAGATATTGATCAGTTCTTATTTTACTAGACTCATCTGCTATATTTGGGTATGTGAATCACTCCCTCCTTCTTTAATTCCTTCTTTGGCATCGATGACATCGCACTCTCCCAGTTACCTTTTTACTTTACTTTTATGGACCTTCTCTTCTGACCATCCCTTAAATATTGGTCATCTTCAGAAGAGTATCTTTAGCTATCATCTCTCCTCACTGTATTCAGGTTCTCAAGGGGATTTATTTTTCATTCAATATTTCAAAGACCACCTGTATGCTAACAACTCTCAAATCTCTTCCTCCAGTCCAGCAAATTTGGGTATCTAGCTGTCACCAACATCTTCACGTGATAATCTCACTGATACCACAGTTCAACATGATTTAAGGGAGAGTCTCACTTTCTCGCACTGCACAATAGAAATAGACTCCCAGCTGTTTCCTATCCCTGACTCCAGACTTCTCCCTCTATGTAGTTGACAAAGTGATCTAGAGTCAAATCTGATTATGTCACCCTAGCTCCCAAGTTTCAACTCTACAGTGACTTGATACTGTTTAACATGGAGTACTAGCCTCTCTCCAATTTGCTGATTACTTACTTCTTTGATGTCATCTTCTACCACCATCTGCCTTCTTTTCTATTCATTTCACACTGTTTTCCATCTCTATTCTGCACTCATGCTATCCCATCTGGCTAAACGCCCTGCTAGTCTTTTCCTCTAAGTCTTTTTACATAATATTATAATTATTTGTTAATTTTTTTCTCTTGCCCTCAACCTGAAGCTCCTATATGGTATAGATTATATAGGATGTGCAGTTTGTTCCCTGAGCATGTGGCAATGACAGCTGTCTGAATGAAGAAACAAATGAAATCTTATTGACCATTCTAAGTTCTTTCCTGAGAAATAGATTTTTTACTTTCATTTGTCCTTTGAACCTCTTCTCCTGGTTGTCTTCTAAGTTAACTCATCGTCACTTTCATGCCAAACTCTACACTCCCTCTGACTACCATACTTCTCTTAACAGTCCCTTCATCTATGTTATTCATCCTGTAAAGGCTCAAAAATCTCAAAATTGCACCAAACTCATCTTCCACCTTCACTTTACGTATACAATATGACACTGAGATGCATCAACATTACCCCTGAATTCATTTATCTTATTCTCTCTACCACCAATTTTCCTGATTCAGGCTATAACTAAATTGCACTGTAATACGCCATCATCTGTTCATGTGGTGTGAACCTTAACTTCAAATCTTTCCCTCTCAACTGCCATTTAAATGTTTCTGAAGCATTGCTTTGATTATGATACTTTTGTACTCAAAAACTTGTTCCCACAGCAGATCCACTGAGAGTTGTGTAGTAAATATCAATTTTCTTCTTCTTTCTTACTAATGTTTTTGATGAAACAATATGATCAGAAGAAAAAATGCATTTTTCTCAGCTTCACATCAGCTAAATGTGGCCATGTGACACAGTTTTGACTAAGTCATAAGCACAAGTCTCTTCTGAATTTCTGCAAAAGTTTTCCTTTCCTCATGGAGGCATTCTCTCTACTGTCCATCTGGTTTGAGGACCTGAGAGGTGAAGCAGTACTCTGTGATCACTTGAAGCACATTAAGATAAAAGTCACATAGTAAAGAAGAAAGATAGAGGAAGAATTGATCTATGTTGACATCACAGAGAACTACAACAGCCTCTGACTACCTACTTCTGGCCTACTTTTCATGGGAGTTGCCCATTTTAAAAATGGAGATAATAGGGGCTGGGCATGATGGCTCATGCCTGTAATCCCAACACTTTGGGAGGCCGAGGCAGGTGAATCACTTGAGGTCAGGAGTTCAAGACCACCCTGGCCAATATGGCGAAACTCCATTTCTACTAAAAATACAAAAGTTAGCTGAGTGTGGTGGCATGTACCTGTAGTCCCAGCTACTTGGGAGGCTGAGACACGACAATCTCTTGAACCCGGGTGATGGAAGTTACAGTGAGCCAAGATCGTGCCACTGCACTCCAGCCTGGGTGACAGAGGGAGACTTGTCTCAAAAACAACAACAAAAAAAGGAGCTAACAGTAAACCATAATGATGTTTAAAAAGTTAAACTAATTTAAAATACCACCTGACATAAAATAAGGACTAAATGAATACTCTCTTATTTTTGTTGTTAATATCACTGTTAATATTCTATGTTGTTAATAATTGTAAGATATAATTGTATAAGATTATATGAGATAATATAAGATTATTATGGGAGGAAAAAATTGTAACTCTCATTTAGTTAAATCACCGGAAGGGGGTTTCTCTTGCATGTTCCTAATGCAGATCTAATTGATACAGTCCCCCACTACCTTGGAATCATGGTCTAAGTTCCCAGTTCTGCATTTAAGTCATGTAACCCCACCCTAATCCTCCTTGCTAACCTCAGTCACTTATTTGCACCAAATTGTATCACTCTCAAGCCCACTTATGCTTGTCTACTCTGCCCCTAGCTTACAGCATTCTCTACCCAAAAAAATTATCTTCTGTCATCTTTGCTGCTGATGTATATGTCTTTCAACACCCAATTCAAGTATTACCTCTTCCAGGATTTCCTGAGACCTCACACTGAAAAAATTTATCTTTCTTCTGATTTTCTAGAATACCTTGATTTCACTTTTCTAATGGTTCTTCCCAAATTATACCATATTACTTAAAGTATCACTGTACCAAAAAGAGCAAGTAGAGAAATATTATTGAAATAAGTGTACTCATTATTCATTAACTTATGAATTAGCCAAAAAAGGCACTGATTATTAATTGGCAAAAATTTGTCCTAGGAGCTAGATATTAAAATGTGAATAAGGTATGGTAGTTTCATCAAGGAATTAACAGACTAGAAGATAAGAAAAACACAAAAGGCATAATTAAAATGTAGCATGTGCTGTGAGAATGCCATGAAAAGTGCAATTGTTATCCACATGATATCAGCATTGCTATGAAAACTCAAATAAAAGGTGCTAAACCCAGACAGAGCATCATCACCGGGGAAAGCCCTTAGACAAGACACCTGAAATGAATTTTGAAGGGTGAGCTAGAATTATCCAGACAAATGGTCGTGATCAAATAAGCAGAGGGTAAAGAAAAGGCGTAAGAAGGAGAACCCGGCCACCACGAGAACCAGTGGTGAACCAATAGACCTGAAACATGAAGCTCTATGGGGATACTAAAGAATAAGTCTGAGCCAGGTGCAAGGGTTAAGTGCAGAAGGTCCCATGTGCTATTGGTACAAGTTTGAATTGCATCTTAGAAAGACCCATGTTACAAAATGCTTCTTTTGATTTTATACTTCATCTTAAAGATTTTCAGTCTTCAAGTTACTCCTAATTCCAATGACCAAATCCTGAATCTAAAGCTGTTCTCAGACTTATCCTGTGGTAGCTACGATTTCTGGGGTCTTCTTTGAATTGACGAACTGTTCCCTGATGTTACAGGTGGAAAAGGCTTGGGAGAAGAAAAAAAAAAAAAAAAACAGATGGCAACAGAAACCATCTTCTGAGCTCCCACTCTGCCCTTGTGTTAAAAATTTTAAATTCAAGCATCGAAACAATTCTACAACTTGTACACATATGGGTGAGAGAAATTAAGGACTGAAACCACACAACTGTACTACACTGACTATATCCAAAGACTATACACTTTCTGCTTTGAGTCATAGACTCGAAGCACCAGTAAAAGTATTAGACTATTGCAACAGCACAGGGTATATCCTAGCTATCAAAGATAGTAAGTCTGTGAACGATGGCAGTACGTGAAGATGTATAAACATGCCAAATTCAAAGAGACCACACACTGATTAAAACTATTACAGACTCAGTAAAACTGTGATTAAATGGACATTAATAATGGTTGGGAGATACTTTTGTATATATAATTTAAAATATGATGGTTTTAAAAAATAGAAAAAAAAAATTGTCTATAGCCATTGTTTGTTCACATTGCCCCAAGGCCAGAGCAATTCTTGGGACTTTCAACCCTTCTGAGCCATGAGATTCTTTGATTGAGAGCACCCAAAGACCACTAAAAACATGTGAATTTTATTTATATATACAAACTTAGTATAAAAGCAAAGATGTGTGCTTAAAGAATAAAAAAAGGCAGAAAAGAAAAAATAAATAAATATATAAAATAATTAATAAAAATAAATATAAAAATAAATAAAAATAAAAAATAAAATAAATAAAAGAAGAATCTTTGTTGCCTACCCATTCTCATTTTTTAGAGCACATATTTTATAAAATATATAATAAAATCATTTCTAAGTTTTACCTAGAATTAACTGGCATATGCATATCCTTCAAGATTTGTTTTTCTCTTTAGAAATCAATCTTTCGCACAAGAAAATGAACTTTGGGATAAGTAGTTGTAAGATAAATTGTAGGGTGTGTAGATCTAACATTTACTGAACAGATTATTTCATCTGATATATATTTTTACAGTCTTCATAGACTGAATAGAGAACCTGGTTCTACATTCATTTTTTAGGAAAGTTTTTTATATATCCACTACTGTAAAGATGGAGTAAATATACATGCAGGTACTTACATTCAGTTTTAGATTTCAAGAAGTCCCATTTTTTATTGTTTTATGTTGTATTAACAATCTACACCAGATCCTTATTTTTTTCTCTTTTCCAGATTAACATAAAATTTGTTTAAAAAATTCTCTATCATTTGGAATTTAAATAATGGGATTCTGAGCATTATCCTTTTGTGCCTGGAGGCTACCGGCTTAATAGATGGTAAGCATTGACCTGAAATCGGCAATAATCACCAGGAATGTAGATTGGGAGATTAAACCTGGGAGATCATAAGACCATAGCTTTATCTAACAAATCTAATGGAAAAAAGAAAAGAAAGCTCAGTTACTACTGTAGTTTTTCAGACTGAAATATTAAAGGAAGTCTTTTTTCTAGTACCACTGTTTCCCAGTTCTATTCATACGTCAATATTTTCTGAAGGTTCATTACAAGGAAATCACAATAAATATAAACTCCATGAAGCTAAATACTCATTTACTTTGTACGATCAGCACTTCTAAATTTCGGTTATTTAGTAAAGAGTAGCCAAGTATTTATTAAAAATAGAATTGAATGTATAGAAAAGCAAAAGTTAAAAGATCCAGATATAATGTCATATAATATAAATGCAATAAAAGTATTAGTCTTATTCTAATAGTCAATTTCTACAGCAAAAATTTACTGCTATTTAAGCAATTTCTGCCCATTTTATTGTAATGGATATTTAAGACAATCTAACTACTGATAAATATTTCAACTAAACTTATGAAAAAACATTTACAATTAGAGCTCAATCTTCTAAACACAAACCACTATTAGTGTCTATTTTAATTCACATTAATACACAATGGAAGTGCATATTAAAAATGAATTTTTATATTTTATTATGCATAGGAATTTATATGCATATAGTTAATAAATAGAGAATAATTAATTAATTAAAAGCACATTTATTTTGTTACATTTGCAATTGGAAGGTTTGCTGTAAAAATGTTGACTTTAATTACTTTATAGAGATTTTTTCAAAAACTGATGATATATTTTTATAACCAGCCATTAGACATACATGCCATTGCGCATTGTCATCTTCTTTTCCAAGAGTTAGTAACTTGGTGAGTGGGTTTTCTGAGAGGCCAGTGTCACTGTCCAGAGTTGTGTGTGCATGCTGCAAAAGAGGCCCACCACTTGGCACTGTAGGTTGTGACCATTTAAGAGTTGGATTGATGATCTGATGATCAAGGATCATGAAAGAATTTACTTGCTGTCTCTGGACTTTCTGTAGCTGAGGCCTGGAAGAACTTTCCAGGTGTGCTGGGACCTACAAGATCAAAATCAAACAAATACAATGTGCAGCATTATCTGTGAAATCAGAGTTTTCCTTTCCATTATTGCACTAGGATTATAAACACACTATACTACAGCATCTAGTTTCTCTCAAATCTATCATCCATATTTCTGTCATAAGTTACATACAATTTTAATGGGTTATGATTATTAAGAAGTTAAACTTTAATAAAATATTTTAAATGCTAACCAGTTTTTTTAAATGAGTAGCCCTAAAAATTAGGAATAAATACATAAGCCACAATATTTTTCGAGGGTCTAAAAAATTAGGGCCCAAAATAACACAGAGAAAACACAGATGATTCACTATTTTAAGTAATTTGTGTGTAACATGTATTACTTGGATTCCTTTATATTACACATAAATATTTTCTATGGAATATGATCAAAACTTTGTTCTTAAGAAAACTAAAAATTTTAAGAGAGCAGGAACTAGAAATATATGTAGAAAATATTAAGTGTGAAACTGTATGGGTAGTGAAATTCTAGGTGATTTTTTTCTACTTTTCTGTACTTCCCTATTTCTTCTTTTTTTTTTTTTTTTTGAGACGGAGTCTCCCTCTGTCGCCCAGGCTGGAGTGCAGTGGTCGGATCTCATCTCACTGCAAGCTCCGCCTCCCGGGTTCACGCCATTCTCCTGCCTCAGCCTCCTGAGTAGCTGGGACTACAGGCGCCTGCCACCATGCCTGGCTAGTTTTTTGTATTTTTAGTAGAGACAGGGTTTCACCGTGTTAGCCAGGATGGTCTCGATCTCCTGACCTCGTGATCTGCCCACCTCGGTCTCCCAGAGAGCTGGGATTACAGGCTTGAGCCACCGTGCCTGGTCTGTACTTCCTTATTTCTATCCCGAGCCCAGTTTTATTTTTTTAATCTTATTTTTAAACCCTTTCATATTTTCACCTTATAATAATGAGAAAGTGGTATAGTCATTATTATGAATTGACAGGAGCATTCAGAAAAATATCTAACAATAGCCATGTGTCAACTAAACAACTGTCAGGTCTGTCAAAATCCTTTTGCAAAATATACCACATACTTTCAAAATTTTACACCTTTAGTCTAGTTACCATAGTTAATATCGTACCATCGTTTCTGTAAGGACAACTTTAAGCATTTCAAATCTGCCGTTTAAAAGCCTATGAACATAGTTTTGCCTGGCAGTAGTCTTTATATTTACTATGCTATGATGTGGCTTCTAATACATTTTCCTCATGTGGCCTATATATAAACTGATTTAATATTTCCCTCATGTTAAACAATAGTAAAGATTGCTGTACAGTGCTTATTTTTCCTTTTATTTCAGTTACACAAACTACTCCTTAAATCCCTTAACATGCATTAACCCAGATAAATAGCCTCTAAAAAGTATTTTGCATTTAAATTAGCTGGTTTGGGGTACAATATTGTAGTAGTTACTTTAGTTTAATTCTGTTATGCTGACATTTTTAGCATTATTTTAATTGTACTACCATAAAATAATTTTTCAGTCATATAAAAAAGATTAAGATTGGTCATAAAGATTACACATATTACTAATTATATTGCTATGCATTTTAAAGTTGTAAAATAACATTTCATTAAAATGCTGGTGGTAATTTTTTTAGGGTAGCTATTTAGATTATCCTACTGTTCTAAATTAATCCTTTTTAATCCGTATACTTTTATGAAATATACATTATTAAGAACACTTTCAGTTTCACAAATATGAATGATCTTTCACACTATGCAACTGAATGCCAAAGAACATTGTATACCTACAATTGAAAAATATCTCTAAGAAGAGTATGTTGAATGAGAATTTACAACATGCATTAACTAATTCATTTTTTACTTTTCATCCATTCATTCCAAAGGCCTCACTGAAGCACTTACTCTTGTGTTATATCAAGAATATAAAAGAAGTCATAGATGTGATCCCAAGGTTATAGGAATTTACAATCTATTGGGCAGTATTAATATCAAGTATAGCAACAACAACTATAATGATAATAATATTAAGCAACAGATAGCAGGCACTGTGCTAAACAATTTACATATATTATTTTATTCCATTCTTGTTATAACCTTAGGAGATAGGTACCATTAGTTAGTATCCCCATCGCACTATATAGGTGAAGCCACTAAAATTTAGAGAGTGTAAATGGTGTGCCTATTATCATTCAGCTACTGAAAGAAAGAAGTGGAATACACACTGTCTTCCTAAGCATTATAATACCGGTTCCTGAGTAAATAACTGAAATGTTTACAATGCAAAGCAAAAGCTCCATAATACATGCAACGAAATTAAAAAGCAATGGCTCTAAAAAACATATTGAAAGAGAAAGTGATTTTAAGTCAGCTGTTGGAAGGAGTGATAGTCCTACACAACAGGCAAAGGAAAGAAAATCTCGAACAGAAAAGATCAAGATGAAACAAGACAAGAAGTTGTGAGACAGTTACAAATGTTACTCATGCAAAAGAAGTCATAAATACTTTTCTCAAAGCAAGAATACCATCTCCTCCTCAGGCCACTCTATACAGAGTCAGAATAAAATATAGTATGGGACTAACTCTAATTCTCCCTAAATTATTGATTATCTGAGAGGAATTACAAAAGTTTAGCAGGCAAGAGTGAGGACTGTGTTGGATGTTATCTGTTCAACATCTGCAAACTAAGCAGAAGAGTCTAAAAACTTGGTGTAGCATGGGAAGATTCAATGAAATGTGATTATACTGTTCCCCAGAAAAAATCTCTGACTTTACTAATCATGAACTAATATCAGAACGGGATAACTCACTGTAAAACACCAGTTTAACCATGTACCACTAATTTTAAAATACCTTAAAAATTGCCTTGGTTATAAAAACATAAAATTATCTAGTGAATTTCTCTAACTCAATGTGCCAATATTTTGTGGGATAAAGTACATGAAATTATAGGTTGCCATTGTTCATTTGTTCACTTATTCAAGAAACAGTTTTTGAGTATCAAGCATGTGTGGGCACTAAGTGGTACACTGAAGGTAGACGGCAGATTAACACAGGGTCTGCCCTCAAATAGTATACAGTATAGTCACAATCTAGACAGGGTAGTAAAAAATGAGTTCTTCATGGGCAAGAACTGTATTTATCTTGCTGGCTGCTCAACTGCTATGCTTCTTGTGCATATTCCAGAGAATGACACACAGCAAGCACACAAAAATATGTGTTTATATGTGTTCAGCGAATGAATGAAAGAACGAATCATTAGAGTAAATCTTGGGAATCCACTAGAAGACCATATAAACTATAATCAGAATATCAAAGTATTTGCTAGGAGGCCAGAGCAGCTATAGATTGTGATTTGGTTCATTGAATTCTCAAAGAGATAAGACCATCAAAATGAAGAGAAATTTTCTGTTTTTTAAAATAATAAGTAAATCATATCTTCAGAATGCAAAATTATGTTTCAATATTACCCTAACATGCTGCTATTGCAAACTAACATATATATAGAATATTTTCCTTTACCCAAAACCTTCCCACCACATTACTAACAGCTTATTGATAATAGTTTCTTTTACATCCTGTACATCCTGCCTGACTATCAAAAAAAATTACAAGACATAATAAAAGGCTAAAACACATGGTTTGAAGAAGCAGAACAAGCATTATAACCAGACCCAGATATGGCAGGGAAGTTAAAATTATCACACCAGGATGAATTTTTTAAAAACTATGATTAATATGCTAACAGATAAAGTAGCCAGCATCCAAGAACAGATGGGCAACACTGAGAGAGAGACAGAAATTCCAAGAAAAAAACAAAAAGGAATACAAAAAATCAAAAACACTGTAGAGAAATGAAGAATGCCTTTGATGAGTTTATTACATGGAAGATGACTGAGAAAAAGATCTCTGAGAAGAAGGATTTCACAACAGGAAACTACAGAACTGAAAAGCAAAAAGAAAAAGGTTAAAAAAAAAAAAGAATATCTAAGAACTGTGGGACAATGACAAAAGATGTAACATGTGCACAATGGGAAAACCCAAGGGAAGTGAGAGGGAGAAAGAAACAGAAACAATATTTAAAGGAATAATGACTTAGAATTTCTTCAATTAATATAACATACCAAACCACAGATCCAGGAAGCTCAGAGAACACCAAGCAGAATAAATGCCAAATGAAAACAAAACAAGAACAGAAACAATCTATACCTGGGCATAATATATTTGAAGTACAGAAAATCAAAGATAAAGAAAAAGCTCTGGGAAAAAAAAAATCTAGAAGAAAAAGTATCCTACCCATAGAGAAGCAAAGATAAAAATTACATCTGACTTTTCCTTAGAAACCATGCAAGCAAGAAGAGAGGAATTAAATACTTAAGGGATTGGGGGGAAAAAACCCACCAACCTAGAATTCTGTACCTTGTGAAATTTCCCTTAAAAGGTAAAGGAGAAATAAGGACTTTCATAGACAAGCAAAAATTGAGGAAATTTGTTTTCAGTAGCCTTCCTTACAAGAAATGCTTTTAAAAATTCCTTAAAGAGAAGGAAAATAATGTACATCAAAAATTCAGACCTACATAGAGAGAAAAAGAGCATCAGAAACAGAATAAATGAAGGTAAAATAAAATTGCTTATTTTATTATTCTTCGTTGATCTACATTAATGTTTTTAAAATAATAAGGCAATCGTGAGAGGAGGTTCCAAGATGGCTGAATAGGAACAGCTCTAGTCTACAGCTCCCAGCATGAGCGATGTAGAAGATAAGTGATTTCTGCATTTCCAACTGAGGTAACAGTTTCATTCACCAGGGCTCGTTGGACGGTGGGTGTAGCCCATGGAGTGTGAGCCAAAGCAGGGTGGGTCATTGCCTCATCCGGGAAGCACAAGGAGTCGGGGAATTCCCTTTCCTAGCCATGAGAAGCTGTGACAGATGGTACCTGGAAAATCGGGACACTCCCACCCTAATACTGTGCTTTTCCAATGGTCTTAGCCAATGGCACAGCAGGAGATTATATCCTCCACGTGGCTGGGAGGGTCCTACGCCCACGGAGCCTCACTCACTGCTAGCACAGCAGCCTGAGCTTGAACTGCAAGGTGGCAGCAAGGCTTGGGGAGGGGCTTCAGCCATTGCTGACACTTGAGTAGGTAAACAAAGTGGCCGGGAAGCTAGAACTGGGCAGAGACCTCCGCAGTTCAAGGAGGCCTGCCTGCCTCTGTAGACTCCACCTCTGGGGCAGGGCATAGCTGAACAAAAGGCAGCAGAAACTTCTGCAGACTTAAACATCCCTGTCTGACAGCGTTGAAGAGAGTAGTGGTTCTCCCATTATGGAGTTTGAGATCTGAGAACAGACAGACTGCCTCCTCAAGTGGGTCCCTGGCCCCCAAGTAGCCTAACTGGCAGGCACCTCCTAGTAGGGACTGACTGACATATCATATGGCCAGGTGCCCCTCTGAAATGAAGCCTCCAGAGGAAGAATCAGGCAGCAACGTGTGCCATTCTGCAATATTTGTTGTTCTGCAGCCACACTGGTGATACCCAGGCAAACAGGGTCTGAACTGGACCTCCAGCAAACTCCAACAGACCTGCAGCTGAGGGTCCTGACTGTTAGAAGGAACACTAACAAACAGAAAGGACATTCACACCAAAACCCCATCCGTATGTCACCATCATCAAAGACCAAAGTTAGATAAAACCACAAAGATGGGGAGAAACCAGAGCAGAAAAGCTGAAAATTCTAAAATTCAGAGCATCTCTTCTCCTCCAAATGAATGCAGCTCCTTGCCAGCAATGGAACAAAGTTGTACAGAGAATGATTTGATGAGTTGAGAGAAGGCTTCAGACAAAGTTGTACAGAGAATGATTTGATGAGTTGAGAGAAGGCTTCAGACGATCAGTAATAACTAACTTCTCCAAGCTAAAGGAGGATGTTCGAACCCATCACAAAGAAGCTAAAAACACTGAAAAAAGATTAGACAAATGGCTACCTAGAATAAAGAGTATAAAGAAGACGTTAAATGACCTGATGGAGTTGAAAACCATGGCACGAGAACTGTGTGATGCATGCACAAGCTTCAGTAGCTGATTCGATCAAGTGGAAGAAAGGGTATCAGTGACTGATGATCAAATGAATGAAATGAAGTGAGAAGAGAAGTTTAGAGAAAAAAGAGTAAAAAGAAATGAACAAAACTTCCAAAAAATATGGGACTATGTGAAAAAACCAAATCTATGTCTGATTGGTGTACCTGAAAGTGACAGGGAGACTGGAACCAAGTTGGAAAACACTCTGCAGGATATTACCCAGGAGAACTTCCCCAACCTAGCAAGGCAGGCCAACATTCAAATTCAGGAAATACAGAGAACACCACAAAGATACTCCTCAAGAAGAGCAACTCCAAGACACATAATTGTCAGATTCACCAAAGTTGAAATGAAGGAAAAAATCTTAAGGGCAGCCAGACAGAAAGGTCGGGTTACCCACAAAGGGAAGCCCATCAGACTAACAGCAGATCTCTTGGCAGAAACTCTACAAGCCAGAAGAGAGTGGGGGCCAATATTCAACATTCTTAAAGAAAATAATTTTCAACCCAGAATTTCATATCCAGCCAAACTAAGCTTCATAAGTGAAGGAGAAATAAAATCCTTTACAGATAAGCAAATGCTGAGACATTTTGTCACCACCAGCCCTGCCTTACAAGAGCTCCTAAAGGAAGCACTAAACATGGAAAGGAAAAATTGGTACCAGTCACTGCAAAAACATGCCAAATTGTAAAGACAATCAATGCTAGGAAGAAATTGCATCAACTAATGAGCAAAATAACCACCTAACATCATAATGACAGGATCAAATTCACGCATAATATTAACCATAAATGTAAATGGGCTAAATGCTCCAATTAAAAGACACAGATTGGCAAATTGGGTAAAGAGTCAAGACGCACCAGTGTGTGGTACTCAGGAGACCCATCTCACGTGGAGAGACACAAATAGGCTCAAAACAAAGGGATGGAGGAAAATCTGTCAAGCAAATGGAAAAAAAAAAAAAAAAAAAAGCAGGGGTTGCAATCCTAGTCTCTGATAAAACAGACATTAAACCAACAAAGATCAAAAGAGATAAATAAGGCCATTATATAATGGTAAAGGGATCAATTTAACAAGAAAAACTAACTATCCTAAATATGTATGCACCCAATACAGGAGCAGCCAAATTCATAAAGCAAGTCCTTAGAGACCTACAGAGACTTAGACTCCCACACTATAATAATGGGAGACTTTAACACCCCACTGTCAACATTAGAGAGATCAACAAGACAGAAAGTTAACAAGGATATCCAGGAATTGAACTCAGCTCTGCACCAAGCAGACCTAATAGACATCTACAGAACTCTCCACCCCAAATCAACAGAACATACATTCTTCTCAGCACCACATCGCACTTATTCCAAAATTGACCATGTAGTTGGAAGTAAAGTACTCCTCAGCAAATGTAAAAGAACAGAAATTATAACAAACTGTCTCTCAGACCCAGTGCAATCAAACTAGAACTCAGGATTAAGAAACTCAATCAAAACCGCTCAACTACATGCAAACTGAACAACCTGCACCTGAATGACTACTGGGTGCATACAGAAATGAAGGTAGAAATAAAGATGTTCTTTGAAACCAATGAGAACAAAGACACAACATACTAAAATCTCTGGGACACATTTAAAGCAGTGTGTAGAGGGAAATTTATAGCACTAAATGCCCACAAGAGAAAGCAGGAAAGATCTAAAATTGACACCCTAACATCACAAATAAAAGAACTAGAGAAGCAAGAGCAAACACATTCAAAAGCTAGCAGAAGGCAAGAAATAACTAAGATCAGAGCAGAACTGAAGGAGATACAGACACAAACAACTCTTCAAAAAAATCACTGAATCCAGGAGCCAGTTTTTTGAAAAGATCAACAAAATTGATAGACTGCTAGCGAGACTAATACAGAAGAAAAAAGAGAAGAATCAAATAGACTCAATAAAAAATGATAAAGGGGATATCACTGTTTGGACGAACGGAGGCAAGATGGTGCACTTCCGGGTTCTTCATCCCCCCTCCCAACTCTTCCCGCCCGCGCGAAAATGCAGCCGGCGACCCGGGAAGGTGCAGACAAACTGGGCATGTGCCAGGTGACGTCAATCTGAAGAGACCAAGATTTACCTGGTCGCACCTGCAGAACGCCCCTGACACGCCCATGCCCCACCTATTGCCCTCCCACTCCTAGAAAAGCCGCTCTCCGCCATTGAGCCACGGGGACTTCCCAGCTTCCCAGTCCTGTCGGGATGTCGGAACTCCGTCGAGAGCTTGGGGGAGGGGAACTCTGCCGGCCTTCTTTGCCGGAGGCCGACAGACTTCTTCTCCACACCTTAGGTTACTAAAATAAACTTGCAGTTTTGCGCCTGACCTTTGCCTACTTGCTGGTTCTTTTGTGCTCGCTCTGGTGGTCTTAGAAAAACAAGACAATCACCACTGATCCTACAGAAATACAAACTACCATCACAGAATACTATAAACACCTCTATGCAAATAAACTAGAAAATCTAGAAGAAATGGATAAATTCCTCGACACATACACCCTCCCAAGACTAAACCAAGAAGAAGTTGAATCCCTGAATAGACCAATAATAGGCTCTGAAATTGAGGCAATAATTAATAGCCTACTGACCAAAAAAAGTCCATGACCAGATGGATTCATAGCCAGATTCTACCAGAGGTACAAAGAGGAGCTGGTACCATTCCTTCTGAAACTATTCCAATCAATAGAAAAAGAGGAACTCCTCCCTAACTCACTTTATGAGGCCAGCTTCATCCTGATAATAACACCTGGCAGAGACACAACAAAAAAAGAGAATTTTAGACTAAAATCCCTGGGATGCAAGGCTGGTTCAACATATGCAAATCAATAAACATAATCCATCATATAAACAGAACCAACAACAAAAACTACATGATTATCTCAATAATTAATAATAATCGACAAAATTCAACAGTCCTTCATGCTAAAAACTCTCAACAAACTAGGTATTGATGGGACGTATCTCAAAACAATAAGAGCTATTTATGACAAACCCACAGCCAATATCATACTGAATGGGCAAAAACTGGAAGCATTCCCTTTGAAAACTAGCACAAGACAGGGATGCCCTCTCTCACCACTCCTATTCAACATAGTGTTGGAAGTTCTGGCCAGTGTAATCAGGCAAGAGATATAAATAAAGGGTATTCAATTAGGGAAAGAGGAAGTCAAATTGTCCCTGTTTGCAGATGACATGATTGTATATTTAGAAAACCCCATCGTCTCAGCCCAAAATCTCCTTAAGCTGATAAGCAACTTCAGCAAAGTCTCAGGATACAAAATCAAAGTACAAAAATCACAAGCATTCCTATACACCAATAACAGACAAACAGAGAGCCAAATCATGAGTGAACTCCCATTCACAATTGCTTCAAAGAGAATAAAATATCTAGGAATCCAACTTACAGGGGATATGAAGGACCTCTTCAAGCAGAACTACAAACCACTACTCAACGATATAAAAGAGGACACAAACAAATGGAAGCACATTCCATACTCATGGATAGAAAGAATCAATATCGTGAAAATGGCCATACTGCTCAAGGTAATTTATAGCTTTAATGCCATCCCCATCAAGCTACCAATGACTTTCTTCACAGAATTGGAAAAAACTACTTTAAAGTTCATATGGAACCAAAAACGAGCCCGCATTGCCAAGACAATCCTAAGCCAAAAGAACAAAGCTGGATGCATCATGCTACCTGACTTCAAACTATACTACAAGGCTACTATCAGGGGAACCCACCCTCAGTAGTTCAACATGAGTCCTTTTCTGTTTTCCCTAAGTGTCGGTCGGTCTGAGAAATCAAGGGAAAGAGTACAAAAGAGAGAAAGTTTAAAGCTGGGTGTCCGGGGGAGACATCACATGTCAGCAGGTTCTGTGATGCCCCCAAGCCGCAAAATCAGCAAGTTTTTATTAGTGATTTTCAAAAGGGGAGGGAGTGTACAAATAGGGTGTGGGTCACAGAGATCACATGCTTCACAAGGTAATAAAATATCACAAGGCAAATGGAGGCAGGGTGGGATCACAGGACTGGGGCGAAATTAAAATTGCTAATGAAGTTTCAGGCACGCATTGTCATTGATAACATCTTATCAGGAGACAGGGTCTGAGAGCAGACAAACCGGTCTGACCAAAATTTATTAGGCAGGAATTTCCTTATCCTAATAAGCCTAATGCACATGTACCCTAGGACTTAAAGTATATATGTGTGTGTGTATATATATATATGTATATATGTGTGTGTGTATATATATGTATAAATAAATAAAATAAAATAATAAGGCTTTTGACTACATATGCATATATATATATATGCTTAGGTATGCTTATATAAAAAATTAAAGTCAATAACAGAAATTATACAAGTGGCAACAGGGAGAAATTAGGAATATTATTTGGTTGTTACAAGATATTTCCCAGAAAAGATGAGGAAGATGGCCGAATAGAAGCCTCCAGCAATCGTACTCTATGCAGGAACACCAAATTGAACAACCATCCACACAAAAAAACACCTTCATAACAACCAAAAATCAGGTGAGCAGTCACAGTATCTTGTTTTAACTTCATATCACTGAGAGAGTCACTGGAGAAGGTAGGAAAGACAGTCTTGAATTGCCAACATCTTCCCTCCCCCAACACTGGCATGGCTCAGAGAGAGTATCTGTCTCTTGGGGGAGAAAGAGTAGTGATTGTGGAACTTTTCTTTGGAAGTCAGTGCTGTCCTGTCACAGTGGAAAGCGACATAAGGCAGAATACAGCTGGCACCCACAGAGGGAGCATTTAGACGAGCCATACCCGGAGGTGAATTGTCCATTCCAGTGGTCAGAAGTTTAGTTCTGGCAAGCCTCACCACCATGGGCTAAAGTTCTCTTGGTTTCCGAATAAACTTGAAAGGCAGTTTAGGCCACAAAAGCTGCAATTCCCAAGCAAGTCCTGGTGCTGTGCTTAGCTTACAGCCAGTGGACTTGGGGAACATAAGACCTAGTGAGATACCAGCTGGGGTGGCAAAGGGAGTGTTTGTGCCACTTATCCCCCAACCTAAGGCTGCACAGCTTACAGCTTCAGGGAAGACTTTCCTTATGCTTGAGGAGGGGAGGGGAAAGAATAAGGAAGATTTTGTCTTGCAACATGGCTACCAGCTCAGCCACAGTAGGATAAGGAACAAGTCAGTCTTGAGGCCCTCATTCCAGAGCCTAGCTCATGACCATTTCTAGATATATCCTGGGCCAGAAGGGAACCTAATTCCTTAAAGGGAAGGATCCAGTCATGGCAGGATCTTTAAAATGCTAATTAGACCATGGGCCCTGAATAATCAGCAGTACTACCCAGTCAGTACTTGTGATGGGCCTTGAGTGAGACTCAGAGACCTGCTGGCTTAGGTGTGATCCAACGTATTCCCAGCTATGGTGGGTTTGGGGAGAGACTCCTTCTGCTCGAGAAAAGGAGAGGGAAGAGTAAAGAGAACTTTGTCTTGTGTCTTAAGTAACAGCTAGCCACACTAGGGTAGAGCACCCAGCGAGCTCTTAGAGTCCTCAATTCCAGAACTTAGCTATCAGACAGCATTGCTGGACATTCTCTTGGCCAGAGGTAAGACCACTAAACGGAGAGTCCTGAAGCTGGCAGCATTCACCACAAGCTGACTGAAGAGACCTTGGGTCTTGAGTAAATGTTAGGAGTAACCAGATGGTACTCACTGCAGGCCTGGGGCAGTAGTAACTTTGGGAGAGTCCGTAGCTTGTGAAAAGGAAAAGAAAGAGTGGGAAGGGCTTTGTCTTGTGGATTGGGTGTCAGCTCAGCTGCAGTAGAAAAGAGAACCAGGTAGATTTCTAAGGTTTTCAACTACAGGCCCTGGCTCCCAGCTGGCATCTCTGGACTAGCATGGGGAGGGGGATCTCATCACCCTGAGGGTAAGGACACAATTCTGGCTGACTTTACTACCTGCTGATTGTAGGACATTAGGGCCTTGAGAGAAACATAAGCAGTAGTCAAGCAATGGTTACCATGGGCCTTGGGCAAAACCCAGTGCTGTGCTGCCTTCAGTTCTGACACAGCATAGTCCTATTGGTGGTGGCCAGAGGGGTGCTTGTGTCACTCCTCCCCAAGATCCAGGTAGCTCAGCACACACAGAGGGACTCCATTTGATTGAGAGATTGTAAGGGAAAAGTACAAGAGTCCTTGCCAGGCAACACAGAGAATTCTTCTGGATCTTATCTAAGACCACCAAGGTGGTACATGCATGAGTCTGCAAGAGCCACAGCATTACTAATCTTTGGCTGCCTCCTAATGCAGTTACCACAAACTTAGATTACAACATCCAAGTCCTTTTAAATACCTGGAATGCCTTCCCAAGATGGATGGGTACAAACCAGCCCAGACTGCAAAGAATAAAATGAATACCTAACTCTTCAATGCCCAAACACCAACAAACATCCACAAGCATAAAAACTTTACAGGAAAATATGACCTCACCAAATAAACTAAATAAGTCATCAGGAACAAATCTTGGAGAAACAGAGATATGTGACCTTTCAGACAGAGAATTCAAAACAGATTTGAGAAAACTCAATGAAATTCACGACAAAATGGAGAAGCAATTCAGAATACTATCATATAAATTTAACAAAGAGATTTAAATAATTTAAAAGAATCAAGCAAAAATTCTGGAGGTTAAAAGTTCAATAGGCATGCTAAAGAACACATCAGAGTCTCTTACCAGCAGAATTCATCAAGCAGAAGAAAGAATTATTGAACTTGAAGACAGGATATTTGAAAATACATGGTCAGACGAGACAAAAGGAAAAAGACTAAAAAAGAATTAAGCATGCCTACAGGATCCAGATAATAACCTCCAAAGGGAAAATTTAAGAGTTATTGGCTTTAAAGAGGAGGTAGAGGAAGAGACAGGGATAGAAAATTTATTCAAATGGGTGATGATACAGAACTTCCCAAACCTAGAGAAAGATATCAATATTCAAGCACAAGAAGGTACTAAAACACCAAATAGATCTAACTCAAAGAAGGCTACCTCAAGACGTTTAATAATCAAACTACCAAAGGTCAAGAATAAAGAAAGGATCCTAAAATGAGAAAAACAAAAATTTTATGCAATCAGTGGTAAGTTGTCATCAGTTTAAAATAATGGGTTATAAGATGGTATTTGCAAGCCTCATGGTAACTCAAACGAAAAAACATTCAGCAGATACACAAAAAAGAAAAAGCAAGAAATTAAAACATACCACCAGAGAAAACTACCTTATCTAAAAAGAAGACAGAAATAAAGGAAAGAAGGAAGAGAAACAAAAAACAGAGCAGAAAAAAGTAACAAAATGGCCAGGGTAATTTCTTCCTTATTAATAATAACACTGAATGTAAATGGAATAAACTCTCCAATCAAAAAAACATAGAGTGGCTGAATGGATATGAAAAACATTCAACAATCTGTAGTCTACAAGAAACTCACATTAGTTATAAAGATACACATAGCATTAAAAGAAAGGGATGGAAAAATGTATTCCATGCAAATGGAAACCCAAAATATCAAGAGTCACTATACTGATATCAGACAAAGTAGATTTCAAGACAAAAGGTGTAAGAAGGGACAAAAAGGTCATAATGTAATGATAATGTAGCCAATCAACAAGAAGATATAACAATTATAAATATATATATATATGTGCCCAAAACTGGAGCATCCAGATATATAAAACAAATATTATTAGCACTAAAGAGAGAGAGAGAGACTCCAATGCAATAACAGCTAGAAAGTTTAACACCCTACTTTCAGCATTGAGCAGATCATCCACACAGAAAATCAATAAAGAAACATCAGACTTAATCTGAACTATAAACCAAATAAACCTAATAGACATTTACAGAACATTTCATTCAATGGCTGCAGTATACACATTCTCCTCAGCACATTGATCATTCTCAAGGACAGACCACATAACAAGTCTTACGAATTCACGTAAGTCTTTAAAACTTTTTAAATATTGATATTATGTCAAGTATTTTCTCTGGCCACAATGAAATAAAACCACAAATCAACAACAAAAGGAATCCTGGAAACTATACAAACACATGGAAATATGGAAATATGCTCCTGAATGACCAGTGGGTAAATTAAGAAATTAAGAAGGAAATTTAAAAATTTCTTGAAACAAATGATAATGAAAACACAATATACCAAAATGTATGAAATACAGTAAAAGCAGTACTAAGAGGAAAGTTCATAGGTATAAGCACCTAAATGAGAAAAGCAGAAACATTTCAAATAAACAATCTAACAATGCATCTTAAAGAAATAGAAAAGCAGGAGAAAGTAAACCCCAAATTAGTACAAGAAAAGAAGATCAGAATAGAAATAAATAAAATTGAAATGAAAGAAACCATACAAAAGATCAACAAAATGAAAAGATGTTTTCTTGAAAAGATAAAATCAACAAACCTTTAGCCAGGCTAACTAAGAAAAAAGAGAGAAGACACAAATAAATGAAATGAGAGATGAAAAAGGAGACATTACAATTGATATCACAGACATTCAAATGATTATTAGGGCCACTGTGATATGAGCAAGTATATGTCAATAAATTTGAAATATCTAGGAGAAATGGACAAATTCCTAGACATGCCCAATGTACCAAGATTGAACCATGAAGAAATCCAAAATCTGAACAAATAGTAAGTAGCAAGATCAAAGCCATAATAAGTCTCCTAGCAAAAAAAAAAAAAAAAAAAAAAAGAAAGAAAGCCTATGGCTTCACCGCTTAATTTTACCAAACACTTAAAGAATTCATACCAATACTGCTCAAACTTTCTGAAAAATAGAGGAGGAGGAAAAACTTCTAAACCCATTCTACAAGGTCAGTATTACCCTGATATCAAAAACAGACAAAGACATATCAAAAAAAGAAAAGTACAGGCCACTATCCCCAATGAACATTGATGCAAAAATCCTCAACAAAATACTAGCAAACCAAAATCAACTACACATTAAAAATATACTTCATCATGACCAAAAGGGATTTATCCCAAGGATGTAAAGACGGTCAAACACACACAAATTAATGTGACACATCATATCAATAGAATAAAGAACAAAAACCACATGATCATTTCAATTGATATGGAAAAAAGCATTTGATAATATTGAACGCTTCAATATAAAAACTCTCAAAAAACTTAATATAGAAGCAACTTACCTCCATACAATAAAAGCCACATAGAACAGACCCAGTGATAGTATCATACTGAGCAGGAAAAAACTGAAATCCTTTCCTCTAAGATCTGGAACACAACAAGGATGTCCACTTTCACCACCACTATTCAACATGGTACTGGAAGTCCTAGCTAAAGCAATCAGACAAGAGAAAGAAATAAATGGCATCCAAATTGGAAAGGAAGAAGTAAATTTATTTGTGTTTGCAAATTAAATGATCCTACATTTGGAAAAACCTAAAGACTCCACACAAAAAAAACTATTAGAACAGATAAATACATTCAGTAAAGTTGCAGGATACAGAATCAACATACAAAAACCAGTAGCATTTCTGATTTCAATGTATGCCAACAATGAACAATCTGCAAAAGAAATCAAGAAAGTAATCCCATTTGCAATAGCTACAAATAAAATAAAATACCTAGGAATTAACTTAATCAGAGAAGTGAAAGATTTCTACAATGTAAACTATAAAACATTAATGCAAGAAATTGAAGAGGACACAAAAAAATCCTCTTCATATTCCATGTTAATGAATTGGAAGAATCAATAATATTGTTAAAGTGTCCATATTACCTAAAGTAATCTACAGATTCAATGCAATCCCTATCAAAATACCAATGACATTCTTCACAGAAATAGGAAAAAAAAAAAAGAAAATAGTCCTAAAATTTATACAGAAACACAAAACACTCCGGATATCCAAAGCTATCCAGAGCAAAAATAAACTGGAGGAGTCATATCACCTGACTTCAAATTATACTTCAGAGCTATAGTAACAAGAACAGCATTGTACAGACACATAAACCAATGAAACAGAATAGAGAACCCAGAAACAAATCCGTAAATGTAAAGTGAACGCATTTTAGACAAAAGTGCCAACAACACATATTGGGGAAATGACAGTCTCTTCAATAAATGATGCTGGGAAAACAAGATATTCATATACAGAAAAAAATGACAATATGCCCCATCTCTTACCACATACAAAAATCAAATCCAAATGTATTGGAGACTTAAATCTATGAAACTACTGCAAAAATTAACCAGGCATGGCGGTGTGCATCTGTAGTTCCAGAGAATCGGGAAGCTGAGGCAGGAAAATTGCTGGAACCCCGGACGCGGAACTTGCAGTGAGCCGAGATCATGCCACGGCACTCCAGCCTGGGCAACAGAGTGAGACTCAGTCTCAGGGGAAAAAAAAAAATGGGGAAACTCCAGGGCATTGGACTTGGCAAATACTTTTTGAGTAATACCCCACAAGCACAGGCAACCAAAGCAAAAATGGACAAATGGGATCACATCAAGTTAAGAAGCTTCTGCATAGCAAAGGAAACAATCAACAAAGTGAAGAGACCACCCATTGAATGGGAGAAAATATTCACAAACTAGTCATCTGACATGGGATTAATAAGCAGAATATATGAGGAGCTCAAACTACTCTATAGAAAAAATCTAATAATCCAATTAAAAATGGGCAAAAGGTCCAAATAGACATTTCTCAAGAGAAGACATATTAAACAGATATATAAAAAGGTACTCAACTATTCACAATAACAAAGACTTGGAACCAACCCAAATGTCCACAATGATAGACTGGATTAAGAAAATGTAGCACATATACACCATGGAATACTATGCAGCCATAAAAAGGGATGAGTTCATGTCCTTTGTAGGGACATGGATGAAGCTGGAGACCATCATTGTGAGCAAACTATCACAAGGACAGAAAACCAAACACTGCATGTTCTTACTCATAGGTGGGAATTGAACAATGAGAACACTTGGACACAGGGTGGGGAACATCACACACTGGGGCCTGTTGTGGGAGGGATAGCATTAGGAGATATACCTACTGTAAATGATGAGTTAATGGGTGCAACACACCAACACAGCACATGTATACATATGTAGCAAACCTGCACATTGTGCACATGTACCCTAGAACTTCAAGTACAATTTAAAAAAAAAAAAAAAAAAAAAAAAGGTGCTCAAAAGAAGACATACAAAAAGGTATATAAAAAGGTGCTCAACATCATTGATCATCAGAGAAACGTAAATCCCAAACTACAATGAGACATAATCTCACCCTAGTTAAAATGGCTTTTAATCCAAAAGACAGCTAATAACAAATGCTGGTGAGAATGTGGAGAAAAAAGAACACTTGTACACTCTTCATGGGAATGTAAGTTAATACAACCACTATGGAGAAAATGTTGGAGGCTTTCAACCAACTAAAAACAGTCACCATATGATCCAGCAACTCCCTGCAAGGTATATACCCAAAAGAAAGAAAATCAGTATATCAGAGTGATATCTGCACTCCCACGTTTATTGCAGCACTAATCACCCTAGCTAAGATTTGGAAGCAACCTAAGGATCTGCCAACAAATGAACGGATGAAGAAAATGTTGTACATATACACAGTGGAGTACTATTTAGCCATAAAAATGAATGAGATCCTGTCATTTGCAACAGCATGAACCGTGCTGGAAGTCATTTTGTCATGTGAAATAAGTAAGGAACAGAAAGACAATCTTCTCATGTTCTCATTTATTTGTGGGAGCTAAAAATTAAAATAATTGAACTAATTGAGCTTCATAATAGAAAAATGGTTGCCAGAGGCTGGGAAGAGTAGTGGAGGTACTGGGGATGGTTAATGGATACAAACATATCATTAGATATAATGAATAAGATCTAGTGTTTTATGGCACAACAGGGTGACTATGGTCAATAATTTATTGTACAGTTAAAAATAAATAAATAGTATAATTGGATTGTTTGTAACACAAGGATAAATACTTGAGGTGACAGATACCCAATTTACCCTCATATGATTATTACGCATTTTATGCTTGTATCAGAATATTTTATGTACCCCATAAATATACGCCTGTTACATACTCAAGAACATTAAGAATTTAGAAAAAGAAAATAGACTTGGATTAGTTGAAAATGTATATTGCAAACTCTAGGACAACCACTAAATTTTCTTTTAAAGTATAGTATAACTGATATGTTAAGAAAGAAGAGCAAATTAAATCATATAAAATGCTCAATTAAAACCACAAAAGGTGAAAGAAGAGTGGGAGACAGAAATAGGAGCAAGAACAAGGGTAACATATAGAAAACAGTAACACATAGGATAGATATTAATCCAAATAAATTAATAATCACTTTTAACATCAATGGACATCAATGGTTTAAATGCATCAACTAAAAGACAGGTAACAAGAAATCTACTTTAGATGGGATGACACATATATAAATTAAAAGTAGGGTCAGGCTGGGCCAGCACCCTTCAGCCTCACACTCCTCTCACATTGCCATTTTTTAACTTTAAATTAAATAAGTAAAAGTAAATGGATGGAAAAAGATTTATTATGCTAACAGTAATCAAGGAAAAGCAAGAATTACTATGTTAACTTCAGACAGAGCAGGCCTCACAGCAAGGTGAGTTATTAGGGATAAAGAGAGGGCCATTACATGTTAAAAAAAAAAAAAAATCAATATTCTAAAATCATAACAATTCTTGATATTTATAAGCCCAAAAACAGAAGGTCAAAACACATGATCCAAAAACACATAGAACAGCAAGGAGATATAGAGATATAGAAATGAGTCCACTATTACAGCTGTATACTTCAATACACTTCTGTCAGAAATGATTGCATCCAGCAGGCAGAAAATCAGTATGGACAGAGTTAAAGACAACAAAAGTATCAATCAAACAGACATAATTAATATATAATAGACTATTTACCACCAACAACAGGATACACATTTTTCTCAAGCTCTCATGGAATATGCACCAAGATAGATCACATTCTGAACCATAAAAGACACTATACAAATTTAAAAGATATATAAATCATACAATGTCTGCACTCAGATAATTGAGTTAAGCTCCAAATCAATAACAAAAAGATAGCTAAAAAACCCTCAAAATATTTCGAGATTAAACCACACACTTTTACATTACACAAGTGAAAGAAGAAATCTTAAGGAAAGTTTTAAAATCTTTTGAATTAACTAAAAATAAAAGCACAGCATTCTAAAATTTGTGAGCTGCAATGGAAACAGTGCTTAGAGAAAAATTAATGGCATTTTATGTATATGTTAAAAGGAAAATCTAAAATTTAAAACCTAAGCTTCCAACTTAGGAAACAGGAAAAAGAAGAACAAATCAAATCCAGAGTAAGTAGAAGAAAAGGAATAATAACAATTAAAGCAGAAATCAATAAAGTTGAAAACAAGAAATCAATAGAGAAAGTCAACTAAACCTAAATTTGATTTTTTGAAAAGATCAATAAAATTGATAAACCCCTAGCTAAGAAAGTTAACTAAAAATGAGAGAGGACACAAATTATTATGAAAAATAAAAGAATAAATATCTATACAGATCCTATGAACATTAAAGGGGTAATAAACGAATACTATGAACAACTCTATGTTCACTATAATGAAGAATACATATCCTTATGCATTTGTCCAAACCCATAGAATGTACAATGCCAAGAGTGACCTCTTAGGTAAACTATGGTCTTTCGGTGATAGCAAAGTATCACTGTAGGTTCATTAATACTCACAAATGAGCCACTCTGGTGAGGGTTTTTGATAAAAGAGAAAGGTATGCATGTGTCAGGCAGGGTATATATGGAAAATCTCGGTACCTTCTGCTTAATTTTGCTATGAATCTAAAACTTCCCTAAAAAATAAAGTCCAGTATTAAAATAATGCTTAGATCCATTAACCAAAGAACCAGGCGCAGTATGCTTAATGAGTAAATCAAAATTTTTAAGAAAAATTAGAATCACACACATTTATGCAAGTACAATGAAGAGAATAGTTGGTAAGGAAGAGAAAAAGCCATCTCCTGGTTGGAAAAAAAAAAAACCCATAATTATAGGGAAATCAATATTACTGATATGATTTGGCTGTGTGCCCACCCAAATCTCATCTTGAACTCCTACATGTTGTGGGAGGGACCTGGTGGAGGTAATTGAATCATGGGGCAGGTCTTTCCCATGTTGTTCTCATGATAGTGAATAAGTCTCATGAGATCTGATGGTTTCATAAGGCGGAGTTTCCTGCACAACTTCTCTCCTCCTGCCTGCTGCCATATGAGACGTGCCTTTCACCTTCCACCATGATTGTGAGGCCTCCCCAGCAATGTGAAACTGTAAGTTGATTAAACCTCTTTCTTTTGTAAATTGCCCAGTCTGAAGTATGTCTTTATCAGCAGCATGAAAATGGACTACTACGGTGAATTGGTACCAGTAAAATGGGGCATTGCTGAAAAGATACCCAAAAATATGGAAGCAACTTTGGAACTGGGTGACAAGCATAGGTGGAACTGTTTGGAAGGCTCAAAAGAAGACAGGAAAATGTGGGAAAGTTTTGAACTTCCTAGAGACTTGTTGAATGACTTTGGCCAAAAGCCTGACAGTGATATGAACAATAAGGTCCAGGATGAGGTGTTCTCAGATGGAGATGAGGGGCTTGTTGGGAACTGGAGCAAAGGCAACTCTTGTTATGTTTTAGCAAAAAGTCTGGCAGTGTTTTGCCCCTGCCCTAGAGATTTGTGGAACTTTGAACTTGAGAGAGATGATTTAGGGTATCTGGTGGAAGAAATTTCTAAGCAGCAAAGCATTTAAGAGGTGACTTGGATGCTGTTAAAGGCATTCATTTTTATAAAGGAATCAGAGCATAAAAGTTTGGAAAATTTGCAGCCTGACAATGCAATAGAAAAGTAAATGCCATTTTCAGAAAAGAAATTCAAGTGGGCTATAGAAATTTGCATAACTAATGAGAATCTGAATGTTAATCACCAAGACAACGGGGGAAAATGTTTCCAGGGCATGCCAGAGACCTTTGAACCAGGCTTTCCTATCACAAGCTCAGAGGTTTCTGAGAAAAAATGGTTTCCTGGGCCTGGCCCAGGGTCCCCATGCTGTATGCAACCTAGAAATTTGATGTCCTGTGTATCAGCTGCTCCAGTTGTGACTAAAAGGGGCCAAGGTACAGCTAGAGCTGTTGCTTCAGAGGGTGGAAGCCCTAAGCCTTGGCAGTTTCCATGAGGTGTTGAGCCTACAGTGCACAGAAGTCAAGAATTGAGGTTTGGGAACCTCCGCCTCGATTTCAGAGGATGTATGGAAATGCCCGAATGCCCAGGCAGAAATTTGCTGCAGAGGTAGGGCCCTCATAGAGAACCTCTGCTAGGGCAGTGCAGAAGGGAAATGTGGGGTCAGAGCCTCCACACAGAGTCCCTACTGTAGCACTGCTTAACGGAGCTGTGAGAAGAGGGCCACCATCTTCCAGACCCCAGAATGGTAGGTCCACCAACAGCTTGCACTGTGCACCTGGAAAAGCTTCAGACACTCAAAACCAGCCCATGAAGGCAACCAGGAGAGGGGCTACACTCTGCAAAGCAACAGGGGTGGAGCTGCCCAAGACCATGGGAATCTACCTCTTGCATCAGCGTGACCTGGATGTGAGACATGGAATCAAAGGAGGTCATTTTGGAAATTTAAGATTTGACTCCCTGCCAAATTTCAGGCTTGCATAGGGTCTATAGCCCCCTTTTGTGACCAGATTCTCCCATTTGGAATTTTTTTTGGCTATATTTACCCAATGCCTGCACCTTCATTGTGTCTAGGAAGTAACTAACTTGCTTTTGATTTTACAGGCTCATAGGTGGAAGGGACTTGGCTTGTTTCAGATGGGACTTTGGACTGTGGACTTTTGAGTTAATGCTGAAATGGGTTAAGACTTTGGGGGACTGTTGGAAAGCCATGACTGGCGTTGAAATATGAAGACATGAGATTTGGGAGAGATGAGGGGCAGAATGATATGATTTGTCTGTGTCCCCACCCAAATCTTACCTTGAGTTCCCACTCATTGTGGGAGGAACCTGGTGGGCGGTAATTGAATCTTGGGGCAGGTCTTTCCTATGCTATTCTCATGATAATGAGTAAATCTCATGAGATCTGATGGTATCACAAGGGAGAGTTTCCTTGCACAAGCTCTCTTCTCTGCCGCCATGTGAGACGTGCCTTTCACCTTCCGCCATGATTGTGAGGCCTCCCCAGCCATGCAGAACTGTAAGTTGATTAAACCTCTTTCATTTGTAAATTTTCCAGTGTTGGGCATGTCATTATCAGCAGGATGAGAATGGACTAATACAATTACATATACAAAATACATGTATTTATGATTTTACTGTTTTATGTTTTTCTATCTTTTTTTAAACAGGAATTAATGCAGGAGTTCTGACTACCGAGAGAACTGATAGAAATCCAGAGATCCAGGGGAAGCAGCCTAGGCCATAGAAAAAAGTCAGATATCACTCTCTGATAATAGCAGGTGAACCAACATAAAGATGATTTTAGGGTATTTGGTATCTGATTTAACATCCCCAAATTTGGATCAGTCTTAGGAAGTTTAACTCTACAACTCACCAAAGATTTAGTCAGAAATTAATTAAGATTAACTAAATGTTATTAACTTACCTATTTGCATTTGAATTGTAAAATCTCCTGGTAGGCGGGGAGACTTGTGGAATAATGTGGACCAGCCAAGCAATGCTGGCTAGTAAGACTCTCCATGGCCCCACATGGAGATATGCTTATTTTCACAAAATGGTTTACAAATTATGCTCCTAGATACATGACTTATTCCCACAATTTACTTTCTAGTGTTCTACGCTGTAGTCTTTTGACTTAGTTCTTGAATGTGTTTCAGATCTTACTAGGTGAATAACAACAGAGACAGCATATTGTATAAGAAATTTAAGAAACAAGCCATGCATGGTGGCTCATGCCTGTAATCCCAGCACTTTGGGAGGCCGAGGCAGGTGGATCATGAGGTCAGGAGATCGAGACCATCCTGGCTAACACAGTGAAACTCCATCTCTACTAAAAATATATTTAAAAAAAAATTAGCCGGGCGTGGTGGCGGGTGCCTGTAGTCCCAGTTACTCAGGAGGCTGAGGCAGGAGAATGGCATGAACCTGAGAGACAGAGCTTGCAGTGAGCCGAGATCACACCAGTGCACTCCAGTCTGGGTGACAGAGCAAGACTGTCAAAAAAAAAAAAAAAAAAAGAAAGAAAGAAAAGAAACAAGTTGGTAGTTGTACCAAAACATTTTGAAGGATGCCATCAACTCCATGATTCTCTATTTTATAAGATTGTCTACTTGCATCATATCTCCTTTAATATTATGATAACATCCTACAAATGCTTTTAAATGTAATTTCATATTTGTATAGGCTTATATTAATTTCAGCTTCTTTTAAAATGTTTTCTATACAGAAAGCATAAAATAATGGTAAAAGCCCTCAACTAATTATTTCAACATTCACTCAGCAAACATTGAATAAGAGTTTGTGCTTTGTTAAAGTCAGTCCCAAGGGAAAGTGATTCTTTCCAGAAAGCTTGGCTGTGACCTATATGTCACCACCTACATGGAGGCCACTTATCTAAACTGAGGGCAAATAACCTGGGAGGAGATGAATCCGCTTCTTGGGTACTGGCCTTTTGAAACTCAAAACTAAAAAGTGATGGCAAACATCAGACAAGCAATTATCTCAATAACAAGATTTTTTTTTCACTATTATTATGACTAGCCAATCAAATTACCAAAGCAAACATGGGTGGCTACCTAATAAGCCTGTTTAAACCATCAGCAAGAATATGACCAGAAATATTTACAGGCAGAAATAGATTTACTCTAAGTAATTACCTGGTGATAGTAAATAAAAACATATACAACATCATCAAATACATACACACATGCATGCACATAGGCACATATACATATCAAAAAGCAAGACCATTCGATTCACTATAATATGACAGTCCTTATTTAATTTTGTTAATTTTATACTAAGTTTGAATTTAATAAATGAACTGAAACTTTGAGCTTCAAAAGTGAGTAATAGGTAACTATTAATTATGGTCTTGGTATCAGAGGTATATAAGAGGAAATCTATTTTGGGGGGCTTATGAAACTACTACCTCCTAGGTACCAACTCATAAAAGCCACATGACATTTGTTAATGTTCTGCAGTAAAGATTAATAACTCATTTCTTCAAATCTTTCTTTCCTCACAGCAGTCTGTGGATATGATATACCCATAAATCTCATCTTGACTAAAACTTAAATTATACAGTCGAGCTTGTCTGATTGAGATATAACTACTGAACTAAAGTAGAGCCCGGTTCATCAAAAGTTTTACTTAGGTTTCTGAATAACTGTCAGCATATTTCAGCCGAGTATTATATAATCCAAAGCTATTTAATGGATAATAATATAAAATGTGATTGTAACATATTCCTTCAGTCCCAATCATTTGAATTTGGATAATTCCACTGGTGTGTCTTTGAGAAAAGATCCACACTTAAAAGACTAAAAAGACATGAATACTATTAAGCAGAGTTTTTCTAATTCAATAGTGTTCTAGCAGTAAAATTCTTGCACTCGACAAACACTTGAATTTGGTCTATAAAGTCTAAGCTTCCCTTACAATTTCATCTACCTCTATTTATACATGCATTGATTTGTTTTGTTTATGATAGTTTCTCAGTAAAATTACCATGTTGTACCTTTAAAAGGAACAAAACAAATACCAGCAATAACCATGGTTTGCTTAGGCTGATCCATTTTTTAAGAGTATGAGTAATTTTTTAAGACATAAACTTGAATTAAGAATCACATCAGAGACTGACAATTTCATTTTGGCCTCAAAACAATACAACAGCCATGCACATACTAAAGTCAACTGTTCCCATCATCAATAACCAAAATAAGTTAATGTGAAACATTCAGAAAATGTAAACAATGATACTTAAAATACACTTGACAATGTGCTCACAGTTTAGCATTAATTGAATCTGCAAATATTTTTGAGTGTCTACTACATATCATGTTTCATATTACTAAAATGGACTTGAGATACAATGAAACAAAACAGATATAACCCACTCTTCAAAGAATTCACATATACAAAGAATATACAAAGAATTCACAGTATATTTACATGACATCCACACTTCAGTGACAGGTGAGATGGACATTGAAGGAAGAACCTACTTGGAAGACAAGAAGGCTTAGAACTAAATATGATGGATTCCTAACTTCTAATTACACATAGGAAAATCTATTCTGATATTAAACTTTATTTTTCCCCCTTCTCCTTATTGAATATTTTTGCACATTTTGCAAAATCGTTGTTTAAATTCTGTGCATGTTATGCTGCCAGGTAAGTAAGTTATCCTTAATTAAATAATTAATAGTTTGCCCTATTTCAGAAATTACGCATTCAACCCTTTGATATAGATATACCTTTATTTTCCTAATCCAACACTATTATAACTTTCATGTTAGCAATCCTCAACCCCTTATCTGCAGCCCTAAAATCCAAAAAGCCCTGAAAACCAGAGGGATTTGTTAAATCGGCACAAGCCCATTAGATGACAAAATCATTCAGGAAATAAAGTAAAGCTATTTACAGTCTTTCTTTATTCCAGTTAGAGTAAATATTCATATGCTTTGCAGCAGATGTATTAATATGTTAGATTATGAGATGCTCCCTTAGGCCCTTCTGGGAGTGTCAAGTAATAAATAATGTTGCACCATATTACTTTTCTAAACCTAAAATATTGAGAACTCCGAAACACATCTAACCCTAGGATTTTGGATAATACATTTTTGCACCTCTTTTTGTTTATTGAGTAAATAGCACCTGGAAAAAACTATCCTGAAAGCTTTGAATATATATTATCTCATTTAATTTCATGACCTCATAAGGTGTCATGATATCATAAAACTCAAATAGGTCTCCACAATTATTTTTTAAAACTTCTCTGTATATAAAGTTGTTTATTCTTTTTATAAATTATAATATATCAAAAATTCAAATTCAAATTGATTGTATGCTATCTATTGAAGAAACCACTTGAAGAACTGTCATTTCCAATTCAACAAACCAACTGAATGAATGAAACATATATCCTTTTAATAAGAATTAATTTTCCAAATATTAACAATATTATATGTTTATATTACTAAGCATATTTATATTTAGAACTTATGGATTGATGTGGTTTTGATTTTTGTCCCTCCAAATCTCATGCTGAAACGTTACCTCCAGTGTTGGAGGTGGACCTAGTGGGAGGTGTTTTGGTCATGGGGATGGATCCCTTATCACCGGCTTGATGCCATTCTCATGGTAATGAGTGAGTTCTCACTAAATCACTTCACAACAGAGCTGGTTGTTTAAAAGAGCTTGGAAACTCCTCCTCTCTCTCTTTCTGTCTCTCTCTTGCCATGTGACACACCTGTTCCCTCTTCCTCTTCTGCCATGATTGTTAAGCTCCCTGCAGCCTCAGCCAAAGCAGGTGCTGGCACTATGCTTCCTGTATGATCTGCAGAACCATGAGCCAAAATAAACCTCTTTTCTTTATAAATTACCCAGCCTCAGGTATTCCTTTATAGAAATGCAAATTGGACTAACACATGACTGTATTTAAATAAGTTAATATTACAGTTTATATGCTTTTTAGAAGCTTAAGGCTGTCTACAATTCAGTAGTTTCCTATAAAAGTGCAAAGGTACAAGTTAATTGCTTCAACTAGATTCAGTAAAATTTCTTTAAATTTCTATTCAAAAAAGTTTATCTGATTGCATTAGAGCTTAAAGATTAATATTTATTAAGAAGGCTTTTATAAAGCAAAAGACATTTTGCTTCAGAAATCAACGATTGTGTTTAGATGATGTTTTACACTTCACAGATACTTTTAAGTTAAACAAAGCTCTCATGTCATTCTTAAATGTACTATTTTTCATCCTCAATATAGTGACCTTTTGATATCACTTTCATTATGAAGTTGTGAATGTTCTTTCAAGGATGCAGAGAATAAAGGAGAAACAAGACTGACTTTTTAGAAAGTCATATTTCAAATATCGGAAAAGTCATCAATGCACTTTTAAAAAAAAATCTACATAAGCCATAAATGGGAACATCTGGGATAAAATCCCAAAACTTACTATAATGTTTTCCATCTCTTATAAAATTCTGTTGCAAATATACTGTGTTTATTATTTATATTATATCCTAATGGTGGATATGGAATATCAATTTACCGTCAGCCTATTCAGATATTAAAAAATGAATTCATAGGCTACAAAATATAGTTGAATTTATAACAAAGAAACTTATACATTTTCATAAGAATAAAAGGATTATCAAGGTTTATTTCTGAAAAAAAACCCAAACAATTCAAATGGTCTTATACTATCTTAGGCTGGAAAACTTTTTATATCCTTATTTTATGGGTTGATATATGATCATCAATTAATGAAGTCATTTTTATCATAATAAAATGTCATGATTAGAGCTGCAGTATTCTAGTCTAACCATTTTCTGAAGAATATGATTGGGGCATTTTAGGTAGTTAAATATTAAAATAATCTAATTGAAAATGAGACTTTTCGATTATTCATTTTGATTGACAAACTGCAGAAAAATGGGTTTCTTTCCTAAGTACATTTCTATCACTCAATTTTGGTAGATATTACCAGTATTTCTGAGTAAAAGGTAAAATATACCTGTCTTTGTCTTACTTAACTAATAAATACAATTATTCTTGAATTTTTATGTTTTAAATGCACCTGTTATTATGGCATCTACATCAATCAAATTCCTCAAGTACTATGCTTCTGTGTAGGAAAGGTGTTCAGTTACGTGGTTGTCATAGCTGCATTTTCCCCTTGTAACCAAACAACAATGTTCTTTAGAATTAAAGAAGCACACTTTTGATTTAAATTATTTATAGTTGTAAAAAGAACATTAAACTGGAGCAGCAATTCATTGAGAAGACTGATCACAGGACCTGATGGACTAACTGAAAGCCTCAGAATGCAAAACAATAGCCACAGTCATGAGGTGAGCATTCCAGTGACTTAACTTCTACTTTCATCTCATCTATTAAAAAAGAATGGACCTCAGATGAATTATCAGACTTGTTCACAATCACACAAGCAACAAGTGAACTAAACTGCATGTATTTTGATTGTAATAGTGTATTCTTTCAACTGTAAGTTACTTATTATCAGTTAATAAGTATAATGAAATTTAAATCCACTCCTCATTACTAGGAAAAAAATGTGTTCTATATAGATAAACAAATATGAATCAACTGACTCCACTTTCTGGTAGAAAAATCCTTTAGAGTTGCTTTCCAAATATAGGTGGAACTTGACCACATTCTTCTCCAGGAGAAATTGTAGTTTCTTGAGACCATCTTTATTATTATCTAAATATTTGATTTCCTGAAAAACCTCTAACTCCCTTTCACAAGAAAGAAGAATGAACAAAGAGAGAGGGAGCAGGAGGCAGAAAATAATATTATTTTCAGCTTGGCTTATCCTGCATAAATATCATGATTATGCTATTTAGTATCTGTAAACTTCTTTCTTTGAGAGGTAATTTTAAGAAATGAACAAGCATATATAAAATGTTGGAAACAACTAAACTGATAGAAAATTTATTTGTATGATTTTTCATTTGTCTCAAATACTTTTGAGAGATACAGAGAAAATAAAAATGCTAGATAATGTAGCTTTTGAATATATGGAAAATGTTTCACTGTAGCTTCATAGAGGAGGACCAAAATTCTGTTTTCCATACTAATTTGAGCTTACAAACCAACCTAAAAAAGAGAAAAAATCATTGAAAATTTACAAATTAAAACTAAAATATTTTTGAAAATATATTTGTTTTAGCCCTTTTAATCTTTTTCTAGTTACTTGCAATTTCTTTGTAGCAGGTAAAATAATACCTCCCCACCAAAGATGTCCACATCTTACCCGAGAACCTGTGGATAAGTACATTTACATTATACAAGGAGTTTTGTATGGGTGATCAGGTTACAGACCTTGAGATGGATAGATTATCCTGGATTATCGTACATGGCCTAATATAATATCAAGGGTTCTTACAAGAGGGTGACAGGAGGACCAGAATCAAACAGAAGGTGTGACTGTAGAAGCAGGTATCAGAGTGATGTGGAGCATTGAATCAGTGTGGGCAGCCTCTAGACGCTGGAAAACGCAGGCAAGCACATATTTCTCTAGAGCCTCCATCAAGGATCTAAAACTTCCTGACACTTTGATATCAGCCCAGTGAAACTCATTTCAAACTTCTCTTCTCTACAACTGTAAGATAATAAATTTGTGTTGTTTTAACCACTAAGTTTGTGGTAATTTTGTTACAGCAGCAATAGAAAACTAATATATACTTCTTATTATTATACATCATTATAAATATTTTATTTATAATATAATTATAAATGATTAGAATTCTAACATATAAATCTGAGTTTTATTTTCTCATTCTTACAGCACTTGGAATTTTGCTGATGGCTTCTAACAAACATGTTTCCTGGAAATGCTGATGCCATGGTATTTCCCCATCATAACTGAAGTAACTTGAGGAAAATTCTGACAAAGTTCAGTTTCCTAAATCAAATGCCTTGAATCAATCCCTCAATGTTATTAAATGCTCTAGTAGTAGAAGTTATAAAGGAAAAAAGTTCTCTCTCTTTTTCTCCCTTTCTTTCTCAGTATGATCTGAAGAAAGTGTAGATGAGAATAAATTAAAATAGAAAATAAAGCAGAAGCTAGCACTACCTTAAGCTTTGTTCTTAAAGCCCAATGACACACTTGAGGCTTTTAGTAGGATAATAATGTGATCAATTAGCATTTCAGAAATATCCCTCAGGCAATAATATAAAGGGGGAGTTATTGAAAGACTTTACTGGGCAAAAAGACAAAAAAAAAAAAAAAAAGAAGAAGAAGAAGATTCATGAGCCAAATACTACCAATAATATATAGGAATTAAAGGAAAATGTGTATAAGACTTCTGATTGATTTATACATGTGATGAAGGGAAAGGAAGATTCACATATTATGGATTCCTATGAAATGGGAAGTAGAGCAGAAGATGGCACCAAAAAAAGGAATAAAAGTGAAAGCAAAATATTGAAGGAAAGAAGGAGAATTCAGTATTGGGCTTAATGAAATGAGAGCCTGTGGAACATGTAAGGGGGAGGTCTAGTTCACAGCTAAGATGTGCAGATTTAGAGACACAAACTTGGTGTCTAGTTTAGAATTCACTGCATCAGGGTTTTAGATAAAGTCACTCAGGATAAAGAATTAGAATTAGAAGGACAGAATGTTAAGTAAAGGACTTGAGGAGCATCAATATCCAAGGAGTGAGAGAGACTAAAAGAATCTTTAAAAAGTATTACACAAGGAAAGTCAAGAAAGGCAGAACACTATCACAAAGCTAATGTAGGATAGAGTTTCAAGAAAAAAAATGGTTGACAAAGTCAAATGCCTCAGGGATGAGGGAAGAGAAGGAGCAGAAGATATCCCCATCAGACCGGGAAATAACTGGGTCACTGGCAACCCTTAGGAGAATTAGTTCAGGGACTTGGCGAGAACAGAAATCAACCTGCAGGAATTGGAGGAACTTTGTGAACTGTCAGTGAGGAGACCTCAGGGCTTAGACTAGGCACCTTCTCCTTTCTCTCCATGTTGAATAGGTGATCACCCAACTATCTATCCAACTTCTTCCCATACCGCTGTCTCTCTCTCCTATGCCTACTGTGGTTTAGCCATACTGGACTTTTACAGTTACTGCAATGAGACAAACACTATCCCCCAACAGAGCTCCGACACATGCTTTTCCTACTGCCTGGAATGCTCTTTCTTGGGTTCTACAAAGACCTGGCTTCTCTCTTTTCAGAAATAGGTTACAATGTCTTCTAACCACTGTTTAAATAGGTCCTTCCCTAATATATTTTTATTTCTGAACTCTCATGGTTTTGGCATTTTGTGATTAGTTATTCATATATTTTATTTTATGTATTACCTGTCCTATTGACTACATTCTAAGCTGCTTTAGGACAAGCAATTTGTCTCTCTTTATTTATAACTGGACTTCCAGTGTTGTGCGCAGCGTTTGGCAAATATTAGGTTCTTAGTAAATATTTATTAAATGAACAAATCAGCGAATGAGGAAAAAAGCCAATAATAGTAATAACTACCACATATTAAGCGCTTACATGTGTCAAGACCTGTTGCACACGTTTTACATGTATTAATCTTTTAATCTTCCTAACAGCCCTATGAGGTAGGAATTTTTACTATCCCATTTCAGTGATGAGTTTGCTAAGATAAAGAGAAGTTAAGAAATACACCAAAGGATGCATAGCTAGTACAGCCAGGATTTGAAGGCAGGAAGTCTGATTCCAGAGTTCATACTCTTCACCTGCTTTAAAGATTTCAGAATGCCTGATCATAATCAGAAAGAGAAATCTTGGGGACTTCAGTTATTATAGATGGCTCCAGGGTTAATGGATGAATGTGAGTGTGTGTGTGTTTATAAATGGAAAAACTTTACTAACTTTATATTCACAGACTAACATGTTATTGGAGAGAAGTAGAAGATACAAGCAAGAAAGGGTGACTGATTAAGGAAGTGACTGAAAAAACAGGTATAAGTGAGACCTAACACAAGGAACCTAGCTGTGGGGGATCATTCTTTTTCTGTGAAAGAGGAGAAAAAACTAGATTTGAGGCTGATAAAGACATTTTAGATTTCTGGGGTGGAAGTTGAAGATTTTAGGTTTTTATTAGATTTTTCTCAATAAAGTTATAGGCAAATTTGTCTATTGAGTGTATGGGGAGAAATGATGAGGTATGAGGTTGAATGAGTGAAGTCAAATGTACCAAATATACCAAATGGAATGGAAGATAATGGGCTAGAACAATGCCGGCTGGATAAGGTAGAGGCCCTAACTGAGATGGAAGACCACCTACTGGTTTGTAAAAGCAAGAATCTGCATGTTATTGTGGGACTATCTTCCCCCACAGCGGCTTGGAGGCTGAGCTGATAGGCTGCACTGGTCATGGATGGTTAGGTAAAACAGAACAACAGGGCAAGAAGTGACTCTAATTATGAGAACTGATTTAATCATCACAAGAAAAGGTAAAGGCTGGATGTGGTAGGGTGCAATGGCCAGGTCAAAGAATGAGAAAAATACATACATAGCCAATTAGGAGACTCCATCAGACCAAAGAGAGTGTATAGAGAGTGAGAGAGCAAGAGAGCTGGAAGGCTGAGAGCTATAGTCCAGTCAAAAACATTGGATCACTGTGAAAGCTCCTGGGCCTGGGAAACAAGGCACCCCTCAATCTGCCCTTGTTAACTTTTACAACAATTTCATCTTTCCCTTCAATTGCTCACTAATTCTCTAAAGGAACAACTCAACATTCTCATAAGTGTCTGTGCTTGTATATTCTATCATAAAAGATTTATTGGTAAACTTGTCTACCAACCATACTTCTTCTTCTCAATGGGAAATTATCCCCAAAGGTTGCAGTGTCCAACATGGTTTTAGTCCTCTTTCTTAAGGTTTATAGACAATCTTACAGTGAAAAAATTGCAGCCATCTTCTTAACTTTAAGCATAATGTTTTCATCAGACTAAATAAAAAATCAGTGATGTATTGCACAGATAATTTGGTTTCTAAATGTTTCCATCATTTAATAACTTTCACCATCGGTGACACAATTTATGTGAGTGTTCTCTATTATTGAAACTGAATATGTTAACACACAGCCACAAGATTATAAAACAAGCAGACAACTGGCATAGAATCCAAAGAGAACAGTGAAAAGAACAAATAAGACACCCATACAGTAGTTTGCTATTTACAGAGCACTTTCTTAACCCTTGGCTTATCTAATCCCTCCTATAATCTCTGATCCCTTACGATTAGGATTCCTTATTTGATGCATTTTATTGATGAGCTAACTAAGGCTCAGAGAGATTAAGCAACTTGTGTGCTACTTCAATAACTTGCTTAATCTAAAAATCAAACCAAGTCTACTTTCTTCTCTTCTGGTGAACTCTTCAATTTAAAAAAATATATTAATAACAATAATAGCATAAATTGCTAATAAGTACTGAAAGTTTGCTATGTGTCAGACATGTTATTTAGAGCTCTGCCCGCCTTGCTTCATTTAATCCTCACAGCAAAGCCAGTGAAGTGAGCCACCTTATTCTCTACGTACTACATAATGCCTGAGAAAGTGGGGCCAGAGGATAGGTTAAGGACCTCTGAAACAAAGCAATAATTCAAATCCACACTCACTGCTCACTACTGAGTCTTTATTCCTTATCACTTAGTAATTATGAAAACAAAGATTTTGCTTTTCAAATTAACATTTTTTTTTTTTTAAATAAGAATACCTTTTGCAGAGGAGGGAGCAATCCAATAGGCTCTGTGAACTGCTGCTAGGGAGATAAATTTGGACAATACATTTTTATAGCTTAAGAAAATAGTTCTGAATGGGTGAAAGATTTGAAGCATCAGGATGATCACTGAAACATTATTAATAATGATTCTATAATGTAAAGTACATATAAAATTTAAATATATGCCCCTGTAGTCTCCCTATAGCACTCTTTAATCTGTGGGATTGGATTTAGTTCTCTCTTTTATTCAGGTCAAAAGGCTTCTTTGCTAAAAACAATCATAATATAATTAGAAAGCATAAACCTGCAAAGCAAAGCTAACATGTTTCCTTTCTTTGTTGTAATCACAGGACAAAATTTTTAAATAGAATACACAAAGTGACTCTAAGATAAAATGTGACTGCTTAGCAATTTTAAGAAAAGTGTCATTATTTTAAAGTTATTACTGACACTGTAGCCCTAAATCTAATCATACCATTGGATTTATTTTTTTTTAAGTACAGGAGATAGCATCTAAGTCCTGAACATTTAGAAAACATATTCACAGGAAAAGTTAAAATTTTAGGCAAATTAAGGAGCAGCACATGAATAAGACTTTCAAACAATAACAGGATCTTTCAAACTCTCAATATGAATACATTAGAATATTCAACCAACATAAAACAGACTTTATAAAAATGTGCTTACAACAGACAATAACCTCATTATGTTCTCCTCATACAATCCAACACTATAATATGAGAATAAATCATTCCTTCCATCCTTATAGTGTTATTTTTGTCTTGCCCAGACCTAGGAGCTTATATTAAAGTAAATTTTCTAAAGGAACATAAGAATTGATATATAAAAGCATTTCCTTTTAAAAAGCCATGTAAATAATAATTCCAACCAAATTCTCTTTCCTTTCATAAAAGGTTTTGTTTAGAGTTTGTTGTTTTCTTTCATAGCTGCTTCTTAAAAAGAACTACCATTAAAGGCAAGGTCAACTTTGCTTACCACAAGTTACAAATGACTGAATTGGTACCCAATATCTGATAAGTCATTTGCTGTTATATATCTATTATCAATGCTTCAGATTGTCAGAGGATAATGCCTTATTTGGACTTGGCCACATTAGGGGAGAGTTTCAAACTTCTTGAACTCTGTATGTGCACAGGTGAAAAATGTGTTGGTATTGTAGCCTATAAATACATTGTCAGTTCTAGCAAGCAATGAGACATCTCACTCTGGAAAGTCAAATGCTGCAAGGTGTCACTTTCAAACTTCTCTCATTGGTCCCAAGAAAATAGGTATACATTTCAAATACAGTTATTTAAAGTAGATTCTGGTATAAAGACACCCACGTCCTCCAAAGTTAAATTTTCCAGTTAAACTGTCTCCAGTCAATCTGACCACTTCAACCTGACAGGCAAGCCAGTCAAATAAGTAGTCAGTGGGCCAAAATCTGTCAAAATGGTTTTCTTAACTGGTGATTGCTTCTTGACAGACTTGAGCAGTCAAGTTAATCAGAACAGTCAAACCAGGTTTCCAGTGTATACAGTTTTAGCTCTTCCTGTTTTAGTAGGTGTGCCCTGTTTATATATTTGAAGGGAGCTTTATTAAGTCATATTGTTTAAGAGAAACAAGTCAAGAAAGTTGTGAGCACTAGTTTGACAATAAGGGCTCCCCCTAGAGTTGGTCCTGAGATTCAGCCCTGGGGAGAACAGACTTATTGGCCCTGCTTGAGAGCTATGAAATGCACAAGGGGAAGGGGTGGCCAGGAGAAAAGCACTATAGAAGTACCCGCGTGCCCAGCTCTTGACATGTCCCGGTTAGAGGACTGAGACATGTGTCCTCCAACAAGGGAGAGATAAGGGAATGGGTTCACCATATTTTTGGAGATTTATAAAAAGACACTTAGAAAGAACCCAGTGGAGAGTTTGATGACATTGATAGCCATTGTTGACAGTGGTTTTCCATTCTTAAATAGCCATTTTTGTCAAGAGAAAGAGAAATTTTAAGAATCTCCTTAATTTAAAAATGAGGGTGAGGGCAATTTAATTTCTCAGCTTTCACAAATGACAACCTTGAAATGCAGTCTAATGTGTGTTAAAAAGCATTGTTTGAGCAGCATTTAAGATTGTAGATTTGGGAATTTGCCTGCCTAGTTTCAAACCTGGGATCCCACTGACAAGCTATATGCCTTGGAGTCACATATTTCCTTCCTTGGATGTCAAGTAGCCTTCACTTCATAATGAATAAAATTAAGCAACTCAATTCCCAGAGTTATTTTGATTAATAAGTGATTAAATGTCAGTAAAATATTTTCAACACGGTAGGGGAAGGAACACTAGCTATGGAGAAGCATGGCCCAGTTCAAGTTCACCATAACTATGAGAGCATCTTGTTCAAATAAAGTATTTTGTAATGTACTGGACTTCTTTTTTACTGGTGTCTTATGTTTAAGTTTTGCTTTAATTAATAGTTTTATCTTTAATATCTTCATAATTTATTTAAAAGTGGCACTAAAAAGCATAAAGGCTAAAGTTGCCAGGTCACCATTCCATACAGGCATTGAACTACATGCTTTACCCTCCCTTTCTCATTTAACAGCTGTGAAACCCTGTGAGGTAGATCAGGTTTACAAATGAAGATACTGAGTTTCAGTCAAATTATATGACCTGTCTGTGATCAAACAGCTGATTATGGCAGAGCTGGTTTTAAAATTAAAATGTAACCAGCTTGCTTTAAAATCTATTAAAAGCCCGTAATATAACAAATACCTAATTAACAATAACAAATTTCTGGTTCTTCCAGCAAAAAAAAAAAAGAGTGGTTTATATTGTAAGTTCATGACTTCCTAAAGAGATACACTTGTCTATTAGGCCTCTGAAGTTATTGTAAGTAAATCATAAGAACTAGAATGATTCAACACTGATCTATCACATCCAGAAACCAATCTTATTTCCACTTTCTGCAGTGCCACTTTGGATTTCAAAACAATAAAATAAAATATCTGAAAGATAAGACTCGCGTATTCCAAAGTACTTAGAGGTGTAAAAGAATTCAAAGACCGATTAATTCAGCAAATAAAGATAGAATGTCTTGTTACTTGAAAATGGTTCAAGCATCAATGAATATCCTGAAAACTGAGAAATTATTGCGACATTAAACTGATTTCATAGTGTTTTCTTAGGTGATTTTTTGATCATTGATAGAGATAGAACTCTTTTACAATATTGTGCAAAAAAGACTCAGAAGGATTATGAATGAATCGAACCTCTAGAAAGAACTTGGGCTTCCAGCTAAAACTCACCCTCGGAGGGTGTAATCTAACATATAGCATGAACATCTCAAGAGACTTGCCCTAGGTCAGTTCATCTCTCTGTGATGCCATATCCTCTAGATGGAAATAAAAACAGTGAACTCCTTTAAATGTGCCCTATGGTCTGATTAAAGATTGAAAAGGGCTCTAAAACTCCACAGCACTCCCAGGGAAAAATGCTAAATATCATTATCATTATTACGCCAAATGCCATAATTTGGTCTCCTCAGATTCCCTTTTTATGTAGATTCCATCACACTCTGACTTTTGACTTTTTGCCTCTCTGACCAAATCTCCAATGACAAAGCAAAGGGAAATGTTGAGGCAATTAGTGGGAAATGGAAGCAATTAATTCCCTTTTTTAGTGGAGACCTGGCCTCTGTGAACCAGTTTAACCAAAAATAATCAATGACCTTTCTCTGACCAAACTGAAGCAAATCTACTTGATATTTGTCACTGGTTATCCATCTACTGCTTCGACATTAATGAGTCTCTTCACTTTGCCCCTTTCTTTGATGAAATAGAGCCATCTTTTCTGGTCCCATGTTACCTCTGCAACTGCTATTTTTGCAAATCTAATACAGTCAAAGTCCTCATTATCCATGTGTAAGCCTAGAAACCATTTTTAGCAAAACCATGGTTTCTGATTTTCTTCTACCCTTCTCCCTTGAACTGTTTCCCTTTCTCTTCCATGGAGATGCGAGCTTGTTCAAACTGAACGAAAGAGAACAACAAAGGTAAAGTTTAAATGCAAAGGGGTCCTAGAAAAGACTGTATAATCCTTCTGGGCATAAACAGCACCCAGACCTACATCTAAGTCCTTGGCTAATCATTGCTCACTATTCAGCTTTCACCTTGGGAAACTTACCTATCCTTCACAAATCTCACATTTCTTTTCTGCACACTGGAGACATCACTTGCCCCAGTGTCTTGTCAGACTCAAATTAGATGATACATGTAAAGCCTTTAGTGCATGAAGAGAACCCAATGTTTTCTATTACCACCTGTTTCAAAGAAGAGGAGAATATTTCATAAAATATACTGGTTTTGATACTCAATCCAATTCTTCTAAAACAACTGCTACTCAAGCAAGAGGACTCAGCATTCAGGGTCTCTCTTTTATCCCCCTATTAAGAAGAGGACTTCATATTTTAGCTTATCCATTTGTTTTACACATTATTTCCATCTCCTGTCATATTCCAGAATATCTTTGCTTGCTATTTTGTTGTTGTTGTTGCTGCTGCTATGGTTTGTTTGTTTCATCTTTTGACAAACACTCCTTAAGCAACTGTTCATCAGCTGTCATATATCTCACTAAGTATGGTCCAATAGGCCTGAATCCAAGTGAATTTAGAGACAGCTCAGTATAACCAGTGTTTCGTATAAAAAACAAATGGAGATGCAAATGAATTGGCAATACATTTTGAGAAAATATGGAACACTAGAGATGTCCTGTGAAAAAAAGGAAAATTAACAGTTACTTCTCAAATTATGCAAGGAGTTGCTTTTTTCTCTATTTCATTTTGTTCTAAAAAGCTCTGTCCTAAGGCAGACTTCCCTGAGGCTGTTTGAATAAGAGAGAATAGGAGTGAATATTAAGGAAAACAAGACCAGAAGTATGAGACAGTGGCCCATTGTTATGTTCTGTACTCTGAAAACCTTTCAGAAATGTGGGATCAAGGGCCTCAAAGGAAAAGGTCCTCCTTTGCACTGTGAACTAGATTTCCAATCTTAGAGCTCCTATATCCAACCCAAGTTTGATTTGTCAGGAGCAAATTCAGAGCACTCTTCAGGTACAAGAGACCTAGATTTAAGCACCACCAGACACTTCAACTTCACCCTCAGGCCCAGCCCCAGCCTTTCACTCTCCACACTAGATATTAATTCCGTGTGAAATCTTCAGGAAATACATACACACAGAGAGAGAGACTTATTCATAGTCACATGTCAAGTTGGTAGCAAGCTAAAAATGCTGAACTTCTGACTTCCCATTTCACAGTGTGTTCTATCTAACCAAGCAACCACAAAGAAATCACTGGATCACTTGCAAATATTTGCTAAGTCCACTGGTTTGCTAATCCATGTTCAGTTTAAGTGAGAAATGCTACAGCAAAAAATGTAGTAGTACATCACCTTCAATTTTCTCATGAAGTACATTCTATCATCTTTTCAGCCTCTCTGTTCTTGTCAAAGGTACAACTATTTTGCAAGGTATTATCCATAGTCACCACATACAGTCATTTTTGCTCTCTTAAATCAGATACAGAAACACTCTATCAACAAAAATTTAAAACTAATAACTCCAGTCTTTCACCCTCTAATGTGTCTTCCAAATGGCCAGAGACGGAGAATATAAAACTAAACATAATCAAAATATGTTAAAACATAATCAAATCAAGCTCCTCCTCTGGGTAAACCCAACAACTCTTAAAAGCATAGCTGTTCATGGTCTGCCCCCACCTTAACTCTTCAGCCCTACTTCATGTTATTTCACACAACAGTTCCACTTCTAATCAAAGACCCCTGAATATGCCATGCTTTTCACAACTCTGCACATGTTAGTCTTTCAATCCACTGGACCTTTTGGCCCAATGCGTTCACCTGCCTAAAGAATAGCTAATTCATTTTAAAGATATGTTTCAGCCATCCTCTCTTTGAACCCTTTCCAGATTAATCTGGCAGATAATTCATATATACTTTTATTGTAACATTCATCTCTGTATTTAATTGTTGAAATGCCTGACCTGCTCATTGGCAGGTACCATGTCTTATCCATCTTAGCATCCTCAGAACCTAGTACCACACCAGGTACACGCCTCCTCTACTTATACTACTCCATCTTACCTAACTTTATATAGATATTAATTAAATTACTGAACGAGGTAAAATCACATATTCTCTTCCTTCTCCAGAAAATGGTGTCATCAGTCATGTCACTGGGCAGATTCATCCACTGGCTTATTCCTACTCTAAAAGTGGATACGCTCAGAGTTTTCCAAACACATTAGAAGGGCTAATAGAGAAAAATGGTTGTTTGCAACAAAAGCAATAGGTGTTTTAAAATTTGAAAGCAATGACAAAGTAAAGAAGGTTGAATGTGTCTACGGAAAAATCTTTAACTGTAGGTGCAATTCTGATGAAAAGAGCAGATCATCCATTACATAAAAATTGCCTTGCACATGTGAAGGACAATCATAAGCTATAGAAGAGGAATAGTGATTGGCTAAATGGGGAGAAACACTAAAATGTCAGATGCCTCTTAGCCAAATGTTAATTAAGAAGAAGCCTAGAATTTTACCAGAATTTAAAGTCTGGTGGTGAAAATGCTGCTGACAAACTTTCTTTTGCAGACCTGAGACAGTTCAGTACGTTCAAATTCATTTGAGTCTGCACAGGATCAAAGGGAACACAGTGTAAACATATTAGCTGCTGAGAAGTTATCTGCAGACATTGGCAGAGATAAATACCTGTCTATAGACAGATTGTCAATAATACAGAAGGTACTGGTCTAGATTTTGGGAGTGTGGGGAAAGATGCTGCATATAATGAGTGCTGCAAATGGAAAAGAAGATATAGCCAAACATTTGATTGAACAGATAGAAAGTCCAGGCTTGGTCACTTGTGGTGGCTTATGCCTGTAATCCCAGCATTTTGAGAGGCCGAAGCAACCACTTGAGTCCAGGGGTTTGAGACCAGCCTGGGCAACATGGCGAGATCCCCATCTCTACAAAAAAATACAAAAAAAAAAAGTTAGTTGGACATGATGATGCACACCTGTAGTACCAGCTACTCTGGGGGGTTGAGGCAGGAGGATCTTTTGAGCCCAGGAGGTCGAGGCTGCAGTGAGTCCTGATCAAGCCACTACACTAAAGCCTGGGTGAGACAGTGAGACCCTGTCTCAAAAAAATTTTTTTTTTAATGTGCAGGTTCACATTTTTATTTGGGTGGAAATCCATCTAAGGAAGCTGAGCATTGGAAACATGTTTGTGCAAGAAAGAAATAAAGAAGGGAATGAAGGGAGATATAAAAGAAGTCTCTGGCTCAGTGGCAAACTGAGAAAGAATGTTTCAAGAAGAGAGACAATTTGAAAATACTCTTCCATGGTAACTCTTAGGAATGAACATTAGGAGGCATGAGAATCCTTATTAAAACTCCCCCTCTGTGTCCTAGACTCTCAGTCACTTTTTTTTAGATCTATTTTCAAATTCTCACCTATTCTTTCAAACCTGAAAAGAGAAAAGAGAAACAGAAACCTAATGGGTCTTTAAGATCATTAGGCTCAACTTCCCTCTACTTCCTGAGAGCAATTGAAAAACTGGGAACAAGGGCTGTCTCTCCTTGACCAATCCATTCTTAAACCTGGTCACCTGAGGAGATTCTACATCTCTATCTTACTATTTCACTTTTTCAATTATATGGATTCTCCCAATTTTCCTAACATTTAACATAAACTATCTCTAATATTCTTCTATTCTTCTTTATTTATTGGTGTGTAAATGGCCGAGACTTTTTATGCTCAAATAATTACAATTTAATGGAGTCACAAAACCATCTATCATCAGCTAAGCTCTCTTAGGCAAAGTATTGTCTACCAAATTTTTATAAATCTCCAAACACCCATAACACAATTCTACAGATTTCTCTAATTAGCTGGCATTCACAATTCTATATAATAAGGAATATTTGTGTAAGTTAGTTTCTTGCTATTTGTTTTTCTTTTCCTATAAGACTATTGTTAACCTCTCTCTTCGTAGGTTATGGCTTTGGGGATGATTGCAATTCCTACTGCTCTATGCCTCCCAGACTCTGCTTAGTAAACATGCCCAGCAAAACCTGTGCAGGAACCATGCTTTGCACTATGCACGTGTTTTATTTTGTTGACAAATAGTTCAAAATAACAATCTATTTGTAAATACCACTTTTCTGTATCTGCTATCACTCCATATCATAATCCAATATTTTTTACTGTAAGAGCTTTCATCTCTATGAAGAATCTGGAATGTCAAATTGACATCAGATGACTTTATTTGTACAATGATTTAAAAAAGATTACGTGAGTACTTTTCCAGTATTATGGAAAATATCTTATCAATAGCCATAATGATTCCACTTCAGTTATATTTCACTAGTTTATCTAAAACCATTGTGTAAGAATATTTTGTTTCTTTCAGTTTCTTATTTCCTTATTTCTCCTTTCTGACTATTCAAACCACTGTTTTCAAAACTATTTTTACTTCTACTGTATAAATTAGCACTATTTCTGAAAATTTCACTATGATACAAATTTGTACCCTATTTAAATGTCTTGTAATTATTTTGGGCTCTCTAGAACTTACAACAAACCTTGTGCCACAGTCATTAAAATTAAGCTGACTTTTAAGAAACATTTTTCAGCTTGTTTCATTTTTGACATGAGTTCCAAGTTTCAGTTCAACAAAATGTACTACATTGAACTATTCTGCTGTTGTGGAATAAAATTGAAAACTTAAAAAAAAAAAGTAATAATAACCCAAACCAAGGAAACAGACATGAAAATTATATGTATTCCATTTGTTTTAGAGCTAAAAAAAAAAAAGATTAAAAAAAAGTCTTAAAGTTTAGCCTACTTACATAGCTTCCATCAAAAAGTAAAAGATTTAACATAAATTTAAAAGATACTTGAAAGCGCATTGCTACACTCAGATTCATCTAAAGTAGAAGTGAAGCAGAATTGTCTGAATAATTTTGCCAATAAACTCCATACCCTGTTTCACTTTGCTTTGCTGATATACTTTCTGTATAGGAAGGAATCATGAAGGTTATTTTACATTCTTAAATTTAAATGAAGTTTCTTATAAATAATAAACTACCCAAAATGAATTTGAAATTACCTCAGGTTTCTCTTTCACTTAAAATGCATATTCCCAATGAAATATTCTGAGACAATACTGAAAGTTCAGTTATAACTTATATAAATATATATGAAACTGTATATATTGTAATTTGTATAAGCAAATGTATATATACAGTATATATATGTATGTACATGTGTATAAATATCTTCATATATATCTTAATCCTAAAGTTTCTACTACAACTCTTTTAATTATTACAATTGAAAATTATTACTTTATAAAAGGTTATTGCTGGGAGGCCGAGGCAGGCAGATCATGAGGTCAGGAGTTCAAGACAAGCCTGGCCAACATGGTGAAACCATGTCTCTACTAAAGATACAAAAAAAAATTAGTCAGGTGTGGTGGTGCATGCCTGTAATCCCAGCTACTTGAGAGGTTGAGGCAGGAGAATTGCTTCAACCTGGAAGGCAGACATTGCAGTGAGTGGAGATCACACCATTGCACTCCAGCCTGAGTGACAGGGTGAAACTGCATCTCAAAAAAAAAAAAAAAAAAAGGTTATTGCACTGGGATACTTGACATCTTCTACACAAGTTACTTAGATCCACATCTACATAAAAAATAAGAATTAATTTTTAGTCCTGGGAAAAGAATATATACTAATGTACTATCTGGTACTATTTTGCTATAAATAGAGCTCATATGTTTCTTACCTTTAAAAGTCAATAAAATAGATATTGCTCAAATGTAAACAGAAATTAATATTTATTCATAAAATAACATATATAAGAGGCAACAAAGTGTTAAATCATGTTCTAGTTTAGTAAATATCTGAAAATTTTAAACTGGAAGAATAAATCACTTTGGTTATCACGAACTAAAACAGTGATTTCCACATCTTGATTGAAATAAGACATTAATAGAGTTTCAGATGTATTTTCCCTAAATAATAGCAAATCACAGCTTGACTACTCAGATATCCTGATACCTAGTTATCATAAAAGAGGAAATTATAATTATAAGCAAGCCACACATATCAAAATAAAACAAGTATTGATTAGTTTGTCTTCCAAGTTTGTTTAAAGTACAGAAAATTAACATGTCAGTTTAGTTACCTACCAGCAATGACTGGATTTTATCAGTGTTGTCATCTCTACAAACGGTATCAAATTACAATCCCTCTTCCCATAACATAAGCACCATGCCAGAAGAGACAACCAAAGTAAACCATCTAGCCGTGAGTAATGAATACTTTGGGCTGGTTGGAATCCACTTAGTTGAGGAAAGAGAAAAGAGAAGTGGCTCATTAGGGCATTTCCTGGACCCCGGTTGGAATTTCAGTTAAGGAAGAAGAAATGACACAGCAGTTTCAAGTTAAGACGACTTCCTTTCTTTATCTGAAATATGCCACTAATTTGAGAAAGAGCACTCCTACAAAACTACTCCACAATACTGTGGCCACAGTAAAAGCTCTTGTTGGTCCCATTGTGGCTCCATAATTAACAATTCTTACCAGAATATACACAAGCAGTACATGGTTGTTATCAAAATGGACTGAGATCCTACATTTATTGCAACATGTTATGCTTCACAATGAACATTTCTTCAACAAATTGACCTGCATCATTTTTTTTTTCAATTTTAGGAATTGCACGTTTGTTTAGAGCATTAATAGATTTTGAGTTTTTGTTTAAGGCCATTGCATTTTCCATATTTTCTATAAATCAAGTTTTTCTTACATATGATTTTACTCCTAAAGTGACTCCAGGATAATTTTTATCTTATCCAAGAATATTTTATCTTCCCATGTAGATTAAAAATACACAATTCAGCTTATTAGCTTTCTTTGTCTTATTATTATTATTTACATCCCAATTTGGTTTGTATTTTTAAGGGACATGAATACAGGATACTCACTGCCTTTACAAATGAAACAGATAAAGAGGTCTCATTTCATGTCTTAGGTATCTCAGGAACCTAAAATGGAAAGATACAACTTTGTTCTTACCCTGTAATTCACACTGTGAAACTCTGAATTCATTCTTGTAACAGTTACATGACTTTCTTGTCTTACCTAGAGTTTTAAAAATATATACAAAGCAAGGCATTTATGCAAGCTACTAAAGTTTAATGTGAAGGTTACATTCAGATTCCTCTTGCCTTTGTGATCTAAAAATTGTGCAATTAAATTGACATTTGTGTTTGTCAAGAAGTGGAGATTATATGAAAATATTGCAGCACTGTATCTTCTGTAAGAACTTCAAAGCTATTAAGTAAAAAAATTGTTCTGTCACTATCAATAGCACATTTTTGAGTCACCTTACCTTTTCCGGTTGTTTTATCATACATCTAAATCTCCTAAGGTGACTGGAAATAGTAAATAATTAAGTGTAAAATCAATTTATTTAGAATAGTATTAGAAATAAGCAACATTCATACCAGAAACATTGTGAGAAAAGAAAATATTTGGGATTTTAACTCAGAAAATACTTTAGATTGAATTAGAGTTTAATACATTTGTATGATGCAATGTGTTTAACATATTCAATATACTTGTATAAAATACATTTGTGAGATTCAGAAGGTAAATTTTAAAGCTGTATTACTATGTGGGCTTCAACAGTTGGAAACATGCACATAGGTACATATTCATACCTGAAAGAATAAGCATCTATTTGTTAATATCAGTTATGTCCCAATGGTGGCATAATTGGGTAGTTATGGGTTTTTTTTTACATTTTTATCTATTGCTTCTATATTTCATATAAAGTGTGGCGATTCCTCTATCTAAAACCAGAAACATCATTCAACCCAGCAATCCCATTACTGGGTATATACCCAAAGGAATATAAATCAATCTATTATAAAGACACATACATGCACATGTATGTTCACTGCAGCACTATTCACAGAGGAAAGACATGGAATCAATCTAAATGCCCATCAATTGTAGACTGGATAAAGAAAATGTGGTATGTATACATCATAGAATACTATACAGTCATAAAAAAGAATGAGATCATGTCCATTGCAGGAATGTGGATGGAGCTGGAGGCCATTATCCTTAGGAAATTAATGCAGGAACAGAAAACCAAATATTGCATCTTCTGTCTTATAAGTGGGAGCTAAATGATGAGAACACATGACACATAGAGGGGAACAACATACACTGGGGCCTATCAGAGGGTGGAAGGTTGGAGGAGCGAGAGGATCAGGAAAAATAACTAATGGCCAGTAGGCTTAATACCTGGGTGACAAAATAATCTGTACAGCAAACTCCCATGACATAAGTTTACCTATATAACAAACCTGCACATGTATCACTGAACTTAAAATAAGTTAAATTTTTAAAAAATCATGCATGTCATTTGTAATAAAATATAGTTTTCATTTCAAAAATAGTTTATAAATCATACTTTTAGTATAGTATACTACTTGCCACAAAATAATTTTACCACAAATTATCTGCTCCCTTATGACAAGAATAAGGGAGATCTTATAAATAACTGATATAATTTAAATTCTACCTTCTGTCTTTACCTGATTGATGTTTACAGACTCCCTGCAAGAAGCATTTTAATTAATCACATGACAAAGAAAAGGGCAAGACATCTTCTCATGATTCATCAAAAAAAAAATCTTTGTTTCTGAGGATGTATTTTACTCGCATTTAAATGGTCAAGTTCTGGCCATTCTATGCCTGAAATTCTTCTCACAAAGAAGAAATGTGTCAAAGTGCTTGGCTGCAGGAACTTGGTTAAGAGTCAGACTGATTTGGTCTCAAGTCCCAGCTCTACCTCTTTCTAGCTATGGCACCTTGGTTAAAATACTTCACATCTCTTAGCCTCAGTCTCCTCAGCTGTAAAACAGAGAAACTAATAGTATCTAGAGTAGGGCTAGTATGAAGATTAAATAAAGAATAGAAGTAAATTGTTGAAACAGTGCCAGGCATGTAGAAAATGCTATGTGAGTTTTACCCATTTTCCTCCTTTTTCAGTTGCCTCTTTCAATTTCTTTATACTGTCCCTGCCATTCTCCATCCTCCACCCATGTCTACCCACTCCCTGTACCAGTACCCAAATATTCCCATTTGTTATCATAGATGAATTATACGCCATCTTATGCAGAGAACAGCTCTCTCCATTTATACCAGATCCCATCCCTCTCACTACCCAAGAACATCACCCAGCAATGCCCTCCTCTCACCTGTAACCTACAGTGCCAAACATTGACTCGACCAGATCATTCCCTTTAGAATACAAGAAAGTGTTCTTTCTCCCACCTAAAGGAAAACAAATAACCTTCTCTAGACCCTACTTCTCCCACCAGATGTTACTCCATTTGTTTGTGCCCTTTTTGAAAAACTGAAAAGAGCTATCAATACTTACTGTCTTCAATTCCTCTTTTTCCATTCTTTCTTAAGCTCCTAGTAAGACTTTGTGCTCCACCAGAGCACCAAAACTGCCCTTGCCAAGATTATCAATGACCTCCATCTTGCCAATCAAATGATCAGTTCTCACTCCCAACTTACTTTCCCTATCAGCAGTGAATGCTTGATCATTCTCTTCTCCTTTAATGCCCTTTTTATGGGTTTTCAGGGCACTACAGACTCAAATTTTCACCTATGTCACTGAGTATTTCTTCTCATTCTCCTTTGCTGTTTCCTCTCTTCTCTAATTTCTTGATAGTGAAATGTCCTAAGTCTCAGCCTGTTCTTTCCCCTACTCTAGCTATACTCATTACCTTGGCTATATCATGTACTCTCATGACTTTATATCATCTATATATTAATGACTCTCATGGTCATACCTCCAGACCTGATATCTCTCTTGAATTCCATACTCATATATCCAACAACCTACTCGATGTTTGCATTTTCATGTGTTACAGACAACCAAAATCTTCTCTTCCAACCATGCACCACTTGCAGCCTTCCCCAACTACATTAATACTATCTTCATCCCTCCAGCTCGCTCCTCTCTTTCTCTATACCCTTCAAAGTGTCCATCAGTATCTCCCGTGAGCTCACCTTCAAACCCACCTGGGATTTATCTGCTTCATCCAACTTCCATTGCTATTATCTGAGTCAAAGCTAACCTCATCTCTCACCTGGATTGCTGCAAAGACCTTCCACCTGGTCTCCCTGCTTCTGTCTTTGTTACACATACACTCACACACACTTGCACACACACACACGCACGCACACACACAGCAACCAGAGTAGTTCTCTTAAAACACAAAGCTGGTCATGTAGCTTTTCTGTTCAAAACTTTGTCAAAGCATTCCTCATACTCAGAGGAAGAGCTTAAGTCATTCCAATTCCTTAAAAGGGTGTGTAAGGTCCTAGGCCTACACACCTCCTTTAACTCTTTGTGGAATATCAACTTCCCAATGAAGTTTTTCTTGACGTGTCTAAAATTCCACCATTCTCTTGTCTCCCCCATCTTCCCCCACTGACACTGTTTATTCTCCTTACCTTACTCTGCTTGTTCTTTTTTCCATAGACCCCATTACCTACCAGGTTTTCATTTAGTTTCAATCATTCGTTGGAAAGAAGGCTTCACAAAGACCAGGATCCCCGTCTGTTTGCTGATGGACATATCCTAAGCACTAATCACTAAATGATTAAATGTGTGATTTTTCTAAATTTTATTCCCTTTATTTATAATCATAAGAAAATTCCCTACTGCCTAAATTTTGACTCCAAATTCTCTAGGATCACTCATAAATGTCTTCTCAACTAAATCTGAGCCTGAATTTCAAGCTTTACCATAATACATTCTCGCTTTCTTTACGTTAGAATGTACCCCTGCAAGACCCTCCTCTCTTCGAAGTCTAGATTGTACGTGACCTCCTGTCTGTACTTTCCTTGAAAGATACAGAATTAAGTGCTCTTGTGTGTATGTGTATGAATTGAGGACACTTTACACATATTTCTATTATAAGCATTCATGTTAATATTTTTATTCTCTCAAAATGTTGCAAATTCAATATAATATCCATCAAAATTCTAGTTTTATTCCACTGGGTACATTTGTTAATATTTACCAAGAAGAATAAATGAAAAAGCATAGCCAAAATATTTTGAAAATTAAAAAAGTGAAGAAGGATTGAACAATGAAATATTAAACACATGATAAGACTATGCTAATTAAAACAGCTTACTACTAATATATAGTAGACAGAAAGTGAAAATCTTCTGCATTTTTAGAAATTTAGCACATGTTGAAGGTTGTATTTTACATCAGAATGAAATAAATGTATTTCTTAATAAATACTTTTAGGACTAGTATCTAATAATTTGTGGAGAAAGAGAGAAAGAGAATGGAAAAGAGAGAGATCCGTACCTCCACTTACCAAGAATTTAATTGCAAATACCTTAAAGACTTAAACATAAAACTTTTAAAATGAGGCTCACAAAAATATGTGACTACGTTGTAACCCACAAAGTGGAGAAAAAATCACTAAATATAAATTTTGGCCACACAAATATTAAATCTCCAAGAAAATAATTATTTTTAAATTTCACAAAACCAAAACTGGGAAAATATTTTTCCATATGTTAAAAACATATAATATATAGATAATTGCTGTACCGTATTGTCGATTTTTTTGCCTCATTTGTCTTCTTTCCTGAAAATGTGCTTATTTTGGAATTGGACCATAACATTTTCTTCTTTGTATTATAGTTCTGTCTTAGTTTTATCACACTGAAAATTGTGTAAAATGTATGCCTCAGATGTTTCTCAGACAGAGAGGAAAAGAGTTAGGGTATTTACACTCTCCAGTAGTTGTCAGTCACTGGTTTCAGGCTGCTTTCACGAACACATTAATTTCCAGGCACATGCTTCCCAAGTTGCAAATGGGCAAAGTAATTCATATCATGCAGAAAGCAGCTCTCTGACAAAACTTAAAAGTGCTAGCTTTCTGAAACAAGCTGTCATTCACTGAAATGATATAGGGGATATGGACCAAATACCATCAGCATGTGCCAGTTACCTAGAATTGGTCTTGTCACATAGTAGAGAGTATATATTAAATATATGCCTTATTGTTCTTTACATTAGTGTTCCCATCAAAACTAATGCTGTAATTATTTATTCATTGCCTAATAAGCTTCCATTAAATACCTGCCATCTGTCAGGCATTAGGTATACAAAGCCAAACAGTCCTAGTCTTTACCCTCAAGGTGATTAAAATCTAATCAATTTTTAAAGATAAATTACCCATGGTTTAAATTAATCCATAATTTAAAAAGTAATTTAATGGGATAATATATAAAGCAGAAAATGAATACTGGTATCAGGAATAAAAGGATTGTTTTCCTTATATCTGACTTTTGACCGGGCACAGGATGTTGGAATGAGAAATACTATGGAAGCAGAGGTTGTCTTGGTTTCCAAAGTCAAACATAAGTTGGCCAGTAAAGCAACAATTGATAATAGATAAAATTTAAGTTTAAAATATTATAAAATAATGCAGGGAAAAAAATATTGTTTGCCAAATGGCAGCTAATACATTTTTGGAAATGGACTCAGAAAGTAGTTCTGCAAGTAAATAAATAGTAGAGGAGAAGATCTCATATTAGCCCTTCAGAAAGAAAGAATAATTTATTGCTACATTAGATTGTTTTCACAGAAGTATCAAAAATAAAAGGTTACTGGTACAAATATTTTTAATGGCAATTGATTTTGTACGTGGGATGTTGAGGGTCTTTATGCCTATAACAATGCCTTTTCTGTTAGCAACAAGTAAGCCAGTTAAAGGCAATCATTAATTTATGAAAACTTCTAATCCGTTAAATCTGAAGAAACTTAGCTTCCCTCTTAAAAATCTAAGGCAAAGGAAAAGATCCATGTCTCCTAAGAAATTTAGAAATAAAGTACAAAATCAGTATCACTACAGAAACCACTATAGAAAACGAAATCCGACATGGGCGCATAGAACTGGATTTTTATACTAATCATGAATCAGAATTGTACCTTTAGAGTTGTTAGTATTATAATTAAGTTTCTTGGCAAATAATTGGTATTAATTATTCAAAAGTCAGATTTTATTACCAGTTTGAGAAATGCAGAAGAAATCAGGAAGTGAAAGTTTCCTACTTTTATGTGATAATACCAGATTTTGCCTGGATAGCACTTTAAGACAAATATTAAATGTCAAATCTGACCTTGGCTTCCAAAAACATTTAAGAAATACAAATCATCTAAAATATAGGAGTTCATCCCTCTAAAAGACTAAAATTGAAGCTTACCAAGATTTTTACTATTTCATTAGCATACTAGTAAGTATAATATTAGTAAACTTTTGAAATGTCTTTAAAACTGCATGAGGTTTTACTCTACCAAAGTTATTATGTCCTTAACAAGAAGCATGTCAGACAAAAACGTGGAGGAACACATTTAAAATGTGCATATCACTAAACAATTGCAAAAGTAGTACTTTTTCACTGCTAAAATGCATTTCATCTACCTCGATGAGCTTCAGAAACATCAACTCATCAATATCTCACCAGTCAGCAGAAGTACATGTACTTATCATTGCTCTGTGAGAAATGGGTAAAATCAATCAAAAGAAGCATATGAGTTTCCCAAGTTTTCTGTCCCCTGCAAATCAGTTTATAAGAACAAGGAGTTTCTAGAAACCTTTAAGGCATTAATGTAATTTAATTCTTCTATAATATCAAGGACTAAAATTTCTCTAGAGCTTATATTTAATCTTGGCATACACTAGAGTATTAAACAAAGAACCAGTCCATCTAAAAATTTTGAAGTAGGCAAAACCTGTCTTTAACATGCAATCTCTGTGTCCTTTTCCCCTTTGCCAGACAGGTGCCATGATCCCTTATCATTTCCCCATTTTTGCCACTATCTAAAACTATTTTTAGAAAACATTCTAATTCATTACATACCTTACTCACTAAGGCATAAACGACTGATCAGACTTAAAATATTCTCCTTCCCAAAGGCATTTGCATTTGGAAGATAATGTATCCTGAAGGTAAAGAAGGAAAGATGTATTTAAAATTGGGAAAGGAAGATTATGTATGAAATTTCAAAAGTCAAAAATATTTCATGGAGGCTACCATCTCATGTGAGCATGCTATATTCAAACTAGAGAGCATATTACCCATAAAAGAGATGAAAGTAAAGCTTCATCCTTTGTAATGTTAGAATGTTCCAAATGAGATGGCATGTCTCATGGTTGACATTGTAACTTCCTAGAGATTAGAGAAATTACAAGTCTTCTAGAGCCTGCCAAAGTTATACAGTTCCTCTCTGTCAGGGTAGGATAGGATATGCTGGTGTAACAAAAAAAAACTCCATATGAACATAGAATGTTAAAAACAAAATGTTATGTCATTCTCTATATGTCCAAAGTGGATTAGTGGGGAAGTTCTTTTCCTCATAATTACTCAAGGACACAGGATAATGGAGGCCCCAACTCCAAATATGCTTTCAGCACTACTGAGAGATGAAACAGGATGTGGAAAACCATATACAGGTTTTTAAAGTTCCTGCAGGAAGTGACATTCATCACTTCTGTCTATCATTCATTGACCAAAGCAGTCAATGGTTATGCCTCCTTCAAAGGAAATTAACCTGCAATCCAATTATATGCTGAGAGAGAACTAGAATATGTTATTAGGACTAATGACCATGACATTCTGCTAATTATCTTTAACATATCAACTTTTCCCAGGAAATCACTCTTAACAAAAGTTAGTTTTTCCGTAATGTCATATAAGAAACAAATTCAGTCCATCAAATAATAAACTGTAAGTTGTATCCTTAACCATTTTTACTATAAGTACAAATAAGAAGAAAGAAGAGGAAAAAAAACAGAAAGAAATTATAAGAAGAAAAGAGGGAGTAGGCAGATAGAGAGTTGAAGATGAAAATAACTTTGATAATCATGATTTGGGAATAAAAAACTAAAACAAAAGAAAATTATGTGTTTGTGTGTGCGTGTGTGCGTGTGTGTGTGTGTATGTTCATCAGTATTATGATTCTTGTTTTCAAGATATATGCCAAAAGCACTTTCCAGAATCTTTCAGCAAGGAGAAAAAGTCATCTTTCAGAGGAACATCAAACTATGACAGAGACATTTCACAAATTTCCTACAATCAAACAGAAAGTTTTCCCCAGGAAACTAATAACTATAACAGAACAATTATTATTAAAGAAATAAAACTTGGAAAGAGTAATAAAACCAGAGAGTTAGAAAAAAGAAATAAATTAAAATACTTTTACATTTCCTATTTTGAGTTTTTTATTCATTTAGTGGTTAAAAAAATGACCTTTAATATAAAACTCCATTTTGAGTTCTTTTATTCTTTCAGAGGTTAAAAAAGTCCTTCAATACAAAAAAATCATCAATGCACACTTGCTTGAATTTATAATTTTTGGTTGATATTTTTAACTGTGATGAAACTGCAGTCCAACAAAGTAAAATTAGATAAAAGAGGAGAACTGGGGTAAGTTACCCTTGTTCCTCAAGTAAGACAGGATATACTTTGCAATAATCTAAAAAATCTAGATGTGACCTGAACAAAGAGAGAGAGACAAAGTATAAAATGTTTTCTTAGGAATAACTCATACTCTTGGTGACAAGAAGTGTTAATGGTGTCCTGAAACCTTTTGATCAACGGTTACTCCATTATGTGGGAAAAACATAGGAAAATAAACATAGGAAAAACAGAGGAAAATGAAAGACTCACAGTATTTCAATAAAAGTTGTAACAAATCCCAAGAAAATGATTGCATTGGCAGGAATAGTTTTTTTATTTTAACTGATACTATTTTAGGAAGCAGCTAATGCTTGTTCTTATTTCCTAGTTTAAAAAGTGAATATATGCACACACATATATAACTAGAAAGTGATATATTAATATTTTCTATTAACAAGTTTTTTATCTCATAAAAGATATTCTTTGGCTTCTGAAGAGAAGCCAAAATAAATATTAAATAGGCATTTCAGATATCCCTTCCTTTAAATGTTTAGACTGATACATAAAATAGAAATTGCAAATATTTGATATTTTAATATTATTTTTTGCTTTACAATAGTAGTATTAGTGTTCCATTTTAATTTATCTATCATAACGACCCAGGTTAATAATCTATCATAACGACCAAATTACACAGTGTTGTATTGGTCACCTTTAAGTGCCCCGATCAATGACATTGAACCTGGTAAACGCAGTGCACACTCACAATGCCTAGCCTCTAACATCATGGCTGTTGAAACTGTCTCCTCTCCAAAGCATTTTCCCAGCCCCACCTCTGCCATTTGGGTCTCATCTATAAGGTTTAACCATGAGTTGCTATACTCCATGCATGGCCTCTGCATTTGTGTGTACTGTGATTCTTACGTCAAATGGTAAAGAATAACATTAGAGTATTCACTTTTATTTTGACAGAGTTCAAATAGCAAAATAAATTAGATATACTGTCACAGCTTAGGAAATTTAAAATGAAATATGTTGTAGTCAGGTGGAGGTTTCCGCTGGGGAAATATTAATACCTAATTTCCCAGAATACTTAGTTCGTGCATCTCAAATATCTATCTCCTGTCGTGACACTGAGATGAAAAGGATTGGTTAAGTTTGCTAACTGAACTATTTCCCACAGTGTGAATAACTGAGTGTTAGTGTAGACTAATATGGAAACATACTAATTATCACTGGGTGTAAGCTATGTGAGTTGTCTTATCTTTTCACATAATGTTTATATGTATTGCATTTCCCATATTGTTTCCTTTTGTTTTGCTGATAACAACTAATGGGGAAAAGAAAGGAAGGCATTAAAAAAAGAAGAAGAAAAAAAAACTTCCAACGAAACTGCTAGAGAGAGAAAGCCAACTATTATAAAATATAAGCACAATTCCATTGAAATATCAGCACCAGATTCAAGTAATTTAGGGCATGTGTATTATGTGCCAGGAGATTTCACTTACATATGTTAAGTATGCAGTGATTTAAAAAACAAAACAAAAAACAGGTAATAATACACTTCAGAAATTTTAAAGTTAGAAAACTGGAAAATTAGCCCCTTGAAAAATTTCGATCTGAAACAAGGGAAAACAAGAGGGGTTATTAGCAGTGATCATGATGGTATATGTGAAAATCTGTGACAAGTAATGGTGTACTCAGAAGTAATTCTATCCTCCTGTGTATAGATCTTGCTAATCACATAGAAAACTCTACTTCATTGTCCGATTTCAACTGAAAGCAGGCAGAGCTTTGAAAAACCCAAAGATTTCATAGGTTTTATAATCCTTGTGATGCTCTTCCTGTTTCAGACACAGCTCTGAAACAAAGACACACACACAGACGCATGCACACATGCAAACATTGTGGCTGTTGGCGACTCTAACCCTTCCAGGACAGAGCTGCATCATCAGTCGTTCCCAAAACAAAGGGCGAGAGATGCATCTCTCACACAATATGCAAACCTACAATTGTTCACCTTCGGCTGGCAATCTGACACAAAGCTACAAATCAAGCATTAGAAAAACACAAGTGTGACAGGGAAGAAACAATAGTGGAAGCGGTGCCTAGTAACCTTAATTTTAGAGAAAAAAAGAATAGGTGAATGTAGCTGACACAGTTAGATTTTAGACATTTATATAATCAATTCGCAGAGTATAGATGGCAAAGTGAAAATGACGATGTAGCACAATGAGATAAATGCAATCCCACAGTTACCACTAAGAGTTGGTAGAATGGCATTCTTTTCTAGAAGAGAGCCATGGAAGAACATTCTTGTCTTTAGACTGCATATAATACAGCATAAGCGTTAGAAGAATTGCACTGTATATGAAGAGGAAACAACTAAATGGATTATGTAGACTCACTCAGGGCAATACACAGTGTAGATAATTTTGACCAAACATTGACAAAAAGAGAAGTCATATGAGATAGGTAACATTCCATATCATGAATATGTTCAGAGTTGTTGAGCTAATGTTATTTAATTCTGAATATTAAGTGTTTAGTTGAAAGTAGAACTTTGCGATTAAAATGGACAAATTTGAATTCACGATTGATTTGTTAATAGTTTTTCCCTATAGGAATGTTAAACTTAACCTTGGACATAATTAATAATCCATAATGACATTTTATTAATCATAATTGTGACAAAATTATTTGGAAACTTGAACTAAACATTTTCAAAAAAATCTTCCATGCCTGAATCCAACAGTATGTGGGGCTCATTCAGGAGTCAGGCGGGGATGATGGGGAAAATGAATCAGAATAAGTCAATATCTAGGTGAATATGACTCTTCTCCCTCTAAATTCCATTAAGAACTCTCTTTAGTTCAATGGAGAAATTCCTGAATAAACATCAAAATTATAAAGCTGAATGACATATTTGGACTTCTGTTAAAGCTAATGACTCATATTCTTCAGAAATCTAAAATAAACTTTCCTTACATTGAGAGAGATGACAATAATATGTGAGAGAGTTGATCACAAATATATGTACTTTTGTTGCTAAAACTTGAATCTTTGTACTCGTTAACTCAAACTGCCTTGACTTCTCATGTTTATGCAAAACAGGTTTTTTGGGAGTAGAAAAGAGAGGTACCATAACATCAGAGGAAATCATCAAAGAACTAGTGGCAACATCTTAAGGCTTTTATCAAAGTAGTGAGGGAATGCATTAAAGCAACAATATCTGAAGCTCACATGTGATGGGACTACAAAATTTAATAGTGTATCTTATGAACATATGTGGATATAATGATTTTCCTGGAAGAATACTCCACTCTTAAGGACTTTTTTTTCTGAGTAACAGAACATTATTCTCTCAAGGCAATTTGAAAAAAAATCCACCAATATTTCATTAATAATAGATGCCGCACACTCTACAAACAGAGGACCAAAGTTTTTAAAAAAACTGTATGAACTACAAGCAAAGGTCATAAAAATGGGAATAAGCTTATGGATGGAAAAAAGTTCTTAAAGATATCAGTCATCAAATTGTTGCTAGAAAATACTGAACTAAATCATGGGTAAAGTGGGACTGAACCAAATCATGGGTAAAATACATAAGCATTTAAGTAAAAATAAGAGGTTCTCATCTTGCAAATCTCACTAAGCAAGCTATGATAAAATTTGAAATATTTATTTACATTTATCAAAATGTGTTAACTATAAGCCGTTTCTTACTCTCAAATAAAACATACTAAAAGCAGTATAGCTATTCCTGCAAATGACAGGAAGAAAAGGAGAAGAAACATATGAAAATACATCTAAGTATTGAACAGAGTGTGACCACCTGACGCACTCCTACTAAGAAATGTCATGGAAGGTTAATAATAGATTAACATACGCTGAGAAGTCCAAAGTCAACTTCTTATGCATATTCAATCTACTTCCGGTCATAAAATGATCCAAATACTATTGAGCTCTTTAATTAGTGAGGTAGATTGTGTAGGTGAGAATAGTAGTACTACAAAGGAAGACTCTTCTGGGCGTCATTTGGGGCACTCCTGTGAATGTGAACTACAAATCTCAAGGATTCAATTTATAGGGCTCTCAGCTGCCATGTAATTCTTAGTTATTTTCTCAAAAACAAGAAAGTAATCTACAGTCTCTGAAATTATATCATCTACATGTACGGCAGAATTAGAGTCTAAGTCTTTCACTGTGAAAGATGTTAAGTTTTACTCAGAAGTTGTAAACTTGGGCCTCTGAATATTAAATACAAAAGTGACTTGCCCTAAGAAAGGCAGGAGTTGGATCCATTAAATGAATTTTAAAATTCTCACAGGCATATCCTTCATCATGGCCAGAGCAAGTCTGGCCAGGCAAGCTAATAATGTGTTACCCCTTTTCTAATTGATATTTTAAGGTATCTGTACAAAATGTATTTGATGGGAGTGGGCGTGTGCTCTTACTACTAACAATAAACCTTTTTATATTCAAAATAAGGAAGTATTACATGCTTTGAACATAATACTTAAGTTATTTGAAATATTCTTTCTTTTCACAATGTTATAGACACAAGAACAGCTGGGACTAACCTACACTTATTTTGTGATACATACTTCAGAACAGAAGTTTATTTTCTTTTGACTACTATATAAGCAAACTATTCTTCAATTTCTTTCATTTCTTTTCAGTTTTTTGACAATTACTTGGGAAGTACATTTAAGGGTTTAATGGTTAGGTAATAAAGTGAATCACTGGTTCCTAATCAACAGCCAGATGCTGGGTATCATTTTTCTTCAGCATCTTGACTGCCTACACCTGCTGACTGCAGGCATCCGCCAGCTGCCTTTCTCAGGCTAGGAGGCATAAACTGTAGTTCCACTTGTAACCTGCCTCTTTAAGATGCAAAATACTCCACTGGGACAGGCTAGCATTGTGATGAGGTTTTTTTCCCCAGATTTATTTCCACTCAGAAGCACTGTCTACTTTAGAAGAGGGACAAAATTAGATTTCACCAGTTATGTAAGGAATGATGTGGGGAAACCTGAGGAAACTGTACCCCTCTATCTAATGCATCCCAGTGGGTCCTAAAAACTGGCAGCCTATAACTGGTACCAGTAGAGTGGGGCATTGCTGAAAACATACCCAAAAATGTGGAAGTGACTTTGGAACTGGGTAACAGGCAGAGGCTGGAACAATTTAGAGGGCTCAGAAGAAGATAGGAAAATGTGGGAAAGTTTGGAACTCTCTAGAGACTTGTTGAACGGCATTGACCAAATGCCTGATAACAATATGGACAATAAAGTCCAGGCTGGGGTGGTCTCAGATGGAGATAAGGAACTCTTTGGGAACTGGAGCAAAGGTGACTCTTGTTATGTTTTAGCAATGAGACTGGCGGCATTTTGCCCCTGCCCTAGAGATTTGTGGAACTTTGAACTTGAGAGAGATGATTTAAAGTATCTGTCGGAAGACATTTCTAAGCAGCAAAGCATTCAAAATGTGACTTGGGTGCTGTTAAAAGCATTCAGTTTTATAAGGGAAGCAGAGCAAGAAAGTTCAGAAAATTCACAGCCTGACAATGCAGTAGAAAAGAAAAAGCCACTTTCTAAGGAGAAATTCAAGCTGGCTGAAGAAATTTTCATAAGTAGCCAGAAGCCTAATGTTAATCCCCAAGATCATGGAGAAAATGTCTCCAGGCCATGTCAGAGACCTTCACAGCAGCCTGCCCCATAACAGGCCCAGAGGTCTGGGAGGAAAAAGTGGTTTTGTGGGCCAGGCTCAGGGTCTTCATGCTGTGTGCAGTCTAGGAACTCAGTGCCTGTGTCCCAGACGCTCCAGCCAATGTAGAGCTTGGGCTGTGGCTTCAGAGGGTAGAAGCCCCAAGCCTTGGCAGCTTCCACTTGGTGTTGAGCCTGTGGGTGCTGAGAAGTCAAGAATTGAGGTCTGGGAACCTCTGCCTAGATTTCAGAAGATGTATGGAATTGATTGGATGCCCAGGCAAAAGTTTGCTGCAGGGGCAGGGCCCTCACAGAGAATCTCTGCTAGGGCAGTAAGAAAGGGAAATGTGGGGTTTGAGCCCCCACATAGAGTCCCTCCTGGGGCACTAGTGGAGCTATGAGAAAAGGGTCATCATCCTCGAGACCCCAGAATGGCAGACCCATTGGTAGCTTGCACCATGTGCTTGCAAAGGCCACAGACACTCAATGCCAGCTGGTGAAAGCAGCCAGGAGGCAGACTGGACCCTGCAAAGTCACAGGGGCAGACCTGCCCAAGACCATGGGAACCCACCTCTCACATCAGCATGACCTGCATGTCACACCTGGAGTCAAAGGAGGTCATTTTGGAGCTTTTTAATTTGACTGCCCCACTGGATTTTGGACTTGCATGGGCCCTGTAACCCCTTTGTTTTGGCCAATTTCTCCCATTTGGAATGGCTATATTTACCCAATACCTGTACCCCCATTGTATCTAGGAAGAACTAGCTTGCTTTTGATTTTACAGGCTTATAGGCAGAAGGGACTTGCCTTGTCTCAGATGAGACTTTGGACTGTGGGCTTTTGGGTTAATGCTGAAATAAGGTAAGAGTTTGAGGGACTGCTAGGAAGGCATAATTGGTTTTGAAATGTGAGGACATGATATTTGGAGTGGCCAGGGGCAGAATGATATGGGTTGGCTGTGTCCACACCCAAATCTCAACTTGAATTGTATCTCTGGGAATTCCCACGTGTTGTGGAAGGACCCAGGAGGACGTAATTGAAACATGGGTGACAGTCTTTCCTGTGCTATTCTCATAATAGTGAATAAGTCTCATGAGATCTGATGGGTTTATCAGAGGTTTCCACTTTTGTTTCTTCTTCATTTTATCTCTTGCTGCCATCATGTAAGAAGTACCTTTCCCCTCCCGCCATGATTCAGAGGCCTTCCTAGCCATGTGGAATCATAAGTCCAATTAAACCTCTTTTTCTTCCCAGTCTCGGGTTTGCCTTTATCAACAGCATGAAAATGAAATAATATAACCTACAATGCTACAAAAGTGGTCTAAGCCTTCATCCAACATGAATATCATAAAGAAAAGAGTCAGGCATATAGTGATTTATATAATGCTTTATACTTGTTTTATATCATAAGTTCTAGGAAGGCAGGAACTGGGTCAGCTTACTCACCACTGTACTTCACCACAAAACTTACCACACAACATACAATTAATGTCCACCCTTTTGTTTCAGAAAGATGTATATACAAAAATGGGCAAAATCATGCCATGATTTATAATTTTTGTTATGATAAACGATTCCCATTGCATTGACTATAACATCTGCCAGAGAGGTGAGCTATAACACAGTCCCTTGAATTTATGATTTAAAACCTTGTCATGGAGAAGATCATTTTATTACAATAAAAATAAAAATGATAAATACTTAGAAAGCATTTACTCATGTCAGTGACTCCAGTAAACACTGCTCAAATATAAAATAAATGAATAACCGGGTTCCAAGATGGCCAAATAGGAACAGCTCCAGTCTGCAGCTCCCAGCGTGAGCAACGCAGAAGACGGGTGATTTCTGCATTTCCAACTGAGGTACCGGGTTCATCTCACAAGGGTTTGTCAGACAGTGGGTGCAGCCCGTGGAGCAGGGAGGGGCATAACCTCACCCTGGAAGCACAAGGGGTCAGGGAATTCCCTTTCCTAACAAAGGGAAGCCATGACAGAGGGTACCTGGAATATCAGGACACTCACAACCTAATACTGCGTTTTTCAAAAGGTCTTAGCAAACAGCACACCAGGAGACTATATCCCACGCCTGGCTCAGAGAGTCCCACACCACGGAACCTCGCTCACTGCTAGCACAGCAATATGAGATCAAGCTGCAAGGCAGCAGCAAGGCGGGGGAAGGGGTGTCCTCCATTGCTGAGGCTTGAGTAGGTAAACAAACTGGAAAGCTTGAACTGGGTAGAGCCCACCGCAGCTCAAGGAGGCTGGCCTGCCTCTGTAGACTCCACCTCTGGGGGCAGGGCATAGCTGAACAAAAGGCAGCAGAAACTCCTGCAGACTTAAATGTCTTACAGCTTTGAAGAGAGTAGTGGTTCTCCCAGCATGGAGTTTGAGATCTGAGAATGGACAGACTGCCTCCTCAAGTGGGTCTCTGACCCACAAATAGCCTAACTGGGAGGCACCTCCCAGTAGGGGACGACTGACACCTCATACAGCCGGGTGCCCCTCTGAGGTGAAGCCTCCAGAGGAAGGATCAGGCAACAACGTCTGCTGTTCTGCAGCCTCTGCTGTGATACCCAGGCAAACAGGGTCTGGAGTGGACCCCCAGCAAACCCAACAGACCTGCAGCTGAGAGTCCTGACTGTTAGAATGAAAACTAACAAACAAAAAGGACACCCACACCAAAACCCCATCAGTATGTCACCATCATCAAAGACCAAAGGTAGATAAAACCACAAAGATGGGGAGAAACCAGAGGAGAAAAGCTGAAAACTCTAAAATCAGAGAGCCTCTTCTCCTGCAAAGGAATGCAGCTCCTCGCCAGCAACAGAGCAAAGCTGGATGGAGAATGACTTTGACAAGTTGAGAGAAGAAGGCTTCAGATGATCAGTAATAATAAACTTCTCCAGGCTAAAGGAGGATGTTTAAATCCACTGCAAAGAAGATAAAAACATCAAAAAAAGATTAGACGAATGGCTAGCTAGAATGAACAGTGTAGAGAAGACCTTAAATGACCTGATGGAGCTGAAAATCATGGCACGAGAACTATGTGACGCACGCACAAGCTTCAGTAGCCGATTCAATCAAGTGGAAGAAAGGTTATCAGTGACTGACGATCAAATGAACGAAATGAAGTAAGAAGAGAAGTTTGGAGAAAAAAGAGTAAAAAGAAATGAACAAAGCCTCCAAAAAATATGGGACTATGTGAAAAGACCAAATGTATGTCTGATTGGTGTACCTGAAAGTGACAGGGAGAATGGAACCAAGTTGGAAAACACTTTGCAGGATATTATCCAGGAGAATTTCCCCAACCTAGCAAGGCAGGCCAACATTCAAATTCAGGAAATACAGAGAACACCACAAAGATACTCCTCAAGAAGAACAACTCCAAGACACATAATTGTCAGATTCACCAAAGTTGAAATGAAGGAAAAAATCTTAAGGGCAGCCAGAGAGAAAGGTCGGGTTACCCACAAAGGGAAGCCCATCAGACTAACAGCAGATCTCTTGGTAGAAACTCTACAAGCCAGAAGAGAGTGGGGGCCAATACACAACATTCTTAAAGAAAAGAATTTTCAACCCAAAATTTCGTACCCAGCCAAACTAAGCTTCATAAGTGAAAGAGAAAAAAAATCCTTTACAGACAAGCAAATGCTGAGAGATTTTGTCACCACCAGGCCTGCCTTACAAGAGCTCCTGAAGGAAGCACTAAACGTGGAAAGGAACAACCGGTACCAGCCACTGCAAAAACATGCCAAATTGTGAAGACCATCAATGCTAGGCAGAAACTGCATCAACTAATGAGCAAAATAATCAACTAACATCATAATGACAGGATCAAATTCACACATAACAGTATTAACCATAAATATAAATGGGCTAAAGGCTCCAATTAAAAGACACAGACTGGCAAATTGGGTAAAGAGTCAAGACCCATCAGTGTGCAGTATTCAGGGGACCCATCTCATATGCAGAGATCCACATAGCCTCAAAATAAAGGGATGGAGGAAGATCTACCAAGCAAATGAAAAAAAAAAAAAAAAAAAGCAGGGATTGCAATCCTAGTCTCTGATAAAACAGACTTTGGATCAACAAAGATCAAAAGAGATAAAGGAAGGCCACTACATAATGGTAAAGGGATCAATTTAACAAGAAGAGTTAACTATCCTAAATACATATGCACCCAATATAGGAGCACCCAAATTCATAAAGCAAGTCCTTAAAGACCTACAAAGAGACTTAGACTCCTACACTATAATAATGGGAGACTTTAACACCCCACTGTCAACATTAGACATATCAACAAGACAGAAAGTTAACAAGGATATCCAGGAATTGAACTCAGCTCTGCACCAAGCAGAACTAATAGGCATCTACAGAACTCTCCACCCAAAATCAACAGAATACACATTCTTCTCAGAACCACATCTCACTTATTCCAAAATTGACCATATAGTTGGAAGTAAAGCACTCCTCAGCAAATGTAAAAGAACAGAAATTGCAACAAACTGTCTCTCAGACCACAGTGCAATCAAACTAGAACTCAGGATTAAGAAACTCAATCAAAACCGCTCAACTACATGCAAACTGAACAACCTGCACCTGAATGACTACTGGGTGCATACAGAAACGAAGGCAGAAATAAAGATGTTCTTTGAAACCAATGAGAACAAAGATACAACATACTAAAATCTCTGGGACACATTTAAAGCAGTGTGTAGAGGGAAATTTATAGCACTAAATGCCCATAAGAGAAAGCAGGAAAGATCTAAAACTGACACCCTGACAACACAATTAAAATAACTAGAAAAGCAAGAGCAAACACATTCAAAAGCTAGCAGAAGGCAAGAAACAACTAAGATCAGAACAGAACTGAAGGAGATACAAACACAAAAAACCCTTCAAAATATCAATGAATCAAGGAGCTGGTTTTTTGAAAAGACCAACAAAATTGATAGACCACTAGCAAGACTATTAAAGAAGAAAAGAGAGAAGAATCAAATAGATGCAATAAAAAGTGATAAAGGGGATATCATTTCTATGGGATATCAACCCCATAGAAATACAAACTACCATCACAGAATACTATAAACACCTCAACGCAAATAAACTAGAAAATCTAGAAGAAATGGATAAATTCCTCGACACATACACCCTCCCAAGACTAAACCAAGAAGAAGTTGAATCCCTGAATAGACCAATTATAGGTTCTGAAATTGAGGCAATAATTAATAGCCTACCAACCAAAAAAAGTCCATGACCAGACAGATTCACAGCCAAATTTTACCAGAGGTACAAGGAGGAGCTGGTACCATTCCTTCTGAAACTATTCCAATGAATAGAAAAAGAGGGAATCCTCCCTAATTCATTTTATGAGGCGAACATCATCCTGATAATAACACCTGGCAGAGACACAACAAAAAAAAAGAATTTTAGACTAAAATCCCTGATGAACATTGATGCAAAAATCCTCAATAAAATACTGGCAAACTGAATCCAGCAGCACATCAAAAAACTTATCCACCATGATCAAGTTGACTTCATCCCTGGGATGCAAGGCTGGTTTAACATATCCAAATCAATAAACATAATCCATCATATAAACAGAATCAAACACAAAAACCACATGAGTATCTCAGTAGATACAGAAAAGACTTTTGACAAAATTCAACAGCCTTTCAGGCTAAAAATGCTCAATAAACTAGATATTGATGGTACATATCTCAAAATAATAAGAGTTATTTATGACAAACCCACAGCCAATATCATACTGAATGAGCAAAAACTGGAAGCATTGCCTTTGAAAACTAGTGCAAGACAGGAATGCCCTCTCTCACCACTCCTATTAAACATAGTGTTGGAAGTTCTGGCCAGGGAAATCAGGCAAGAGAAAGAAATAAAGGGTATTCAGTTAGGGAAAGAGGAAGTCAAATTGTTCCTGTTTGCAGAAGACATGATTGTATATTTAGAAAACCCCATCGTTTCAGTCCAAAATCTCCTTAAGCTGATAAGCAACTTCAGCAAAGTCTCAGGATACAAAATCAATGTGCAAAAATCACAAGTATTCCTCTACACCAATAACAGACAAACAGAGAGCCAAATCATGAGTGAATTTCCATTCACAATTGCTTCAAAGAGAATAAAATACCTAGGAATCCAACTTACAAGGAATGTGAAGGACCTCTTCAAGGAGAACTACAAACCACTGCTCAATGAAATAAAAGAGGACACAAACAAATGGAAGAACATACCATGCTCATGGATAGAAAGAATCAATATTGTGAAAATGGCCATACTGCCCAAGGTAATTTATAGATTCAATGCCACCACCATTAAACTACCAATGACTTTCTTCACAGAGTTGGAAAAAAACTACTTTAAAGTTCATATGGAACCAAAAAAAAAAAAAAAAGCCTGCACTGCCAAGACAATCCTAAGCCAAAAGAACAAAGCTGGAGGCAACATGCTACCTGACTTCAAACTACACTACAAGGCTACAGTAACCAAAACAGCATGGTACTGGTACCAAAACAGAGATATAGACCAATGGAAAAGAATAGAGCCCTCGGAAATAATACCACACATCTACAAACATCTGATCTTTGACAAACCTGAAAAAACATGAAATAGGGAAAGGATTCCCTATTTAATAAATGGTGCTGGGAAAACTGGCTAGCCATATGTAGAAAGCTGAAACTGGATCCCTTCCTTACACCTTATACTAAAATTAATTCAAGATGGATTAAAGACTTAAATGTTAGACCTAAAACCATAAAAACCCTAGGAGAAAACCTAGGCAATACCATTCAGGACATAGGCATGGGCAAGGACTTCATGACTAAAACACCAAAAACAATGGCAACAAAAGCCAAAATTGACAAATGGGATCTAATTGAACTCAAGAACTTCTGCACGGCAAAAGAAACTACCATCAGACTGAACAAGCAACCTACAGAATGGGAGAAAAGTTTTACATTCTCTCCATCTGACAAAGGGCTAATATCCAGAATCTACAAAGAACTTAAACAAATTTACAAGAAAAAATCAAACAACCCCATCAAAAAGTGGGGAAAGGATATGAACAGACACTTCTCAAAAGAAGACATTTTTTCAGCCAACAGACACATGAAAAGATGTTCATCATCACTGACCATCAAAGAAATGCAAATCAAAACCACAATGAGATACCATCTCACCCCAGTTAGAATGGCAATCATTAAAAAGTCAGGAAACAACAGGTGCTGGAGAGGATGTGGAGAAATGGGAATGCTTTTACACTGTTGGTGGGGCTGTAAACTAGTTCAATCATTGTGGAAGACAGTGTGGCGATTCCTCAAGGATCTAGAACTAGAAATACCATTTGACCCAGTCATCCCATTACTGGGCATATACCCAAAGGATTATAAATCATGCTGCTATAAAGACACATGCACATGTATGTTTATTGCGGCACTATTCACAATAGCAAAGACTTGGCACCAACCCAAATGTCCATCAATGATAGACTGGATTAAGAAAATGTGGTACATATACACCATGGAATACTATGCAGCCATAAAAAAGGATGAGTTCATGTCCTTTGTAGGGACACGGATGAAGCTGGAGACCATCATTCTGAGCAAACCATCGCAAGGACAGAAAGCCAAACACCACATTTTCTCACTCATAGGTGGGAATTGAACAATGAGAACACTTGGACACAGGGTAGGAAACATCACACACTGGGGCCTGTTGTGGAAGGGATAGCATTAGGAGATATACCTACTGCAAATGATGAGTTAATGGGTGCAGCACATCAACATGACATATGTATACATGTATAACAAACCTGCACATTGTGCACATGTACCCTAGAACTTCAAGTATAATAATAATAACAAATAAATAAATAAATGAATAACCTTTTGAGGAGGTACTATTATAATCTCCATATTACAAATGAGAAAACTGAGGGATAAGAGTTCAAGTCATCAGTATCATACTGGAGGCAAAATTCAAGCTCAGGAAGTCTGGCTGAAGTTGAACTCTTAGAACTACACTACACCACTTCTCTCTCATGATGAGGTGTTCTAGGTACCTCTCAAACAAACCTCACATGAGCTATCCAACAAGAATTGTTCTTCCGCAGAACTGGAACAAATGGTATGTCATATTTTGTGTCATATATCTGATGGGATTTAAACATTTTGTAATTTATATTTAGGTACGTGTGTGCATATGTATCTACACACATATATATGAATCTATATTAGCATAATCTAGATCTATTTCATGGAGGAGGAGGAAAGAGTAGTATCAATAATAGTAAAAAAGGCTACAAACATTTATTGAATATTTATATCAGACACTGTGGTCAGTACTTTTCATGCAGTATTGATTTAATTTTCCTCAGAATTTTTGATAGGTATTGTTTGTTATCATCTACTTTTTTCAGATAATAAAACTAAGGATTAGGTAAGTAACTTTTCATGAGCCATGGGTTCTCAAGGTCTTGTGCAGAAGATACACATCATTAGAGGAAACTAGAACTCAAATCCTTTGTTCTGAGCAGCTGTAAGAATGAAGCTCCCATTTCCTGATATGGGTGATCTGCTAGATAAATCAGAAGCATGGTTTTTAAATGTTTTAACTTTGAGGTGTCTATTAGATATCCATCATCCAGGAGAGGATGAGATGCAATGGACAAAAGAGGGGATTGGTCAAGGTAGAGACACTGAGAGCTCATTCAGCGTAAAACAAGGGGAGCCTGAGGATATGAGCAGACTCAGATTATATGAACGTAGCTGTGTCAGTGGATTTAAGTAAAAATAAGAAGTTCTCATCTTACAAATCTCACTAAGCAAGCTATGATGAAATTTGAAATATTTATTTGCAATTACCAAAATGTGTTAAATATAAGTCATTTCTTATTATTAAATAAAACATATTAAAAGCAGTATAGCTTTACCTGCAAATAACAGGCAGAAAAAGAAAAGAAACACATAAAAATACATCTAAGTTTTTTTTTTTTTTTTTTTGAGACGGAGTCTCACTCTGTTGCCAGGCTGGAGTGCAGTGGCATGATCTCCACTCACTGCAACCTCCACCTCCCGGGTTCAAGCGATTCTCCTGCCTCAGCCTCCTGAGTAGCTGGGACTACAGGCACACGCCTCCATGCCCAGCTAATTTTTGTATTTTTAGTAGAGACTGGGCTTCACCATGTCAGCCAGGATGGTCTCAATCTCTTGACCTCGTGATCCGCCCGCCTTAGCCTCCCAAAGTGTTGGGATTACAGGGAGGAGCCACTTTGCCCAGCCACATCTAAGTATTTAACAGGGGGTGACTACCTCACACACTACTAAGAAAAGTCATGGAAGGTTAAAGATGGGTTAATCTTTCCTGATTGCTTACATTTCCTCAGTGAAGAATATATAAGTATGGAGAGAAAAGCAAAGTTGTTGAGAAAAGAGAAAATGTGAAGGGAGATGGAATGAATCTTGGACATGCAATTGAATTTCTAGGCAGCAGTAAGGGCGAATTTGAGGTTCACAGTTATTAATTAAATGTGAAACCCCTCTAGTTTTCCTGTGCATATACAGCGTACAGCTAGATTTAAACAGGGTTTGTGGGGAAAGAATTTGAGAGTGTGAACAAAAGCATTTGGACATTTTTGAGGATAATAATGCTGCTGATGATGATGACAAAAGCTAGCCTTATAGTGTAGTGTTGATATGGTTTGAATGTTTTTTCCAAAAATCATGTTGAAACCTATTTCCCAAAGTGGCAGTATTGAGAGGTGGCAAATGGGTGATTTGATCATGAGGGCAGAGCCCTCTTGGATTAATGAATCAATAGGCTAATGGATTAATGGGTTATCATGCAAAGGGAACTGGTAGCGTTTTAAGAACAGAAAGAGAGGCCTAAGATAGCACATTCGCATGCTCAGTCCCCCTCCATGTGGTGTCCTGTGTCATCTCTGGACTCTCTAGAAAGTTTCCACTATCAAGGAAGCTCTCACCACTTGTGCCCCACAACTTTTGACATCACAGCCTCCAGAACTATGAGAAATAAATTTCTTTTCTTTATAAATTATTCCATATGAGATATTTTGTTATAAACAACAGAAAACAGACTAATACAAATGAATACTATGTACCAGAAGGGAGCTATTCTAAGTATCTTATATAAATTATTTATTCATCATAACAACCTAATATGGTATGTCTAACTATTATTGTTGCTATTTAATAGTAAACTGATGCAGAATGATTTGATAACTTATTGGAGTTTATAGCTAGTGAACTGTGAAGGCAGGGAAATGCTCTTACAAGTCAGGTAGTCTGGCTTTGTATACTAATAATTCTACACCATCAGGGAGGACTGTGGCATCTACTGAATAGGGAGAGGATTAAGAACACCTAGGAGAAGAAAAAAAAGAACACCTAGGAGAAAGGTAATGAAATGGTAGGAGAATCTGTGAATTTGGGGAAAAATCAATGAATTGTAGAGTAAAAAGAACAAATGTTGGAGTTGGGGTCTTCAAAGCAGTACACTAGAAAATGAGGAAGGGTTGGTTGGAAAGTGGAAGGCTTGAAATTAAAGATTATAAAGGAAGTGCATATATTTGGAATGATAAGGTCTAGAATACAATCCTGTAGAAGTGTGATTAATGTAATAAAGTTCAAGATCTCTGGAGGAAAAGAGATCAAAGAAGTGAGAGACCAAAGTATTGGAAATACTATGTAGCAGTATTGAAGTCATCAAGACAGAACTAGTTTTGAAGGGAATTCCTTAAATCCAGGGACTAAAATGGTCAACGAATAAAGTGAATTGGCACTTAGCTGGTGAATGATGGAGGATGGAGTTGTCAGATTTAGCAAATAAAAAATACAGGATGCCCAGATACATTTGAATTTCAGATTTTTTAAAATGCATATTTTTAGTATAAGTATGTCTCAAATATGGCATGGAACATACGTACACCAAAAAATTATTTGTTGTTCATCTGAATGTCAAATGTAGCTGAGCATCTTGTATTTCATCTGGCAACCCTATTACTGGAACCAATATCTCAACTCAAATTTGTCTTACTTACAGGCTGAATTCCTAAACTGGATAGGATAGATCTTTACCACTAGTATTAATTTAAGCAAACAGAGCAATGAATAAGTTTTACCAAGTCAGAATTTTATTCCTAGTTGGCTAAATTAGAGTAAGTATATTCCAGGATCTTATAATAATATATTCACATGAATATATGAATGCATATGGCATTTTGTGAAAGCAAAAGTATTTTCACAGCATAAGTTGCATTCTAAAATTTTTATCACTAGTTACATGTGTAATAGGATGCCAGTGGGCAAGCTCCCTGATCATCTCTTGGTTGTTAATTCAGTTTAGTGAATAAATTCAATTATGATGACAGGAAAATAGCCTATGCATTATCACAAATCATCTTTCATCTCTGATATAAATGAAAAGATTACTTTCAATGATTCCATAGTTATATTTAAAGCAAATTTAGCATTGTGTTTGAAGTTATGCTTTTAAAAGAAATAGGTCCCACAATTTGGAACCAATACTGTAAAAAGATCTGTCATTTAAATAGGGCTTCTTTTCTTTTCATATTAATTTACTATTTATTGAATTATATAGACAAAATCATGAAAGATAGGAATATATGTGTATTAAAGAGAATAGAAATCAAAGAAATTTCAAATGGGTTAAACATACAAATACATTCTAATATAGTTATATGGCGATTTTATAATCCATTAGGACCCTAAGTGTTTTCATATTATGGACTATTCCTGTGAAACCTATAAATGATATAGGAAATATATATGGATTATATATTACTAAAATATTTTCATAAATTATTCATAAAATTAAAACTTTATAACTTTTAAAGATATCTTATAATTTCATAAAATTATTTTTCAAAGTAATTGTATACATATCATCTCAAAGATTTCCACAATTCTGTGAAGAAGATAGAATAGGTATAATAATAATTTTTTTCTGTAAATAAGAAAATTAAGGAAAAATGGAAAGCTTAAAAGGTCACAAACTATCAAATGGGAGAGTTGGTTCAAGAACCAGATACTTCTATTATTGTTTCTGTGTTCTTTTTACTGAAATAACCTACTTCCTAAGCTGCTCCTATTTGTTTATATTGTACCATGCCATTTCTGTTTTTATTAAAATTATAATTAACAGCTCTTAGAGATCACTTTATAATTCTTGATAACACATTATTGAAATCTCACTAAAATCATTGTTTAAAAATTGTTAAGAATGTAAAAACTGGATATTACTATATCCAGGCAAGATAGGGTAATGGGGACCAGATTTATCCTCCTAATTGAAACAAACTTAAACAGACAAAATATTTGCAACAGTAGTTTTCAAGAGACTAGACATCATCAACAAAAGAGAGTGATCCCTGAGAGACAGGAAACACTCAAGAAAGAAAAGGTAAGCTCGACAATTTTCCTACTGTCTTTAGAGACTTTCCAGACTGTGATACAAAAACAGCAAACCCAGGCAGAGGCTGGCAGACTCCCTGAGTTGAGTTGGTCTGGTAGTATTGGGAGACCAGGTAACTAGAGTCCTCAAGGGAAAGAGATCTAACAGGTGTTTTTCTCAAAGTATTCACTAAATTATTATCATGCATACATGTGAGGAAAATACTCAAGGACAGAAATACTCAAGGACAGAAAAAGAACCACTCGAAATGACTAGAGGTGACAGCGTCCAGTTCTTACACAGGGCCAAGAATGGTGCCATTTCCCACCACTCATACTGGAAATCACATAATTCATGGCATTGGGTGGAAAGCACAGAACGATCTTGCCTCATTCATGAGAATCAGCCTTAGATCAAGCATTGCTCTGATCCCATCTAGAAGAAATCTTAAACACACGAGCCAAAAATATCAAACTGTCTTCAACTAACTAAATTGCATCCCAGAACAAAGTTCAAAACTATTTATAGGAATACAAAAATATTTAACATCTTATAAGATAAAATTCATGATGTCTGGCATCCAATAAAAATGATCAGGCATACAAAGAAACAGGAAAATATAACATAACCCATAATAAAGAGAGCTATCAAACAAAAGATCAAAACTGACACAGATATTATAATTAGAAGAAAAAGGCACAAAAACAGTTATAACTGTATTCCATATGTTTAGAAAATTATGTAAAGACATACAATATATAAACAAGACTCAAATTAAACTTCTAAATATGAAAGCTACGATGTGAGATGCAAACTATGCTGGATGGAAATAACAGCAGATTAGGTCCTGTAGAAAAAAATTAGAAAACTTATGGACAAAACAAAAGAAACAATTTAAAATGAAATGCAGAGTAAAACAGTAAAAACGGCAACAAAAATGAGCAAAGGGTCAGTCAGATATGGGGCAGTTCCCAGAGTCAGCAAAGGGGAACAGAAAAAACCTGAAGAAATAATAGCTCAAAATTTTGCAAATATGATGAAAACTATAAATCCATAGATCCAAGAATCTAAATTAACTCCAAGCCCTAAACATCATTACTGAATTGTCAAAGCCACATAACATATGGAAGAACAGACAAGAATGACAGCAGATTTCTATCACTGAAGGTCAACCTAGATTTCTATATTCAACAAAGACATCTTTTAAAGATGAAGGTGAAACACAACAAATCTGAAAGAATTCATCACCAGCATACCCATACTATGGGAAATGTGAAAGGAAGTTTTAGACAGATAGATATATGAATCTGTAAGAAGAAATGAAAAGACTGGAAAGAGTAATTTATGGGTAAACATATACAATTTTTAAAAATAATTTAAATATCTCTAAAAGATATTTGATTATCTTTAATTTTTTTGATAACTGACTAAACTAAAACAATAGTAATGCATTGAGGGGTTTTTACTTATGTAAAAGCAAAGTTAATAAAAAATAGCAGAAACTGGGAGAGGAGAAATCAAAGTACACAATTGTAAGTTCTTATACTGTATGTAAAGAGGAATAATATAACTTGAAAAACTGTGGTAAGTTAAAGAAACCCTAAAGCAACCATTGAGATAACTAAACAAAGAATTACAATAAGTAAGCCAGCAAAGGAGATAAAATGGAATCGTAAACATCTGTTTACTTTGATTAATCCAAAAAGAGCCAGAAAACAAGGAAAGAGGGAGCAAAGAATAGATGGAACAAACAGAAAACAAGTATCAAGATGATAGATTTAAAACTACTCAAATTAATAATCACATTAAAAGTAAATTATCTTATTATCACAATCAAAAGGCAAAAAATTATTAGATTGTTTTTTAATTAAGACCTAACTATATGCTTTCTACAAGAAATTCACTTTAAGCACAAAGTAACAAATAGGTTAAAACTGAAATGATGCAAAAATTATGCCACACTAACATGGATCAAAAGGCAATTGGAATGGCTATATTCATACCAATTAAAGTAGATTTCTGAGCAATGAAAATTAGCAGGGATAAACAGTATTTTATAAAATACAAGTGTAAATTTATCTAGAGAGCATCCAATCAGTTATGAACCTAATAACAGAGTTTCAAAATATATAAAGCACAAACTATATAGAATTAGAATGAAAAAATAGAAAATTAGAAAATTATACCATTAAGTCAGATATCTTAATAACTCTCTCAATAATTGATGATATAATAAAAGGACAGAAAAATTGGTAAGAATATAGAAGACTTGAGCAACATTACCAACAACCTGACCTAATTGCTTTTATAGAACATTTCACCCAGCAACAACAAATATACAGTGTTTCATGTGAACATGGGAAATTGACCAAGACTGGTCATACTATGGGAAATAAAACAAATATTAATAATTTAAAAGGATTCATGTCATGCAAAAATGCTTTCTCCATAGCATAATTAAATTTTAAACAAACAGAAGTATTTCTGGGAAATCGCCAAATATTTAAACAAAATAATATAATATACTTTAAAATAACTCATGGTTAAAAAAATCAAAAGGGAAATTAGAAAGTATTTTTGAACTGAATGAAGACAAGAGTAAAACACACTTAAATTTGTGAGATGCTGATAAAGCAATACTGAGGGACGAATTTTTAGCACTAAATGCCTGTATTTTAAAAAATAAAGATCACATGTCCAAGACTTCAGCTTCTACCTTAAGACATTAGAAAAAGGAGACAGATTAAATCCAAAGTAAGTAAAAGAAAGAAAATATAATCAGAAGGAAACTTAATGAAATAAAAAAATGAAATCAATGTAACTGAAAGCTCATTCTTTAAGAAAATCAATAAAATCGACACTCTTTTAGCAAGATCATAAGGAGAGAGAGGGAAATACAAATCACCCGATAAGGAATGAGAGAGGTGACATCACTAAAGACACCACAGACATTAAAAGGATGATTACTGTATATGACAACTTCATGCCAAAAAGTCAAAACTTAAATTTATTTGACAAATTATTTAAAAGGTACAAACAAGATTTCAAGAAGAAATAGATAACCTAAATAATCTATACCTTTTAAATAAATAGAATATGAAGTTCAAAAGCTTCCCTAGAAGAAAACTCTAAGCTCAGATGACTTCATTGGTGAATTCTAGCAAACTTTTAAGGATGAAATACACCAATTCTGTACTCCTCCAGAAAATTAAAAAGGAGCATCTTCTTCCACCACTCACTCTATAAAGCCAGTATTGCCCTGAACCAAAACCAGATTTTACAAAACAAGAAAACTACAAATCAGTACCCTTTGCAAGCATAAATGGAATAATTTTGAACAAACATCTTGCAAAACAAATTCAACAACATATCAAATGAAAAAAAAATCAGGATTAAGTCAAGTCCATCCTACAAAGAAAGGGCTGGTTTAACATGTGAATGCTAATCAATGTAATTCACCATATTAACAGACTTAAAAAGAAAAAATGATATGATCAGCTCAGTAGACATCAAAAAAGTATTTGACAAAATACATCAGCCATTGTTGATTTAAAATTCTCAGCAAATTAAGCATAAAGGACAACTTCTTCAAACCAATAAAGGGCATCTATGAAAACATATATAACAGAAAAAACTAAATGCTTTTCCACTAAAATCAGAAACAATAAAAATGTCATATCTTGCCACTTCTATTGTACTAAAGGTTTTATGAGTTCAATAAGGCAGAAAAATGACATTAAAGAAAAAACATCTAGATTGGAAAAAGAAGTAAAAGTATCTTTATTCTTAGATCACATGATTGTCTATGTAAAAATATCCAATAGAATCTACAAAATAACTTCCAGAATCATTAAGTAAATTTAACAAGGTTTCAGGATACAACATCAATATATAAAAATGAATGACAGTTTTATCCACTAGCAATGAGCAATTGTAACTTTAGATTTTAAAATGGTACTAAAGTCAAAAAAAATAACATGCTGGCAAGGTTGCAAAGAAAAGAAAACACTCATACACTGTTGGTGGAAGTGTAAATTAGTTCAACCATTGTGGAAAGCAGTATGACGATTCCTCAGAGAACTAAAAGCAGAACTACCATTTGACCTAGCAATCCCATTACTGGATATATACCCAGATGAATATAAACCATTCTACCATAAAGACCCATGTATGCAAATGTTCGTTGAAGCACTATTCACAATAGCAAAAACACGGAATCAACCTAAATGTCCATCAATGACAGGTGGGATTAAAAACTGTGGTACATATACACCATGATACTATGCAGCCCTATAAAAGAACAACATCATGTCTTTCGTGGAAACACGGATGGAGTTAGGGGCTATTAGCCTTAGCAAACTAACGCAGGAACAGAAAACCAAATACTGTATGTTCTCACTTACAAGTGGGAGCTAAATGATAAGAAATTATAACACAAAGAAGGAAACAACAGACCCTGGGGTCTATGTGAGTGGAGAGAGTGGGAAGAAGGAAAAGAGCAGAAAAGATAATACTGGGCATTGGGCTTAATACCTGAGTGATGAAATAATCTGTGCAACAAACCCCTTTGATGCTTGTTTACCTCTATAACAAACCTTCACATATATCCACAAACTAAAATAAAAGTTTAAAAATAAATAAATAACCTCAAGAATAAATGTGACAAAATATGTGAAAAAATATTACAGTTAAAACTAAGAAACATTGCTAAAATATTAAAGAAAACCTAAATATTTGAAGAGGCACACTGTATTCATGGATCAGAAGACTCAGTGTTACTAAGATGTCAAAAAATTCAAAACTTGATCCATAAATAGACTCAGCACAATCTCAATAGAAATCCAAGCAAGATTTTGTAGAAATTGACAAGCTGATTCTAAATTTATCACGGAAATGGAAAAGACGTAAATAGCCAAAATAATGGGAAAATAAGATAAAGGTTGGAAGATTAACACTACCTTCTTTCAAAGTTATAAAATTTCAATAATCATAATGATGTGGAATTGGTATAAAAACACAGGCATAGATCAAAGGAACAGAATAAAGAGTCCAGAAATAGATCCATATATATATGGACAACTGATTTTGACCAAGGTGTAAGGGCAGTCCAGCATACAAGGGTAGACTTTTCAACAAATTATTCTGGAAAAGTTGGGTATGCCAAAAAATGAATTCTTAATCCATAACTTGCACTATATACAGAAATTAACTCAAAATGGATCATAGACTTAAATGTAAAATGGAAAACTAAAAAATTTCTCAAAGAAAACTTTTGAGAAAATCTTTGTGAATTTGGGTAAAGACAAAAATTTCTTAGATATGACACCAAAAGCATGATCCAGAAAAAACAAGAATAAAGTGAATTTCAACAAAAGGTACACACCTGCTCATCAAAATACACTGTTGAGAGAATGAAAGGTAAGATTATGAGACTAAGGCAAAAAAATTGCAAATCTTATTTTTGATGAAGGTTTATATTCAGAATATGTTTGGAAACTCCTTGACTTTAATACAAACAGCCCAATAAGAAAGAGAAAATCTCTTTGAACAGACACTTCACCATATAAGGTATATGGATAGCAAATAAGGCTCCACATCAACAGTTACTAGGGAAATGCAATTTAAAACTGCTATAAGATACAACTACACACCTAGATATTTATTAGGATGACTAAAATGGAAAAGACTGATCACTAAGTATTAATACGATTATGAAGGAACTTGAACTCTCATACACTGCTGGTAGGAATTTTTTTTTATTCCTCATCTCCTTCCCTTCCCTTCCCCTAATCCCCAAAGTCTACTGTATTATTCTTTTTTTTTTTTTTTTTCTTTGACAGAGGCTCACTTTGTTGTCCAGGCTGGAGTGCAGTGGTGCGAACTCGGCTCACTGCAGCCTCCATTTCCCAGGTTCAAGTGATTCTTGTGCCTCAGCCTCCCAAGTAGCTGGGACTACAGGAGTGTGCCACCACGCCTGGCTTTTTTTTTTTTTTTTTTTTGTATTTTTATTAGAGACAGAGTTTCACCATGTTGGCCAGGCTGGTCTCAAACTCCTCACCTTAAGTGATCCACCCTACTTGGCCTCCCAAAGTGCTGGGATTTCAGGCATGAGCCACCATGCCTGGCCCCATTGTATCATTCTTATGCCTTTGCATATTCATAGCTTAGCTCCCTCTTATGATTGAGAAAATATGATGTTTTGTATACCATTCCTGAGTTACTTCACCAAGAACAATAGTCTCTAATTCCATACAGGTTGCTGCAAATGCAATTATTTCATTGTTTTTTATAGCTGAGTAGTATTCATATATATACATATATACATACGTATATACACATATATACGTATGTATATATGTATGTGCATATATATACATAATATGTGTATATATATATATATACACCACATTTTCTTTATCTACTTGTTGATTGATGGGCATTTGGGCTGGTTCCACGTTTTGGCAAACTGCAAATTGTGCTGCTATAAACATGCGTGTGCAAATATAATTTTCGTATAATGACTTCTTTTCCTCTGGGTAGATACCTCGTAGTGGGATTGCTGGATCAAATGATAAATGTACTTTTAGTTTTTTAAGGAATCTCCACACTGTTTTCCATAGTGGTTGTAATAGTTTACATTACTGGACTGCTGGTAGGTATGTTTAATGGTATAATCACTATGAAACATGTTTGGTTGACTCAGAAAAAGTTTAACATTCATCCACCATATGACCCAGCCATTCCACTCTTAGGTATTTATTTAAGAGAAATAGAAACCTATGTCCATGCAAATATTTAGACACAAATATTTATAAGAGCATGATTGGTAATAGCCAAATGTTCGAAACAATGCAAATGCCCATTGTAGACTTATCAATACAAGAGAATACTACTTAGCAATAAAACAGGAATGCACTATTGACATGTACTACAACATGGATGGATCTCAAAATAATTATACTGAGTGAAAAAACCCAGACCAGAAAATACTATGTACTATGCATTCTATTTATATAAAATTCTAGAGAATGCAAGCTAATGCATAGTGACAGAAATATCAGAGATTGCCCGGAAAAGGCAGCGAAGGAAGATGCAAAGGTTTAGGAAGAAAGGTTATGAAGGGGCAGCGGGAAACTCTGGGGTGACTGGGCGTGGTGGCTTATGCCTGTAATCCCAGCACTTTGAGAGGCTGGGGCAGGTGAATCATTTGAGGTCTGGAGTTTGAGACCAGCCTGGTGAAACCCCTTCTCTACTAAAAAATACAAAAATTGGCTGGCCTTGGTGGCATGCACCTGTAGTGCCAGCTACTCGGGAGGCTGAGGCAGGAGAATAGCTTGAACCTGGGAGATGGAGGTTTCAGTAAGCCAAGATCACACCTAAGCACTCCAGCCTGGACAACAGAGAGAGACTGTCTCAAAAAAGAAAAGAAAAAAAGAACACTCTGCGGAGATGATGGATATATTTACTATTTTGATTGTGGTGATAGTTTCATAGATGTATACATACATTAAAAAATTATTGAAATATATTCTTTACATAATGTCCTCTAGGTTCATCATGTTGTTACAATAACAGGATTTCCTTCCTTTTTAAGGCTGAATATCATTCCATTGGGTGAATACACTGCATGTTCTTTATCTATCCATCATTGATGGACACTTAGGTTGATTTCATATCTTGGCTATTTTGTATAATGCTACAATGAACATGGGAGTGCAGATATCTCTTCGACTTAATGATTTCATTTCCTTTAGATACATACCCAAAGTTAAATAAGTCAGGAACAAAAAGACAAATACTGAATGATCTCTCTTATATAGAAGATCTAAAAAATGTGAACTCAGTAGAGTTCACATTTCCTGGGTGTTTCCTGGGTGGAGTGGGGGTTAGAGAGATGTTGGCCAAAGGATACAAAATTTCAGGAAATTTAACTTAAAGAGATCTATTGTACAACATGGTGACTATAGTTAATCAGAATGTACTATGTTGTTAAAAATCACTGAGAGTGAATTTTAAGTGTTCTCACCACAAAAAAGTATTTGAGGTAATGTATATTTAATTAGCTTGATGGAGCCATTCTACTATATATACCTATTTTAAAACACCATGTTGTGCACAATAAATATATACTATTTTTTGCCAATAAAAAATTAGTTATTTTTAAAAATATATCTTTTAAATATTTGCAGTTTATTCTATGTCAATCATAACTCAATAAAGCTGTTGTAAAGAAATCAAAACCCACAATAATAAAGAAAAAAGGAAAGAGAATCACAATTAAATTTTGGAAACTGAAAAGCAACTGAAGGGGTTGGAGAGCAAGGGAAAGGAGAGCAGTAGGACAAATACCTAATGCACGGGTGGCTTAAAACCTAGACAACGGGTTGATAGGTGCGGTAAACCACCATGGCATATGTATGCCTATGTAACAAACCTGCACATTCTGTACGTGTATCTCAGAACTTAAAGTAAAATTTTAAAAAAGAAAAGCAACTGAATTAGTGGCAACTTACGAAAGATCTAAGAAAACTAGATTTTAAGAAAGCACCATGGAAAATCAAGGAGTTCTGGGCCTTAAACCAAAAATGTCTCCAGAACTGTTGACCACAGGTACCCTTGAAGATAAGATGAGAACTGAAATGTTCATACAGAGAGATTCTTCGTTAGATTCCAGTGTCCTCTGTTTTACCCTAATCAAACCATGGAAATTAATTGTCTAAAGAAAATAAACAAGATATTCTATGAGTTAGACACAAGACACAAGAGTGGATTTTTCTCCTGAAAACAGGAAGATGAATTGAACATATGTCCACCAGTTCTCTTCTCCAGAGTACCCAAAACACTCACAGCCAGGCCACTCCTCTCCAAAAAGGAGACTTAGATGATCTTTCCTTGGAAACCAGACTGGCACAAGAGGAAAAATCTGAAGGCAAAGGTATAAAACAGTGCAATATGATCATTCTACAATGCAGCTAACAGTCAACACGCCCCAGCCATGCTCTCAAGATTTCCAGTAATCGTATGAACCTCTGATTCTTAACTATGAGCAAAAATCCCAAGGTTAAAAGACACCTGAGAAAAGTTCCTAGAAGAACATTGAGCAGTAAGGGAAATTAATCATGGTTTATCTTATCATTCCATTATGAATGGTGCTTACATGGTATAATAATGTAGACACATAATATTAATCTAAGCAAAATAACAATCGTATTGAGAAATGAAAATATAGACAGATACTTCATGCATTATGGGAGTGAGTGGAGGAAAGAGGTGATTTTTGGTACTTTGAACTGGGAAGTCAGTTGATAATGCTTAAAACTGTCAAGCCAAAAAGTATAGTTCCGTTGCATAATCTAGAGACTCGACTCATGCCAAATGAATCAGTGAAATTTGCGTATGGAGTTGCTCCTGAGACAGGGAAAATGAAGGGAGGGGATGAGTGCGGTAGATTTTCATAAAAGCCTTGTTGAACTATTTGAGTATATATAACTTTGATTAAAATGGGAACCAAGAGAAGGATTTATATCAAATATAGACTTTTAATTACAGCACATTCAAGTGCTACAGCATGAATGTATAAGAATAATGATGCCCTAATGTTCCGTAGGAACATCAGATTGTCCTCTGCAGCAAAATTGAAACATAGTAGATCACACTGGAGCTACATGGTGCTAACTTAAAGAGAGAAGAGGGCTTCCTAGGCAGCTAAAAAATGGAATGCAATCCGATTGAGGTTATTGGATTACCTGAAGAAAAAAATACACCAAACAGAAATAGTTATACCAGTAGTCGAAACAATTTAAAGCAAGAATCACTGGCAAATGCTAGCAAGACTTGCCCAAGGAAGATGCTGCCCCGCTTATACCCTAATGGCTTCCGTGGCCCTTCTATCCCTACTGAGGAGATGGACTCTCCCATTTGTCATTACCTGCTGCCATTAGACATTTGAGTGGCTTAGCCAACTCCCCTTTATTCTGATTCCAGGCCCATGACAAAGCTGATCTACAAAGATCAAATGTACTCTTTGGAGGACACAAATATGCAGTACCTTGGTAGCTGGATTTCTGATTAGAAATTAGTATAACTTACATCTTTCTTTTGATATAAGTTAATGTAAGTTCATGTCTAAGAGGTTAATCAACATTTACTTACTAGAAAATAAGGTATTTTTAGTTTGTAATTATGGATTAGTGGAGATGAAATAGGGAGTCATGTTTTTAAAACTACCAGGGGTTATATATATATGAGATAAATCTGAAGAGCAGTATATCTTCTTATTTTAAAATGTCAAATTACCTTTGGGAGTAAAAATTTTCTTTCTCTCAGTTGTAATGAGCCTAGGAGAAGTGGAAAATGTTTGAGTGCTTTGAATGTAAATGGACAATAAACTAGTTCAGATGAAGCAATTTAACCAAATGGTAATTGCTTTCATGATGTTTAAAAAACACAATTACAATTTTTTTTTATCTCTGGACCTGAATATAGAACACAGATTATATCTACTGTGTAAATGGCCATTTCAGTGAACTGAATGGTGCCCTAGTGGTCTTAAGAAGATAATGCAATTCACAAAAGACTTAAATTATTCCCCAGACACCATTTACACAGTGCGAGTACGTATCCTGTTAAAGTCAAAGTACAGTTTACGTAGAGGCCATAATTTGTCTTGGCCAAGAGGTTATTTCAAATGGAATATTTGGAATTTAATCATTCACTTAAGAAATATGTGTATTTAAGGAAAAATTGAAACGATATAAAGTATCAAATCAGTTTTTACAAAATGAAAAAATATTTTTTAATTAACTTTTAAATTATGATTTGTGTACTAGCATTTCTTAGAATTTAATTATTGCATGTGGTATGTGATAAAAGGGAGACATAGAAGGATCCCTGGGATAAACGCTCTAGGCCAGAAGTATGAGGCCATAGAACATAGGGCCATAGAACATTAAAAACTCTTTATCTTTCATAGTTTATTTTACTCAGGATTCCTCATTTTAGATGTTTAGGTAAGACAATATTCGTAGACATTTCTATGTCTAAGGCAGAAATGAATCAGTGATTTCAAGCACTAATTTGAGAATATCTGCAGTGCCTCTGATTTCAGTGAAAACATAATGGCACCTCCAATGAGATGTTGACCATTCTTGGCTCTGTATTATAAAACAGAAGGTGAAACAAGAAATGAAAACAAGAGAAATATGAAAAAAAAATGTAGTCAATCAACCGAGTATTTTGGATATCCATGACTGTAAGCATTTAGCTTGACTGGCTTTCACTCTGTATTGCATAGGGCAATTTCCTCTTATACAGATTAGTCAGTGATGCATTTCCCTGTGTCTACTGCTTTGAATATTTGACACTTGTTCCTACCCTTTTTGAATATGCATTTATTTGTTAATTTAGCAAATATTTATTGAGATCTACCATGTGAAAATTATGGGTGGCTATTACTTCCAAACTCTCTTTTACTTAATTCATCATTAGTCATAATGGACTATGTCCTTGACTAAAGTCTTTTTCACACTTCCTCCACACTCCTCTTCAGCCTAATAATGTGTTTGGCCATTAACCTGCAGCATTCGGTGCTCTGATGAATTAAATTCCTTGATGGAGGAGGGAAGGAGAGAAGCGCCCATCTCATTGCTAACTCAAAATGCTGTATGCCACCCTAAGCCTATACCTACCTGAAAATCTTGACCTGACATTTTCTTACCATGTTCTCTCAAATTCCTACTCTATCTCTCTGATATATCTAAAGATATTTGAAAAAGAATAAGTCTATAAAAAGATCGACCATTTGAGAATTTTTTTCTTGCTTGTTTTGAAAAGGAGTACTTATTATATCTGAAATGAAGACTTAATTTGTAGAATTTCAGGGAGTGCCACAAAATGAAATAAGAATTTCAAGCAAAATTGAAACTTTTTTGTGTGTATATCTGTTGGGGATTGGGAGATGTTGAAATCCCGTGTATGACAGGATAGTTGCTTCTTTTTCTTATAAGCCCAGCCCTGATCTCACTGAACCTGAGCAAATAACTACATCAATGTTACTAAGCCTAAAACTGTTGTATTATGTATTACATTGAGTGCAACCTAAAAGCAAGCATTTAGAGACTCTGACCCAAAAATCAGCAAGGGTAGGAAAGTAAATTGTAAATGTATAGTGTGGGTACATAGGTAATGATGAGGTAAAGAGCCGGAAAATATAAAGCTATGTTTAAGAAATAATTAAGCTAAGTCTCTGATGCTAAAACATTCTAATATTCCAAACCATACGCATAATGCACTATAGTTAAAATTTTTTCAATAATTTGACTGGAGATTTTTTGAATAATTAACAAAATAATAGAAAAGCTTACTTGTATATATGCATATTATCTATGAAATAAAATATTAATGATTATTTTAACAATACTAAAAAAGAATGCTTTGCCTTCACATATCTTAATGAGAATTAATAAATCTAAAAATAAAAGGCAAGAAGTACTTCCTAAAGCCAGAAAGCAACAGCAGAAAATCTACTAGATACATCTAGATTTTTAATTCATATGCAAGCTATAACAAAGATCAACTTTCTCTCATTTTTCACTGTAACATCTATACAATATTTTCCAATGGCATTTTCAAAAATAAAATATACAGAACCTGAACACATTGAAATAATGGAAATGATACAAACCCTGAACATGATGAAATACTAGAAATGAGAACATAACTTGAAGAAAATAGAAAACATAGGCAAATATGATTCTTTAAGATTTGTCAGATTTAGGGTTTGTAAACTCTACATTTCTTCATACTTTGATTTTCAGCTAATATGTTGAACTGTCACATATAGAAAGAGTGACAATTTTGCAAATTCAATGAAATACAAACCAGAGACACTCTAAAGATCAACAAGGCTGTGCTGATTCTTTGCAGGAGGAGAAAAGAAGATAAAAAACTCTTTGGAGAAATTCATTAGAAGAATAGAGAAGACATAAACAATATGATGAGTTTTGAAAAAGAGAACCACAGATAAAGAAGAAAATGAAGAGATAATGAGATTATTATCAATCCCGTATTTTGAAAACAAAATTTACAAATTTCTAAAAAATGTTCCATCAGAATTGACTCAATATGAAATAAAGAGCTTGAGTAATCCTATGCATGTATTTGATACATATTCCTTCTTTCTGCTGATGATAAAAATGTTGAAGAGGAAAAGTTCAAAGAATATGTATCCAAAACCTTCCTAGAACCTTGCCTCCAGGTAGATGAAACACTATTAATCACAAATGTAATAGTGATGTGTCATGATTTTAACTATAATTTTAGAATGACATGATTTATGCATGCAGAGTTTTAATGAGCCCTGCTTTCTTTTCCAAAGAGGTTATAATTAATGGCTAATGCTATGCCAGCAATGTATTAGTCAGTAGTTTAGCAATCTTCCCACTTTTCTCCTTCCCACTCTCCCTGCTTTAGTTGATGACGTTCATGGTTTCTTGTGTGGAAAATCACAAAAGCTTCCTAAATCGTCTTTTTCCAACCACAATTAATCTTTCTACTGATTAATATTTAAATATTTTTAGAGATTTAGGTCAAATTTCTGGTCTAGAGTAATTTTAATCTGTCAAAATATGTGAGCAGTTTCGGCCTTCAGTAATGATGTACTCTGATTTTCTCAGATCTGCTTCTTTTAAAATAATATGAACATATAAACATGTAGATGTATAAAACAATGTTAAATCATTTCTAGAATATAAAGACATTATAAATATACATATATATTTAATATGTACATATTTATATATGCGTTTATGTCTTTACATAAATATAAGTATATACAAAGCAATATAAAAACAACATAAATATGTGTCTATATATGTATGTGTGTGTATGTGTGTGCGTGTGTGTGTGTGTACATATATTATGCAGCTATTTTCAAAATTTCCAAAGAAATCCAACCTTGCTAATTCTTAATAAAACCTATAAAATTCAATGTTTTCTCGTGTTAAAATATCAAGTATATTCATTTATTACTTCTTTGCCACCAAAGTGAAAAGTCAAACTAATCCCCAAAGCAAACAATTAGATTTTTGTTTATACCAAAAATGCCCTAATATGTATTCATTTGGAAATTAAATTATTTAAAAATCTAATATTTATGAGCAAATACTGAACCAATAAATTACCTCAGACAACCTAATACAAAATTTTAGTGTTAAATGCCTTAATATTTTGGTACCAAACAATCTAATATTAGACTTTCAGAAATGAGTATCATTGGGTCATGAGATAGACTGGAAGAATATATATAAACACACTGGAAATAAAAAACATAATTCAATATATACACCTATTTTAGCTGTGGGTCAGAAATATTATCTTTTAATATACATCACAATAAACATTATTATCTCCTAGACATAAATTGAAGTTTTAATGGCAAAATTTAGTTGTCAAGCATTAAGATTTTTCTACGACCAAATTAAGAACACTCATAGATATCCTTATTATGTAAATATAATAAAATCAAAGTTAGCAACATTACTGTCCATGTTCCTCTTATTAGTGAAGCATGAAAAAATAATTCACCAAAAGTGCATTTGAAGAAATAATTCTATATGAAGAACAAGACAGAAATAAAAATAAGGACCCAAAACCCAAAGTAACACATAATACACATGTACACCCTCAATTAATGCACAATGAAATCGACTTGAAATATTCCACTAAGTTATAACCATCTGTGCTCTCTGCAGAATGATTAAAGAAAGACAAAGATTCAAATGACAAAATACATGCAAAAACACATTTTAAGCTATTTTATTTGGTTATTGTATAAGAAAAGGATTTTTAAAATGAGATATTTTGATGATCAAAAAGTCAACATTTTTGCTATAGTTAGGTGATGCCAAAATAGACACCTAAATGAAAAGAAAAATATTCCTGACACAAAAATAATATTACTTTTAAAGTTTAGAGAGTCTCTGAATTTAAGCTTACCCCAACAGCTATGACATAATGATATTCCATACACCGAATGAAATTAATACAAGAGGAGATGACTCTTTCATCACAGCAGGCAGACTAGAGTTAAAAAAAAATCCTGAATATGGATCAAGGTATTAGGTGTTTAAAGGGCAATTCAGGTAGATAGCACTACAGAAATATTTATCTTGACTGAGATTTTAATATACTATATAATTAAAGTTATTTTTAAGGAATGACATGATTTTAAGAAGAGCTGTTAAATTAGAAAAAAATTCCTATTTTTCTCTAAAAAGTGTACTCGACTAGATCTAAAGAGATTTATTTCGTCATTTATAATGATTGTTATACGCATGTAGAAGATACAGTGAAAGAAATCCTGCAGTTGCTCTACAATGCACAAATTGTATTTTAAGTAATTCTCTTACGAATGCTCACAACTTCCTATTCTGATATAAATATCTGCTTTCATTAGAATGCCTCCTTGCCTGTGATAACGTGCTCGGATTTTCTCATGTTTAAATATCATATCAAAGCTGAAACTTATTTTCAGTTACAACAAACACAAAAATTAACTTAAAATGAATCTCAGACCTAATCATAAGATCTAAAACAATAAAATTCTTAAAAGAAAACATACATATGCTTATATATTTATGATTAATAAATATGTATTTATCTAAACATTATATTATATATATTTTTGTGTATATGTGAATATATGTGTGTATGCATACACACACACGCAGACACACACATATATATAAATGGACTTCCAAAATTAAAAATGTTTGTCCTTCAAAGAACACCAACAAGCATTGAAAAGAAAACCCATATAATGGGAGGAATTATTTGCAAATTATATACATGACAAGAGGCTTTTATCCAAAATACATAAAGAACTCTTACAACTTATTTAAAAAGATAAAAGAAACCAATTAAAAATGGGCAAAGGATCTGATTAGACACTTCTTCAAATAAGGTATAGAAATAGCCAATTAGTACATGAAAAGATGCTAAATGTCATTAATCATCAGAAAAATGTAACTCAAAACTACAATAAGATTCTGCTTCATGCACACTAAGATAGCTAAAACAAGAAGATCAATAATAAGTTTTAGTGAGGATGTGGAGAAACTGGAACATTTATAAATTTCTGGCGAAAATGTAAAATTGTGCCACCACTTGGGAAAATAATTTAGCATTCCTTGAAGTATGAAACATAGGGTTACCATATCATGTGCACCACTAATTAGATACATAGAGTGTATATATATGTCTCAAAATGAAACATATATATTCATACAAAAACTTCTGCACATATATTATAGCAGCATTATTCGCAATAGCCAAAAAGCAGAGGCAACCCAAATGTCCATCAATTGATAAATGGATGAACAAAATGCAGTGTGTCTATCAATGAAATATTATTTGCCAATAAAAACGAACGAAAATGAAGTTCTAACACATGATATCATATAGCTTAATCTTGAAAACGTTATGCTTATTCAAAGACACTACTGACAAAAGAGTTGGGGAAATGAGGGTAATAGAGAGGGACTGCAAATGGGTATGATGAGTTTTTTGGAAAGGGTATTGAAAATGTTCTAAAGTTAGACTGTGGTAATGTTTGCACAACTCAGTAAATATACTAAAAAGCCATTGAATTGCACACTTTTCTTGGGTGAGCTAAATGGCCTATGAATTATAACTCAGTGAAGCTATTTTTCAAATGTTCATCTCAGTTATAGGATTAAGATGGCGGAGAGGAGGCAGAACTAGCTTGCAGCTCCTGCCCCGACAGACAGAGCGGTGCGTGGTGACTCACATCATGAACTTTTGCTCCAAGAACCATCAGAGGGAAAGCTGAGAGAACCCACAGACCCTTTGAAAGGTACCTGGATTGCTGCTGTAGGCTCACTGAGACACCAAAAAAATATGGATGTGCTTGCCTTCTCAACAGGGAGGCTCGTGGTCTGGGGCAAGTTGTCAGCCCTGGTCACCAGGTGCCTGGAAACAGACTTGGTGCTTTTGAGGGTGGGGAACAGTGGGCATGAGACCAGCCTTTAAGACTGCCATCTGTGTGGGAATAGGATGAGGCCTGTGGCTGCTAGATTTCCCCCACTTCCCTGGCAACCTGCCTGACTCAGCAGAGGCAGCCATAATCCCTGGGAACATAACTCCATTGGCCTGGGAACGACACCCTCATCCCCACCGCAGCCACAGCAAGCCCCGCCCGAGGAGAGTCTGAGCTCAGACACAACTATACCCACCCCCATCTGGTGGTCTTTGTCTACCTGCCCTGGTAGCCAAAGACAAGGGTCATAATCACTTGGGAGCTTTATGGTCCTGCCCACCCTCTGAGAGATCTGAATACTTAAGCAGGAATTCCCAGGGCAAGTTTGCATCCTCCCTATAGCACCACAGCTAATGCACTCTTGAAAGTGCCACCTGCTGGCTGGATGCCAACCAACATAAAACCGGTGCACTAAACAAAAACACAACCAAGGACCCTCACAGAGTCCACTTCACTCCCTTGCTACCTCCACTGGAGCAGGTGCTGGTATCCATGGATGAAAGACCTCAAGATGGGTCACATCACAGGACTCTTTACAGACACTCCCCAGTACCAGCCTGGAGCCCAGTGGCTCCACTGGGTGGCTAGACCCATAAAAGCAAAACAGTCACTGCAGTTCAGCTTTCAAGAAGTCCCATTCCTAGGGGAAGCAGGAGAACACCACATCAAGGGAGCACCCCATGGGACAAAAGAATCTGAACAGTGGCCCTTGAGTACCAGATCTTCCCTCTGACATAGTCTACCCAAATGAGAAGGAGCCACAGAAACAATTCTGGTAATATGGCAAAACAACGTTCTTTAACACCCCCAAAAGATCACACCAGCTCACCAGCAATGGATCTAAACCAAGATGAAATCTCTGAATTGCCAGAAAAAGAATTAAGAAAGTCGATTATTAGGCTAATCATGGAGGCACCAGAGAAAAGTAAAGTATAACTCAAAAAAATCAAAAACATGATACAGGATATGAAGGGAAATATCTTCAGTGAAATAAATAGCATAAATAAAAAGCAATCACAACTTCTGGAAATCACGGACACACTTAGAGAAATGCAAAATGCACTGGAAAGTCTCAGCAATAGAATCAAACAAGCAGAAGAAAGAACTTCAGAGCTCGAAAGTAAGGCTTTCAAATTAACCCAATCCAACAAAAACAAATAAACAAGAATCCTTAAACAATAAACAAAGCCTCCAAGAAGTTTGGAACTTTGTTAAATGTCCAAACCTAAGAATAATTGGTGTTCCTGAGGAAGAAGAGAAATCTAAACATTTGGTAAACATACTTGAGAAAATAATTGAGAAAAACTTCCCCAGCCTTCCTAGAAATCTAGATATCCAAATACAAGAAACTCAAGGAACATCTGGGAAATTTATCGCAAAAAGATCATCACCTAGGCACATAGTCATCAGATTATCTAAAGTCAAGACAAAGGAAAGGATTTTAAGAGCTGTAAGGCAAAAGCATCAGGTAATCTATGAATGAAAACCTACCAGATTAACAGCAGATTTCTCAGCAGAAACCCTACAAGCTAGAAGGGATTGAGGTCCTATTTTTGGCCTCCTTAAACAAAACCATTATCAGCCAAGAATTTTTTATCCAGTGAAACTAAGCTTCATAAATGAAAGAAAGATACAGTCTTTTCCAGACAAACAAATGCTGAGAGAATTTGCCACTACTAACCCAGTACTAAAAGAATTGCTAAAAGGAGCTCTAAATCTTGAAACAAATCCGCGAAATATACTAAAATAGAACCTCCTTAAATCTCACAGGACCTATACAACAATAACACAATGGAAAAACTAAACCAGGTATTCAGGCAACAAATAGCACAATAAATAAACTAGTACCTCACATCTCAATACTAACGTTGAATGTAAAGGGCCGAAGTGCTCCACTTAAAAAATACAGAATGGCGGAATGGATAAGAATTCACGAACCAAGTTTCTGCTTTCTTCGGAAGACACACATAAGAACCCATATAAACTTAAGGTAAAGGGGTGAAAAAGGATATTCCATGCAAACGGAAACCAAATGCAAGCAAGAGTAGTTATTCTTATGTCAGACAAAACAAACCTTAAAGCAATAGCAGTTAAAAAAGACAAAGAGGGACTTTATATAGTGATAAACGGACTAGTTCAACAGGAAAATATCACAATCCTAAATATATATGCACATAACACTGGAGCTCCCAAATTTATAAAACAATTACTGTTAGGCCTAAGAAATGAGATAGACAGCAACACAATAATAGTGGGGGACTTTAATACTCCACTGACAGTACTAGACAGGTCATCAAGGCAGAAAGTCAACAAAGAAACAATGGACTTAAACTATACCCTACAACAAATGGACTTAACAGATATTTGCACAACATTCTACCCAACAACTGCAGAATATACATTCTATCCATCAGCACATGGAACATTCTCCAAGATAGACCATATGATAGGCCACAAAACAAGTATCAGTAAATTTAAGAAAATCAAAATTATATCAAATAACCTGCATATTTTTCTCTCAGGCTATAGTGGAATGAAATTGGAAATCAACTCCAAAAGGAACTCTTAAAAGCATGCAAATATATGGAAATTAAATAACCTGCTCCTGAATGATCATTGGGTCAACAATAAAAGAGGAAAGGTCATAACATTAAATTCCTACATCAAAGAGTATGAAAAAGCACAAATAGGCAATCTATGGTCACACCACACAGAATTCGAAAAACAAGAACAAACCAAACAAAACCAGCAGAAGAAAAGAAATAAAGACGATCAGAGAAGACCCAAATGAAATTGAAACAAACATATAAAAGACAAATGAAACAAAACCTGGTTATTTGAAAAGACAAATAAAATTGATAGACCATTAATGAGATTAACCAAGAAAAGAAGAAAGAAGAACCAAATAAGCTTAATTAGAAATGAAACCGGAGATATTACAACTGATACCACAGAAATACAAAACATTATTCAAGGCTACTATGAACACCTTTACATGCATAATTTAGGAAAATTAGAGAAGATGGATAAATTCTTCAAAATATACAACCCTCCTAAATTAAACCAGGAAGATATAGAAGCTCCGAACAGACCAATAACAAGCAGTGATATTGAAATGGTAATTTTTAAAATTGCCAACACAAATAGTCCAGGACCAGACAGATTTACAGCTGAATTCTATCAGACATTCAAAGAAGAATTGGTACCCATCCTACTGATACTATTCCAAAAGATAAAGAAGGAATCCTCCCTTAATCATTCTATGAAGTCAATATCATCCTAATACCAAAACCAGGGACAGACATAACAAAAAAATAAAACTACAGGCCAATATCCCTGATGAACACAGATGCAAAAATCCTCAACATAATACTAGCAAACTGAATCCAACAGCATAACAAAAAGATAGCCCACCATGTCAAGTGGGTTTCACAACAGGGATGCAGGGATAGTTTAACATATCCAAGTCAATAAATGTGATACATGACATAAAAGGAATTAAAAACAAAAATCACATGATCATCTCAATAGATGCAGGAGAAACATTTGGCAAAATCCAGCATCTCTTTATGATTAAAACCCTCAGCAAAATCAGCACAGAAGGAACATACCTTAAGGTAATGAAAGTCATCTACTACAAACCCACAACCAAAAGCATTCCCCCTGAGAACTGGAACAAGACAAGGATGCCCACTTTCACCACTTCTATTCAACACAGTACTGGAAGCCCTAGCCAGAGCAATCAGATAAGAAAAACAAAGGGCATCCACATCAGGAAAGAGGAAGTCAAAATGTCAGTGTTTATTGATGAGATCATATACCTAGCAAACTCTAAAGACTCATCCAAAAAGCTCCTGGAACTGGTAAATGGATTTGGGAACGTTCCAGGATACAAAATTTATGTACACAAATCAGTATTTCTCCTATATACCAACAGTGACCAAGCTGAGAATCAAATCAATAACTCAACCCCTTTATAACAGCTGCAAAGAAAATAAAATACTTAGAAATATACCTAACCAAGAACGTGAAAGACCTCTACAAGGAAAACTACAAAACACTGCTGAAAGAAATCCTGTATGACACAAACAAATGGAAACACATCCCATATGCATGAATGGGTAGAATCAATATTGTGAAAATGACCATACTGCCAAAAGCAATGTACAAACTCAATGTAATTCTCATCAAAATACCATCAACATTCTTCACAGAACTAGAAAAAGCAATCTTAAACTTCATATGGAACCTAAAAGCAGCCTGCATAACCAAAGTAAAACTAAGCAAAAAGAACAAAACTGTAGGCATCACATTACCCGACTTCAAAAGGTACTACAAAGCCGTAGTCACCAAAACAGCAAGGTACTGGGTTAAAAATAGGCACATAGACCAATGGAACACAATAGAGAACCCAGAAATAAAGCCAAATACTTACAACCAACTGATCTTCAGCAAAGTAAACAAAAATATAAAGTGAAGAAATGACATCCTATTCAACAAATGGTGCTGCGATAATTGGCAAGCCACACGTAGAAGAATGAAACTGCATCCTCATCTCTCACATTAAAAAAAAAAAATTAACCCAAAATGGACCAAGGACTTAAATCTAAGATCTGAAACCATAAAAATTCTAGACATTGGAAAAACCGTTCTGGACATTGGCTTAGGCAAAGACTTCATGACCAAGAACCCAAAAGCAAATGCAACAAAAAGATAAATAAATGGGACTTAATTAACTAAAAAACCTCTGCACAGCAAAAGAAATAATCAGCAGAGTGGAAAGACAACCCACAGAGTGGGAGAAAATCTTTACAATCTATACATTAGACAAAGGACTAATATCCAGAATCTACAAAGAACTCTAACAAATCAGTGAGAAAAAAGAAAAAACATTCCCATCAGAAAGTGGGATAAGGACATGAAAAGATAATTCTCAAAACAAGATATACAAATGGCCAACAAGCATATGGAAAATTGCTCAACATCACTAATTCTCAGGGAAATGCAAATCAAAACCACAATGCAATGTCGCATTACTCCTGCAAGAATGGCCATAATCAAAAAATCAAAAAATAATAGATGCTAGCATGGATGTGGTGAAAAGGGAACACTTAACTGTTGACGGGAATGTAAACCAGCACAATCTCTATGACAGACAGTGTGGAGATTCCTTAAAGAACTGAAAGTATATCTATGATTTGATCCAGCAATCCCACTGCTAGGTATCTAGCCAGATGAAAAGAAGCCATTATATGAAAAAGATACTGGCACGTGCATGTTTATAGCAGCACAATTTGCAATTGTGAAAATATGGAACCAAGCCCAAATGCCCATCAATCAACGAGTGGATAAAGAAAATGTAGTATATATATAAAATGGAATATTACTCAACCATAAAAATGAATGAAATAATGCCACTCACAGCAAAGGTACTGGAGATTGTTCTAAGTGAAGTACCTCAGGAATAGAATACCAAACATCATATGTTCTCACTCATAAGTGGGAGTTAATCTATGAGGACACAAAGGCATAAGAATTATACATTGGACTTGGGGAACTCCGGGAAAAGGGTGGAAGGGGTGAGGGATAAAAGACTACCCATTGGGTACAGTGTACACTGCTTGGGTGATGGGTGCACCAAAATATCTCAGAAAAAAAAAAAAAAAATTAAGTCCATCTCAGTATCTTCCCACAAAGAAATATTACAGTCACAATGTACCAAACACCAAAAACATAAATCTCAGGGATTTTCCTCAACTATATGAACTTCTTCGGCTGTCAGTATCAAATCTTCTGCAATCTATCTCAACAATCTCCTTTAAATCATCCCTACTCTTCTCCATGACCACTGCCCTGCCTCAGTTAAGTAGGTCATACTTTATTGTGTAAAAAGTTACAGCAGCTTTCCAGCAAGAGCTGCCACCGGTAACTGCTCTCTCAAATCAGCAATCCACTGCCTACACACTTGTCTTCCTAAAGCATGTGCTCTTATTGATACTCCAAAGTTCCCACTATAGCTCTCAGAATTAAGTCCAAATTCTTTAGCACAGATATGAGGTACTTTTCAACCTGTCTCCACACAATTTATTAGCCCAATATTCCAGTAACTTTCAAACCAGCACTTCATACTCAAAGTAATCTTTTAAGTAACTTAATTTGTAGCTTTTCGAACACTGTATTCTCTTTACACCTTGGTAACTTCAAATGATACATCCCTTCATCTTGCGCCTTTCTTGTGTGATTAATGTTTACCTCTCAAAACCCACTTTTAAATGCTACCTCTTCTATGCAATCTTCCAGGAGGTCTCTCACGTGTATGTATTTAGTGGCTCCTTTCTTCTGCTCAGGAAGAATTTTACTTACATCTTTAGTATGGTACTGAACCCTATTGTATTGCTATTTGTTAATACATCTGTCTCCCCAGAGACTATGAACATAGTAATGATGACTTTATTAATCTTTGAATTTCCAAACCATCTATTACAATGCTTGTTACATTAGGAAATGTTTACTTGATAGTTATAAAATTATGTAATGTATGCAAAAGTAATAAATGTGTGTACATACGTATCTGTTACAGGGTGAATGAGGACATTTAGCACTGAAAGGCAAATTCTCCCAGTGCCTGCCTCACTCCCGAATTCACTACTGCATCCAAATTTAGCATAACGTATCAGAGACAGGAGGACTTTTTCCTAGATTAAGTTGATAAACTACACTGAAACGACGTTATCTAAGAGCTCTTAAAATTCCAAATTATTCCTAAATGCATTCTAACTCACCAGAAGAACAATTTTGCCAATATTGTGTATTAACAATTCATTAGTTAGCAAAAATGAAAAAGTGCTTTCTGTTACTCATAAAAACATGAGTATCTTCTTCTTTTAAAATTTAGTGTACCGCTATGATCTAAAATAAAGAAACTATGCTAAATTAAACACTGTTCATCAAGAAATGTGAAAGCTAAATTTATAGATTCATTGGTTTATTATACAGAATCTATGATTTTCCAACAATATGCTCATATGAATTTGTGATAATGCCATAAATTTTTTTGGCAAACATTAGGTGTTTAGCAGATTCATCCTGTCTAATTAGTAGAGATTTCATTATTATGTATATATGTAGGTATAGCACCTACAACAAGGCTCTATTTAAATGTGTCTAGACCGTCTCATCAGCCACACTCTTTATCAGTCCTGTTCAATGCATTTTAATAGATGTTTTATTTAATTGGAATCACAAAACTAAATCTCCAACTCAGTCTATCTCCTGTAATACTTTACTGTAATTTGTCTTCAAAGTTCTAGAAAAATTCAATTGAAACATTAACAATAAATATATGGCTTAGATACCAAGATATGATATGCTTTTAATAAAGATAATGAAATAAATAGCTAAAAATATGTAAGACTGTTAGTAAAATTCTAGTTTAAAATGATAATATTAAGTACTATGAAAATATTTTAAATTCTAAATAGTAATTATCAGATTCATTAATTAGTATTTGACTATAAGTGCACAATGTGTCTTATCTCTAAAATTAAAATAGATGTAATATGGTAATGGAATTAATAATTACAAGGCTAACTTCTTCTAAAGATTTTGGAGTGACTAGTGGAAAAAATGTTTTTTAAGTATCCAAGTAAAAAAATAAAATTTATCCTGTCTTACATAAGAACCACACAAATATAACAAAACATAAATATAAAAACATTTGTATATTTTGTGCACGACAATACAAATTCGGCGTATTAAATTAGAATAATTCAGAACACTTGTCTTAGAAATATGTTAGGAATTTCTCACTTTTTCTCCTGTTGTGATCACCAAGTAAATAATCAGACGGAATCAAAAGTTTTGCAAACTGTATAATTTGAAATTATAAGAAAAACTACACAGTCACACATTTGAAGTGACAAAACTTTTGATGTCTTTACACGTCATGTGTCAATAATTCAACTTTATTTAAAATAATACAAAGAATATAAAGCTTCTTACCGTGGTCTTAAATGTCATTCAAATGGAAATATACATACCTGCCCACACCAACCATATTCCAGCATTGTCGAGTAGGAGAATATAAGGTTTGTTTAAGATTCTAAATATGAGTGTGAAAGCTGTTGATTCATTCAGAAGAAATCTGCTAATCTCCTTCTTCAAAGAGTGGTTACCAACTACAACTTCTTACTTGGCCATCAATACTGCCACAATCCAAGCTTTGTTGTAATGTTTTACTCTTACAGCTAAAACCTGTTGATAATGAACCTGAACCCATTATTTTGAGTCAATGAATTGAAAGAAATAGGGCAAAGAATGAAAGCCACAGGGCCAATTACGAGCATTCTTTGATGTATTACTTGCTAGCACCCACCATATCACTCTGTGTCTTTGTCTTGATCCCCTCTGTTACTCATTAATTATTCTGGAAGGGTTAAAGTTCAGAGAGCTAATTGCACAAACCGTCTTTCTTGGTAGGGATTCTCCCTACTCTGACACTTTCCCCAACTGTGCCCAGCCACCTTGTATTATGCCAATTAACCCAATTCTTGGCATTTTTGCTTGGCCTTCCAGCATCTTTTCAAGCTTTGCCTAAATATTTTCACTAGTTTGCCTACAGAATAAACCAATACAACTTTAAGGTTTTATTAGAATTTATTTCATGATACAATCTTTCCTAAACTCCTAATGATACAACTAACTTTATTCCACACTAATTATGTTATAAACACATTTTTATAACAAATAAAAATATTTTAACTAGCTAGTTACTGGAGAGTTACAATACTAAGTTATTCATTCTATCTTTATACATTGAGTGCAAGCTCATTCTAATAAAAATGACGTTTTCCACATTTGTCAGCCAAGATCTGAACAGAAAAGATTCAATTTTTATATGGCATATTGGACAGATTTTCATAATATATAGACTAGCTTCAATATTATCAGGATATTTAAAAAATCAACTGGTGATGCTACATAGTTTCTGAAAAGTTTCTAATATTTGATTACTACAATTCTGAAATAAAATTTGAAAAATAAATAATCATGTCTTGTAATGCTTCCAGGGATATGTCACATCATCTCCTCTTTTTCTATATTTTTCAAAATCTTTTAAAAATCCTTTGTTTTTCTATGTATTTCAGTTTCAGTGGTATCCAGCAATTGTTTGAAGGCATCTTTTTCAGAGGTAGGCACTAATTAATGAGTATGTCTCTTTTATGTTATTGTAGTTATATTTGTATCAATTAGTAATTTTTGAGCAACTACTGTATTTCACACATTTGCTGGCTGCTGTGACTAATGTGTGCATTAATCAACTTCAGGTTCATGGAGATGTCAGAAGACCAGCAAATAAATAAACACTAATAGAAATACTTATGAACAGGGGCTAGCTTGAAGAAAGACAAAACGTATAGGACCATCAACTTAAAGAATAAAAAGGAGCCAATCATGCAAAGAGCAGGGCAGAAGGAACAGCATATGCAAAGTCTTATTAGAAGTAAGCTTGCTGGGCTTGAGGAGCTGAATTAAGGCCAGTTTGCAATTTAGTGAAAGGGAGACAAATGGCTTGGGACTAGATTAGAAAGATAGATAGAAACCAGATCATGCAGAATGTTTTAGACTATTAAAAGGAGTTACATTTTATTTAAGGAACAATGCATATGATGTGATTGATTTTTGTACTACTGAGAAGAATGTGTCAAAGAGTTTTTAAACCAAGAGAGAAGTGAAGTAGGGATCAGTTTTTAAATAGAAATCCCATAAATCTTATAATTTTTTTTCTATGATAGAGAGAGTTCTTTGCACACACCCATAAAACTTTGCTTAAAAATCTAATTTATAGAATGGGTTTGACCAAATGGATTGCATTTGTTAATTTCCATTAAACAGATAGTAAAATCCCATACTCCACAAAGCAACTGTGTCAAAAGAACATGCCAATAAATTCATGGCTTGGATGAAAATATGTTTAAAAGTCCAAAGTATAAAATTGTTGAATAAGACTTTTTTAAGTTTGTTTATAGATTTCATTAAATGTCACAAGAATAAAATGAGTCCAAAATGAAGCTAAAATGAAATTATTACCTCCACTGAGGTCAGAGCAATCAGTCAGTTAAAGTTACATAGATTTCACCTTTAGCTGGAACTGTGTGTAAAATGTATTTGGTTAATTCATTCACAGTGTTATCAATGACAGAACTTTTCAGATTGACCTTTTGATAAAGCTAACACAAAAATAACCAACCATGATTCCAAAGTTATTAAATGTATCCTTTTAACCTCTCTTTCATAAGATTCTCTAACATTAACATTAGGGTGGCAAAAAATAGTTCCATGAATTAATTGACTCTTACATAACCACTGTAAAATATATCTCTCAGAGCCTGTGGCTTGTCTATTCCTCATTTTTAGAATGCCATTTATTCCTTTTTTAATTTAATTTCTTTCACACATGATTTATTGAGATATTAAGCTACTTTTCCTAATGAAAATTAAAGGTAAATGATAGTTTTTAAAAAGTATTTTCCATTCTAATGATTTTCCTCCCTTAACTCAAATTTACATATTGGAAATCAAGAGGGGCACTTTAGATTGGTGCTTAGCCTCCACGAATTCACTCCAATCCCCTCCTCTTCCCACACCCAGTTTGTCAAACTAAATATTCATCCCTCTCTGTTTCTAGTTAGTCAACAATGAACACTTTCTTAAAATAATACCATATTTAGGACCAAAGAATGTGAGAAAGGCCAACTCCAAATAACCATTCAATTGTTCTTATCCTCATTATCAATTGTACAGTTGAGTTACAATTTAATGTTTGATACATACATGCGTGCCATAAAGATCCAATCAGGATATTTAGGTGTGTCAGGTGTGATCATGTGTGATGAGGTGATGGATGTGCTAAATTTATTATTTTAGGATATTGAAGGCTTCTTTATGAGTACCCTCCCCACTGTTTTCCAAGTTGTAATGCTAGAAGACACCACATTTCCCCCCACTGAATTGTCAGCACATGCGAAGTGACAATATGAATATTTGGAGTTGGATCTTACCGCCAGGAATCAGATTCTAAAAGAATGATAACTCAGCACTTGACAGGAAAGAGAGAAAGCAGAATATTCTGCCACGTCGTTATTTAAAACTCTTTTCCACTATTTGTAAACTACTAGTAAACAGCTTGTACTGAAATAGAATGGAAATTGTATAATTATGCAATTTCTACTCCCACATATGTTTTTACATTTTCTACAAGATTATTCTGTCAACATATTCTCCATTGGAGCTACGGGTGTGATAGTTCTAAATTCAGCAAATGTTGTAAAATAAGTGAAATGACATCATTAGCACAGCAGCACAATAATGGAGTTATTTTCCACGGGTAGAATTCATTAACTCTGTGGCTTAATCTCCCGCAATTTGAACCATTACAAGGAATTTCATGGCAAATCTGTTTGGTGCATGATCTACAACTGATTAGATATCGGGGAGGGACAACATCTCAGCCAATGTTAAAAACTTCCAACTAAGCCTAAATACCACATCCTGGGATGCAGAATTTTACTCCAATGAAACTGGGCTTAAAATACATTTATTTGGAATAAACTATATAAAAAACACTGTTAAATATTTTACTAGACCATTTCATATATCAAATGAAATGTTTTGTCTTCTAAGAGACTGCTACAGGTGAAAATTAGGAAATAAAAATTATCACATTTAATATTGAGCCCTCCAAAATATATATTTTATTAAAATAGAATGTCTAGGATACTGAGAATATTGTCCAATGTTGCCTGTATTATGTCTATTCTAGTCTCCATATCTAAACAGAAAATGTGTATAATAGAAGACCACTGTTTCATAATCCTTTACTACTTCTCCAAAATGCACAGGCTTTCACCCATAAGCTGTAAGATTACTCACAAACTGAACTCCAAATATTATAAATCCTTTTCTACAAATTCTGTACTCAGCTAATTAAAGTGCTACATTCCATTGTTCATTTTTTTAACATCACCTTTGCCAATGTAGTAATGGTTTCAGGGATAAGGGAGATGGAAGGTATCTTTGAGAACAATTTAAATTGTTTCCCAATGGGAGAAAGAAAAAATAAACCTACTATGAATGAAAAAGGAAAATTTTCCAACTCACAATTAAATAGCTCCAGTAACAAGGATCTTAAACTCATTCTGTTGTTGGATGAACGTAGGAGCCAAAAGGCTTACTTTTAATCTCAAACTGTAGACTACTACATTCTAACTCCTACATGTTAACTTCTGTTAGTAATTCTTCCTTCTGGAATAATATGAAATAATATTATTCTTGCCATATAACAATCTTTCAGAAATTACTTGTTATCACAATGCCCTTTAAGTCCATCTCTGAGATAAATATACAGCACACTCCTTCAACAGTCTTTATAGGACTTTGCTGTCATGCTGCTCATGATCTCTCCTGTTACACCTACTATTTCCTTTGCCTAGAGTATTTTTCCTCGCCCACTACTACTCCAGTCTGTTTCTCATTCATCAGCCTAGGGAAAATGCTTGGGGAAGCATTTTCTAACCTTCTCGAAGAGTGGATTGGACAACCACCCATCCCTACTCCTCCATGTTACTATAGAACTCTGTGCTGAGCCCTACTGCAGAACTTTTCATTATTTATTGTAATTCTCTTTTCACTGTCTTTCCAATTGGACTGTCAACTCTCTGATAAGAGGAACTGTCTTAATCACTGACACATCTCTAAAACTGAGTACATGGTAGTAGTCGGCTAAATATTTGTGGAATAATTAGAAAATCGAAGAATGAGACAGGATGACCATCTGTGTTCCTCAGTTTCTTTATATATAAACTGGGAATGAAAACAGTATTCATCTCTCAGGGTGGTTGCACTGGTCAATTGAGTCAATATATTTTAAAAACCCTATTTTAAAAGCATCTAGTAGGCAAGAAGGTTTTTTAAATCTTGGTTATTATTTCTGGTGATTAAGTAAAACACATTTCTTTTTTACATAAGTTAATGTTAAATTATGTCTACCCAGTTTTGTACTTATGATTTGGGGTTTTTTAACATAAATGAGAAGCTTAACATTCACATTTGTTCCTTTTCATCTTAATTATTCCTGATAACTGAAATATATATGTACTTAATATGATCATCTAAGTTATATATAATATACCCACAGAGCACACACATACACGTAAACACACACACACATATATACACAGATGTAGGCAGAGAGGTAAGGAAAAATGAGACAGACAGGGAAATTTACTGGCTGAGTACAAAGACTTTGGACACAATTGACCTTGGGTTCAAGACTCAGTTCACGAACTTTATGCAAACTTGGACAAGTTGCTTACTCTCTTCTATTATTAATCTCCTTGTGTATGGAGGTTCGCCCAACTACCAATTCACTACAGTCCGTTATCACCATGACAAGGTTTCACTATTACTTGGCATATACTTGCTTAGATCTACAGCACCTAGAAGCAATCTCTATCCTCTGAACCTGTGCCTACTCTATACCATTTATCACAGAAAAGCATAGAATATATCTGATTATATAGAATAGTGAGTATCATATGTCAACTTGAAAACATGGTCCATAAAAGGTAGCAAAGAACTAACTTTGGAAAAATAGGAAGGGTACAGATTATTTAAGGAACACAAGGATGAATAAAGTACACTTACTTGGAAGAGTAGCCAATGAAAGCTTTTTAGTGGAAGAATGACAAAATTGGAGCGCTACCCCGTGAGTGTAATGTGTCAGACTGTGAAAGATGATTGGAAGAGGCTGACTCTTGAGCAGGAGACCGTTGAAAAGTTTTTGTATTGGCCGGAACAAGAGGTTGACCAAGAGTGGTTGCAAAATGACTAAGTATAAATCACTGCCATTGGCATAGATGGGAATTCAATTATGAAATATGCACTGGTCTTACAGGCTAGAAACACATAAGCAAGTGAACTTGAGAATATAAGGATATATCTATTTAAAAAAAAACTGATATAAGGCAGCTTGTTTCCACACAAAATAGAAATTCAAGTGATGATTTAGGAGATGAGATATTAATTCCCACTGAGGGTGCAAGAGACAAAGGAAAGTATCTCTGAAGAAGGACTATTGAAACTGGGCTTTGAGGCCAGGGAGATGTTAACCACTAGCTATAGGGGAAGGATGCACACGAATAAAAATGCATGGAAATTCTGGTTTTGAAACAAAAGAGTCAACTTTTATTCTCTGTTCATCTAGCCAGTATCCCTGGAACTTCCCTTCTGTCCGAAGGTCCAGGGTGTCAAGGTTTGGATCACATAAATTCAGCCCTCTGGGAAAAGATGCCTAACCTCAGAGTGAGGCAGGAGAAAGGGTCTGAAGGCAGGGAACCTAAGGCCATTTCACACTGACTTCCTAGAACGAAATTGAAAGGAAAACCCTAACTTTCCATGCCTAAGTAACAAAAGGACCAGAGACTATCTTTGCAAATCCCCGAGTTTTCTGCCCAGCCGATGAGAAATTGAAAGTACCTCGGATTGGTTGATTTTTGCAACCAATCAGACGTTTGCATAGGAGGGTGACCTTTGTAACTTCACTTCAGCCTCTGATTGGTTTCTTTCTGCAACCAATTAGACTGATTGCGGGCCATCACTTCATTTACATGAGGTGAGCACCAAGCGGCCTGTGGGAAATCTCTAGGGGGCACTTGGACCTGAGAAGATTCTGCATCTGGGCCCTTGAGCTCCTATGCTCTGCCTGCTCCCACACTGTGGAGTGTACTTTCATTTTCAGTAAATCTCTGCTTTTGTTATTTCATTCTTTCCTTGCTTTGTTTGTGCATTTTGTCCAATTCTTCGTTTGAGACGCCAAGAACCTGGACACCCTCCACTGGTAGCAAGAGGACCTACAGTATGGCGTCTCCCAGATGTGTCAAACTGTCACACAGACTGGCAACTGCTCTCCAAAATGAAGTCCCATCACTGAGGTAAAAGTAGAAAACACTAGAATGGTTACCATTTCTTTTTTTCTTAAAAATAAAATATAAGACTATATTTTATCTGAAAATATATTAGTTCAAGGTTGAAGTAAAAATTTTACAATCTAAGAAGACATAGAAAATTTGCATGTGCTCAAAAATGCTTACCGATAGAGTTATGCGATGGTAATAAATGAGTTCATGTCCTTTGCAGGGACATGAATGAAGCTGGAAACTATTATTCTCAGCAAACTAACACAGGAACAGAAAACCAAACACCACATGTTCTCACTCATAAGTGGGAGCTGAACAATGAGAACACATGGACACAGGGAGGGGAACATCACACACCGGGACCTGTGGGGGAGTGGAGGGCAAGAGGAGGGATAGCATCAGGAGGAATACCTAATGTAGATGACAGGTTGATGGATGCAGCAAACCACCATGGCACATGTGTACCTATGTAATAAACCTGCACATTCTGCACATATATCCCAGAACTTAAGTATAATAAAAAAAAGGAAGAAAAATATGCTAGCTTTCTGAACTGCAGACTTAAAAGAGAATGCACAAGAAATACTTTTTCTTCTAATTCGTTATGCATAAAATTTCTTCAGGGAAATTTGTAATGTAATTCAGAATTGTATGAAGAAATTGAATAATTGAGCATTAGCATCTAGTGTTCTCTTATCTCATTTAGCTTTTTTTAAAAGTGTCATTTAGCTTTCGATTGTTGCAAGTACTATTAAACAGTGTAAGATCCTAAATAAAAGCAAATGTGTAGTGAAACAAGTTGTTGATCTTCCCCTTCCCTTAAAAGTTTAGAACTGTATTTTCCTTCAGTGTGCTTCTCCCTCAGTTAGGTCATCACTAACAGACAAGCAGTCTTAATGTAGGCAGTTCACAAACATCTGTAATGTCCCCGCCATTAGAAAATCAACATTATTTACAAGATGTTTCCATAAGAGAATAAAACTAGAGATTCGAGACCCTGTATAAACAAAGATATTTGGCTTCCAAATAGATGTCAAAATTGAGTCAACTATACTCTAGATGGAGAAACATCTCTAATAAAATTTTTAAATAAAAATAAACAAGAACTCAAATTTCTTAATCCAATTTGCAGAATCATTCAAGGCTGAAAATGTGCATTGTTCCAAATTCTTCTTTTGATATACATGTGTTTAGTTGTATAGAAAAAAAAAATATCCAGTTGCAAATGCCATGCCAAAGACAATTTGATAATTGCACTTAAAAAAACAAAAAATAAGTAATAAGATACATATACTATTCATCCCCTTTAACCATTAAACTAAAATGGCCAAACTGAATCTGTCAAAAAAAATAGCTTCTGGGCTAGAATCTTGATGCCAACTTTAGCCCAGAGCAAATTCTTACAGTGATGATGTTTGCTCTGCAAAGTGCTGTTTTAATGGAAACACTGTCCGACCTTTGTCTCCAGGACAGCTACTGGATCTCCCATAAAGACGTAATTTAAACTTCCAAACATAGGGCCCTTTTTTACCTATTAATTGTCCTTTCAGAGATCAGATCTTATCCCAGTGTCTCCAGTGAATTCCCCTGTGAACTCGAAAGCACTTTCACATTGCCCTAAGGTTCACGTGGAAAGAATAAATGGCAGGAGTTAGATGTTACTGTCTGATTCTTATGCAGCTATTCCTTTAATACTAGTTACAACTTGAAGTTCAACTAACTGACAAAGCCTGAAGACTCCATTCGATTAGCTGTAATAGGATTGCAATACTGCTTTGGAATAGCAGACTTAAATAGACAAAAATCTTGGCAAATACATCTTTCGTGTATTCCATTAATTCTAAAACAAATATGTTACCTGAGGCAAAATAAGTATAATCAGATATTTAGTATTTTACATTTCAGTGGAAGTATTTTCATTCCATTATGATGACATTTTAACACCCAATGTTTAAGAAGGAAGTTTAATATGTATGTGTACATGAATTAAACTTTTACTGAACATATCCTTTTTTTGATGATGTTCTAACAGACTTAAAATCAGGCTATGGTTAAAGGAGATGCTCACCACATTAATACATTTAATTAATTTGTTTGATTGGGCATTCTCCACCAACTACACAAGGCATATTTCCGAGATGTTTATTACTGTTCTCTTTACCCATACTAGGGGGGAAAAAGTAGAAAATATGGGTCACCTCAGGAGTCACTGAGTAGTTAACCACTTACCAGATTACATCTTTAATCTTATGTCCAAAAAATATACTATGGAAGCGAGTCTGACCATTTCTTTAGGACTAGCTACTTCCATAGGCTCTACAGCAAAACGCAAGTTAAATTAATAAAAGACCCCGATAAGTGCCCTTACAACAATTTAAACCAGTTTAAAGGAAGAATAGATTAATCATTCTTTACAAAGGTGAAAGGACTTGCATCTCTTTCATTGTTTCATTTATCCAAACAATTAACATTTACTGAGTACCTATTGAGTTAATACATCAGCAGGCTGAGTACTTTGAAGTTTCAAAGAAAGCAGTAGACTTGGGCCTTGTCCTCAAGGGAAAATTTCTAGTAAGAAGATGTGACATCCATGAAACCATGGTAAGACACATGAACTCTGCAGTGTGGTCCATAGAATATATATGCTTGAAAAATGGAAAGCAAAAGAAAAATCTACAGGTACAATTCTTAGATAAGCCCTTTATTTTTACTTTTTTAAAAACGAAAGCAAATATTTCAAGGGCACACATATAAGAAAGAAGGATCATAAGGGCACAGGACAATAAAATGAGCAAGAAAAGACCATTTCTTTTCAGAAAGAAAAGAAAAGCATTTCAGAAAGAAAAACCGAAAATGCAAAATTTGAGGCTTTGACTTCTGAATATTAGACTTATATGCTCCACAATTTAATACGTGACTAACCTGTTAAATGGCTTTAGTGTGGGTCTGCTTTTGTTTCTTCTTTTTTTTTTTTTTTTTTTTTGTTTAATTTTATCACTTTTTCACTGTGCTCTTACCAAATGCATATTCTCTGTGTCACTTCATATTCCATGTTTTACATCTGCTATGCCAAAAATAATCTCTAACATTTTTATAGAAAAATCCCTGTCTTCTCTGCAAATATTATGACATCATTGATTTCCAAAGCTCCAATAGGGAAAGCAAGATCTAAATGTATGTTAGGAAAATATATTCATAGGTAGATAGACCTTGAGGGAAATGCAAGCGCTAGAAGTTTGTATAGACATAACCTGACCCACCAAAAAAATAAATAACAGAAATGTGGTAATGTTCACTTGTCTTGCCTTCCTAAGATATAAACTTTTTAAAGGTGGTTTGCAAATCTTTTGTGCATAAGGTTTTGTTGTTTTTTCTTCATTTCCCATTTTCCCCAGGCTGTACAAATTTGACAGAACTTATAAAAGTGAGTCGAATTTACAAAAACAAAAATCACAAGAATAAATTGAAAGTAGGCAGGACAAGTATAGAAACCACTGAAACAGATTGGACACCAACAAAATAACATATGAGGTAGTTTTAAATACATTAAGGAGGTAGAAAAGGACATAAATAATCTTGATTCCTGAGTGTGAGATTATAAACACTATAGAGAATTTGCCTCCAGCATCTGGTAACCTGAACAATGTTATAAAAGTCAGAATTGGTTTGAAGTCAGATGCATAAGACCAACTGCTGTTAATGTGATTACTTTTTTCTTGTTATGCCTAGGTCTAAACTAGACTTCAGGTTTTAGTTTTTCATAAGTACTACCATGTAATAACAAATGTATTTAAACTTTTAAAATATGAGTACATTTTCAGCCTGGTGCAGTAGCTCATGCGTGTATACCAGCACTTTGGGAGGCCGAGGCGGGCGGATCACAAGGTCGGGAGATCGAGACCATCCCGGCTAATACTGTGAAACCCCGTCTCCACCAAAAATGCAAAAAATTAGCCAGGCATGGTGGCATGTGCCTGCTGTCCCAGCTACTTGGGAGGCTGAGGCAGGAGAATTGCTGAACCTGGGAGGCTGAGGTTGCAGTGACCTGAGATTGCGCCACTGCACTCCAGCCTAGGCGACAGAGCAAGACTCCGTCTCAAAAAAAAAAACAACAACAACAACAAAAACAGAGTACATGGGGATATAGTAGTCTTACAGATTGTCCATCAGTCTTACAAATGGTTTTTCTTTGTTCTTATTTTTTATTCAGTGGTCAATTTACTGTTCAATGTTATAATAGCACCAGTATTGTAGAATGAGCTCAGCACATCTAACCTTTATGCTGTAAATTGAAGTTAAATTGCTAAGTCTCATTCGATGTTAATTAAACTTACAATCACTGATTTTATGCAACACATTGTACTTTAAATATATATGCCTGGGATATTCAGCAGATGAATTGCTACTTATAGATACTAATAATGAGGATGTTGGTTATTTTTTCAACTTTAATTAACAGGTGTAATACCCACTTGCAAAGGCATCATTAAAATGGTATCCAAGATTTACAAAATTTATAATACAGGGCTGGTTACTTAATATCCCTTTCAGAGTTTGACCTTTTCAGAATGCAGTCTAATATTTGGCCATAAAACCACTGAATTTTCAAAACTTTTTTGCCGTAACTCACCTTAAACCCTATTTTTCACATAGTTTTTCTGTTTTATTGAAAATATAAAGCACTTCTAGTTATGCAACTACACTAACGGCAAAAACAAAAGTGTGTGTGTTCAGGGGTACAGGCATGCATGAGTGAAAAGGTGACATTGTAGCAAATGTGCTAGCATGCGTGTGTGGACACATGCACACATACACACATACACACATACATATCCAAACCCCAAAGCTTCATATGCAATATCCGATATATGGGACTAATACAAATGCTGTAGACTAGGGTCCTATCACTAAGAGTTTACTGTGATGTACCCCAAAACTATCCTCAGTTCCCCTTTCCTCCTTTTACTACCAAAGTAGCCTTTTATATTTTGAACTCACTCATTAATATCTTGTAATCTGGCTTCTGTTCCTAAATCTTTTTGAAACTATGACACTTTCAAAGGTCAGTCATGATCACCTCAGTTCAATGACCTTTAGGGATTCTATATTTCCTTTTATTGTATTTTTTCTACTGCATCTGGAGGAGCTCCTCTTTCCTGAATATCTCTTGATTTGCCCTTTGTCATATTACACTACTTTTTTTCTAATCCACTACTCTCAACCCTTTCTCTCTTCCCTCCTAATCATGAGTGTATTCCAAGATTCTATCCTTTGCTTATTATCCTTCTTTGTCTTGGTTTCATCTATTGCCTCTGCAACTAACTGCCAAGTCTATGCATTAGAATTGGTTCCTCTTCTAGTCTAATCCAAATCCAGTACTACTTACTACCACTTTTCCATTATAATCTCGAACTTAATATGTCTTAAATATAACTTTATATTTCCCTTTATTGACTAAGTCCTTCTTCTTCAACAACTCTTACAGGACTTTTTTCCAGATACTTTAACTAAGATTTCTACTGTCTTATGGGCTCAGCCAACATCAACACTCCCCGCTCCTCACACACACACATACACACACACACACACCTATAACAACTTGTCTTGCCTTCCTGAGATATAAACTTTTTAAAGGCGGTTTCTTTATAAAATCTCTGACTGTTGCTTCACTTTTGTATTGCTATTACCTTCATACTTGGCAAATAGTCTCATATTTTAAATGAGTATAATCTGTCCTAAATGTCTTTTTCATTTGGTGACCAAATTAACTGTATTTCTCTCTCCAAAAATAAAACAAAAGAAAAAAGGAAGTTTGGAAAGGGTGGATCCTTGCCAATATGTGGTATTTTCATTGTTTTGGATTTTAGCCATTCTAATATGGATATAGTAGAATCTCACTGTCATATTAATTTGCAACTTCTTCATGACATATGATGCTGAGAGTCTTTTTACTGTACCTTTTTTTCCACCTGTATACCTTCTTTCATAAAGTATCTGTTCCGATATTTTGTCTGTTTTAAACTGGGTTGTTTGCTTTCTTATTGTTGAGTTTTGAGAGTTCTTTTTTCATGAGTTTGTGAAGTCATGTTTGATGGTTTAAGCAAATATTAAATGCCTTCTGATGTGCGCTCAAACTATTTAGACAAACCAATATTATAAATAGAAAGTGGGCGAAAAGGCTGGACGCAGTAGCTCACGCCTATAATCCCAGCACTTTGGGAGGCCGAGGTGGGCAGATCACGAGGTCAGGAGATCGAGACCATCCTGGCCATCATGGTGAAACCCCATCTCTACTAAAAATACAAAAATTAACTGAGTGTGGTGCCGCATGCCTGTAATCCCAGCTACTTGGGAGGCTGAGACAGGAGAATTGTTCGAACCAGGGAGTTGGAGGTTGCAGTGAGCCAAGATCACACCACTGCACTCCAGCCTGGTGACAGAGTGAGACTCTGTCAAAGAAAGGAAAGAAGGAAAAGAGGAAAGAAGAAAGGAAGGAAGGAGGGAAGGAGGGAGGGAGGGAGGGAAGAAAGGAAGGAAGGAAGGAAGGAAGGAAGGAAGGAAGGAAGGAAGGAAGGAAGGAAGGAAGGAAAGAGAGGGAGAAAAGAAAGAAAGAAAGAAAAGAGAAAGAAAGAAAGAAAGAAAGAAAGAAAGAAAGAAAGAAAGAAAAAGAAAGAAAGGAGAAAAGAAAAGAAAAGAGAAAAGAAAATAAAAGAAAGTGGGGAGGGTAAAAGAATGTAAATATAATTCAATTTTCTATACTTCATGCAGAGTAAAGTAAATACAGGAGACTATAAAGTATGCAGACCATGATAATAGATATCCGTATACAGTAGTTCTCCTTTATCCATGGGAGGATATGTTCTAGGATCCCCAGTGGATGCCTGAAACTGCATTAGTACTGAACCCTATATTTACTATGTTTTCTCCTCTATAGACTTGTCTATGATGAAGTTTAATTTACAAATTAGCTTCAGTCAGATATTAACAACATAATAAAATAGAACAATTATAACACTATGCAAACATCAATATTCTTGCACTTTTGGGCCATTATTAAGTAAAATAAGGATGACTTGGACACAAGCAGTGTGAGACAGCAAAGGTTAATCTGATAACGAAAATGGCTACTAAGTAACTAACAGGAAGTAGCTTACATAGTGTGGCGATGCAGGACAAGAGATGATTCATTTTCCACAGGGGACAGAGAAGGAAGGTGTGTAATCTCATCACACTCCTCAGAATGGAGCACAATTCAAAACTTATGAATTGTTTATTTCTGGAATTTTGTATTTGAAATTTTTAAACCAGGGATAACCAAAAACAGCACAAACAAAACTGTGAATAAGGGAAGATTATTTTACTGCAATACCCAGAGCAACCACTAAAAAACAAAACAAAACCATCCAATGATATGTACTTGAAATAGTGTAAATAAATCAAAATGGAACTCTGAAAAATGTTTAAATTATCTACAGTAAGGACAAAAAAGGGAAATCGAAGAATGAGAAACAGAGTAAACAAACAAACAATAAATAAATAAACTGACAGACTTAACCCTTCACATATCAATAGTTACATTAACTGTAACTGTTCTAAACATGTCAATCAAAAGATAGAGATTAGCAAGATGGATAAAAACATGACCAAAATTATAAGAAACTTGCTAAAAACATGATAATATAAGCAAATTGAGTGGATACAAAAAGATATACTATGCAAACATTAACTTTTTTTTTCTTTTTTTTTTTTTTGAGACAGAGTCTCACTCTGTCGCCTAGGCTGGAGTGCAGTGTCACTATCTCAGCTCACTGCAACCTCCCTCTTCCTGGTGCAAGCAATTCTCCTGCCTCTGTCTCCCGAGCATCTAGGACTACAGGCGTGCACCACCATGCCCAGCTAATTTTTTCTAGTAGAGATGGGGTTTCACTGTGTTGCCCAGACTGGTCTCGGCCTCCCAAAGTACTGGGGTTACAGGCATGAGCCACTGCACCCAGCCACAAGCATTAACTTTTAAATACCAAGAGTAACTATATTAATATCACATAAAATAGACTTCTGAGCAAAAAGACTTAAGCAGAAACATAGAAGACTATTACATAATAGTGAAAGAGTGAATCCACCAAGAACACCTAGTCATCCTACTGTACACGCACCAAACAACAGTTCATCAACATATATAGAAGGAAAACTGAGAAAACTGAAAGAAAAATAGACAAATCCACAATTTTAATTGGTGATTTAAATACCCTATAACCGTTAAAGTAACTGAGCTTGTAATTTGAAAACTTACAATAAATTAATCTTTAGGCCCAGATGACCAAACATTAACTAAGAATTGGCACCAATTGTATGGAATCTCTTTCAGAAAATATAGTATTTCCTAACTTATGCTATGAGATCAGCATCACCTTGATACCAAAACCAGACAAAAACAACAAAAGGAAGAAAGAAAAGAAGAAAGAAATAGAAAGGAAGGAAGGGAGGGAGGGAGGGAGGGAGGGAAAATTACACATCAATATCTTTCATAGATTTAGGTGCAAAAGTCTTCAACAAAATATTGGCAAATTGAATCTAGCAATGTATAAAAACAGTTCTTACACATGATACCAAAAGCACAATCCATAAAACAAATATTCATTAAATTGGACTTTACCAAAATTAAACTTTTTTCTCTGTGAAAGATCTTATTAAATGGATGAAAAGATAGACTGGGGAATAAATATTGGCAAACCACATGTCCTAGAAAGAACCGGTATCAAAAATATGCAGAGAGAAAAACTGATCAAGTAAGGAATTTGTTTCACTGATCTTCACGATTTTTACACAGTTCTCTTCTCTTGCAGATTTACAGGATTTAGTACAAGATTCTAGTAATGAGTGTACTGGGTTAAATAATTAGGAAAGTAAGGTTCTGCTAACTGGCAATCCCGAATAGCAATATGTGGTAGATTTTTACAGTTAGAGAACCCAGTGAATCACACCTCCCTCTATCCACTCCATTATGCAGTCTTCTCCCACGGTGACTCTAGAGTTAGCCATGATGATTTGGCTGAAGGGACAACATGCAAGTTGAAGTTTAAAATGCTTTCCACATTAGGACCAGTCCCCTTTTTTCCTGCTTTTAGATCCACATATGAAGAAGCCAAACCATACTGCTAGAGACACATGGCTCAGCCAACAGCCATCAGTCAGTCTCAAACAAGAATTTTGAGTGAGGCTGTCATGATTGTATATTTAGAAAACCCCATCATCTCAGCCCAAAATCTCCTTAAGCTGATAAGCAACTTCAGCAAAGTCTCAGGATACAAAATCAATGTGCAAAAATCACAAGCATTCTTATACACCAATAACAGACAAACAGAGAACCAAATCATGCGTGAATTCCCATTCACAATTGTTTCAAAGAGAATAAAATACCTAGGAATCCAACTTACAAGGGATGTGAAGGACCTCTTCAAGGAGAACTACAAACCACTGCTCAATGAAATAAAAGAGGACACAAACAAATGGAAGAACATTCCATGCTCATGGATAGGAAGAATTGATATCATGAAAACGGCCATCTGCCCAAGGTAATTTATAGATTCAATGCCATCCCCATTAAGCTACCAATGACTTTCTTCACAGAATTGGAAAAAAACTACTTTAAAGTTCATATGGAACCAAAAAAGAGCCCGCATTGCCAAGACAATCCTAAGCCAAAAGAACAAAGCTGGAGGCATCATGCTACTTGACTTTAAACTATACTACAAGGCTACAGTAAAACCAAAACAGCATGGTACTGGTACCAAAACAGAGATATAGAACAATGGAACAGAACAGAGCCTTCAGAAAGAATACCACATATCTACAACCATCCGATCTTTGACAAACCTGACAAAAACAAGAAATGGGGAAAGGATTCCCTATTTAATAAATGGTGCTGGGAAAACTGGCTAGCTATATGTAGAAAGCTGAAACTGCATCCCTTCTTTACACCTTATACAAAAATTAATTCAAGATGGATTAGAGACTTAAATGTTAAACCTAAAACTATAAAAACCCTAGAAGAAAACCTAGGCAATACCATTCAGGACATAGGCATGGGCAAGCACTTCATGTCTAAAACACCAAAAGCAATGGCAACAAAAGCCAAAATTGACAAATGGGATCTAATTAAACTAAAGAGCTTCTGCACAGCAAAAGAAACTACCATCAGAGTGAATAGGCAACCTACAGAATGGGAGAAAATTTTTGCAATCTACTCATCTGACAAAGGGCTAATATCCAGAACCTATTAAGAACTCAAACCAATTTACAAGAAAGAAACAAACAACCCCATCAAAAAGTGGGCAAAGGATATGAACAGACACTTTTCAAAAGAAGACATCCATACAGCCAACAGACACATGAAAAAATGCTCATCATCACTCGCCATCAGAGAAATGCAAATCAAAACCACAATGAGATACCATCTCACACCAGTTAGAATGGCAATCATTAAAAAATCAGGAAACAACAGGTGCTGGAGAGGATGTGGAGAAATAGGAACACTTTTACACTGTTGTTGGGACTGTAAACTAGTTCAACCATTGTGGAAGACAGTGTGGCGATTCCTCAAGGATCTAGAACTAGAAATACCATTTGACCCAGTCATCCCATTACTGGGCATATACCCAAGGGATTATAAATCATGCTGCTATAAAGATACACACGCATATGTTTATTGCGGCATTATTCACAATAGCAAAGACTTGGCACCAACCCAAATGTCCATCAATGATAGACTGGATTAAGAAAATGTGGTACATATACACCATGGAATACTATGCAGCCATAAAAAAGGATGAGTTCATGTCCTTTGTACGGACATGGATGCAGCTGGAAACCATCATTCTGAGCAAACTATCACAAGAACAGAAAACCAAACACCATATGTTCTCACTCATAGGTGGGAATTGAACAATGAGAACACTTGGACACAGGAAGGGGAACATCACACACTGGGGCCTGTTGGGGGAGGGATAGCATTAGGAGATATACCTAATGTAAATGACGAGTTAATGGGTGCAGTACACCAACACAGCACATGTATACACATGTAACAAACCTGCACGTTGTACACATGTACCCTAGAACTTAAAGTATAATAAAAAATAAAATAAATAAATAAAAAGAATGTCAATCTCCAGGACACTCACCCAGCAAGATGCATAATGGAAGCAAGCAAATGAACCTAGCCCATATTGCTAACCCAGAGAATCATGAAGAGGTAATACAGTTGTTTTAGGTCACTGATTTTCATAGTAGCTGGTATTGCAACAATGCATAACTAATACAGCATATTATTACTAAATGTTTAAATTTTACTTAAATATAAGCCTAAATAAATGGGTTAGTCCAATTGAGTAGTTGAGTGCTTTCAACCTTTATTTTAAAAGCTCATAATTATTGTAACTTTTTAAAAATCTGAAGTGTTTATGATGTTCTGAGTGTTTTGGAAGAGATAAACAGCGTCAACGTAGATGGTATGGGAAATTGAATTTATACAGAACCTAATTTGTATATTGTACTTTTAATTTATCAATACTGACTATAGCTCCAATTTCTGTCTGCCTTTATAATATCAAATGGCTAAAAGTTAATAAATTCAGGGTTTACCCAGAAGCAATTAATACATTTTACTAAATATACCTTTATACAAAGAACCAAGCCTTAAACCACCATAGACTGTGGTCTATTTTTCTTATCATCTATTTGAAAATATCCTAAAAGAGAAGATCCAATTGCCAAACATGGAGATCAGCACTCTTAAAAGTTTAAAAAGTTCGTCTGTCATGGTAATTTTGCCAAATAATGTTATTAAGAGTAATTTGTGAAATTTACTATTCAAGCTACTATTTAGGTCAAACAATCTAGTAAGCACATTAACATGAAAAACATCCCATTTTTCAGCATCTCAACTGCAATAAACCTTAAAGTATGCCAATCTTCATGCTTTAGGGTATAATTTGGTTACCAGCTGGGGTCAGGAAGAAATTTTCCCCATAGTGTAGTATTGCCAATTACCATAGGTGTAGAGCGAACAAGAGAAAGAGTCAGGGGGTTACTTGGTTCTCTAAAGCATCTGGTACTGGATGCATTCTGAGTGAGAATTCAGGATAAGATGAAACATTCCATTGTCCCTCTATGTCAATTCCAATATTCCTATGAGCTGCCAATATGACACTGCCGCCACAAGGGAGGGATTTTCTACAGAACAGATGTCACTTACAGTATTATGTGGGCTATCTATCTCAACAAATAATTGCTTGGCACTTCTGCCCTATGGCAAGGGTCTGAAAATATGTTAGGGTGAGAACACACCATACAAGCAGATGGGCATAGATAAAAGAAAGAGCAAGAGCATACTGAGCCTGAAATGCATGTGTAAAAGCCAGATGGGAGGGCGGAAGCAAATGTGTTTTTTTTTTTTTTTCTTATCTTTAGTGACTAAAGCCCCAAATCAGGATTTTCCAGCTATTAGTTATTTAGAAGTTCTATTTTAAAATTTCTTTAAATGAGTATGAGTTGCAGGAGGCTCCAATTTATTGAAACAAAGAAACATTGCCTTTTTGGCATAAACTGCAATTCACATTTGAAAATGATTGCATTTTTCTTAAGCCCTGACACTGATAGGAGACTCCCAACACCAATGTCTCCCACTTTCATGCCCCCACCCCAAAAAAAAGAAAAAGGAAAAAACTAGGCTGGGATAAGAGGATGGACACAAAGACTGACAATGAATGACAAAGGACAATTGAGATGGGACTTGCCTGAGAGAGACAGCAAGAGAGGAAAAAAAGTCCTTTTAAAATATCAATAAGAGAATCAAAGAAAGCAAGATCCTTTTTCTGATAAAAGGGGAAAAGTTAATAACAGTGAAGAAAGAGAAGGGAATTGCAATATGCTCCTACTGTAATGGAAGAAAAGAAGATGAAGGTAGAATCAGAAAGTAACAACTTTAAATAAGTTTAACATATATGTTACTTTGACACTTTACACAATCTGTGGATTAAAGTTTTAAAAATATTCAAACTACTTGCCCCAATAGTAAACCTGACTAGCTATTTAAATAATTAGTTGGAAAAAGAAGAGGGGTGTTCTTGTTCACAGGAACCAGCAAAGAAATGTTCACTTTTAAAATACATTGATTGCAGAAAAGACCTTGGGGGCAGTTGGGGCAGGGGGGCAATAATGAAAGCATTGCAAATTATTAAAAGGCATTAAGTTATATCTCAAAATTAGAAAATGCTTGAGGGCATTATTGATACATTTTTATGTCTGAAATGGGATGCAAGTAATAACTGAAAGTTTTCTAGACAAAAATAATTTTGCCATTCAGTAATGTCTGAAAACTGTGATTCAACTGAACATTTGTTCATATGTTGGAGCTGGTTCAAAGACGACTGTTATGGAAAACTCTAACCATTGCTTACTAGTGTCCTTTTCTATGGTCTTTTAATCTTAAGGAACACTGGAGAAATTATTTAATTTTTATCGTAAGATATTAGTCCTATCACATGCTTCTTTGTTTTCAAAGTTTAATAATCCACCCTTAATTATTAATATAGAAAAACAGGATACAAGGTTCTTATGGAGAGTATAACCTCAAATTTTTCTATCTGGCTTCTAGCTATAGTCTAGCTTAGAAAAGTATAATGTGGGAGAAATTACCTAAGAATCAACCATATAATTTATTTACTCTTCCCAGTACTCAAAGCAAAAAAGGTCAGTGGGAGGGTTAAGGATACACCACCCCATTTCAGCAGACTTAGGAGTTGGACTTTATCGGAAAGAAAATGAGAAGCCACTGAAGAACTTTCATTGGTGTGTTTGTTTAGGAAAGGGGTATCATAGTCACATTTAGATGGTGACTAATCTCTGAGGATATGTGGTAGAGAAAGACTGAATAGGAACAAGACTGGACCCAAGGACACCAATGTGGAATATTGTAAGAATACAGAAATAATGATGACAAATAATGATGACCTTGATTAGGGTGGTAGCAGCCACAATAAAGGAAGGAGGATAGATTTGAGAACTCTTCACAAGGCAGATTCAACAGGATTTGGCAATAACAGGGATGAAGGAGAGAGAATGAAAGGATGACCCCAATTTTAAGGCTTGACTAAGTGTATGAATAAGTATTCCAGTTATGAAGTACACAGCACATAAGAATAAGCAAGTTTTTCATTTCCTTTGTGCTTGTGGCGGCATATGGAGAAACTAGCTTATTAATTTAGTTTGGGTCTAATTACTGAATTTGAAGTGGCATCTAGGTAGAAGAAGATGGATACTTGGATGTGTAGCTCAGAGGAGGGCTATAAATGAGACAACTATTTGTAGGTTATTTACATTTACATGTATCAAAGCAGTGTTAGTGGATAAATTTACCTGTGATAGTATGAAAAGTCAAAAACAAAGAAATCCAAAAACAGTTTTAAGGAAAACCAAATATTTGGTAAGCACCTACTGTGCTCTAGTTTCCGGAGCTGCATCTATCAATAAGACAGGCAGGGTCCCTTCTCTCATGCAGTTACATTTTCAGTGAATGAGTCAAACAATTAACCAAGAAACAAAAACAACAACAAAAACCCTACGATAATAGTGCGGTGTTTTCAGAGACTTTTAAAGGTTGTGTAGAAAATAAGACAGCAATGGTAATAATGATTGCCTGGAACTGGCAGAACATTTTCAGGGAGAGGCCGGAAGTAAGACAAGCAAAGGAAAGCCTGAGGGAACATCTGGAGCCCTGGGGAAGCAGAGCCAGAAATGGGAATAGGTCTCCATAAAGACAAAAGCAGGGAAGCTGTGATCACTCAGAGCCAACCAAGACACCAGAAAGGGGAAAGTTTGTCTTCTCTCTGATAAGAGCACTAGAAGATGAAAAGTGATTCTGCCAAAGCTGCTGCTTACACAGGATTCAGAGTAGTCAGAATGGACAAGTCTCAAAAAAGTTGTAGAAAGACAATGACTTGAACTTAAACTCTAGAAAGCTGAAAGGACAGCAGGAATGATGGGTAGCTGTTGAATCTAGTGAGCAAAAATAATAATTAACGAATAACCAAGACATGATATTTCCTTATATTTTGAACTGAATCTCTTAGTTTCTATAGTTAAATATCTATATTAAAATGTAATGTTGAATAGAAATGTATATTATTTCTGTTTTTGTCAATTATCTACATCTGAAATTTTAGCCACAGGGTCAGTTAACACGTAGAGACACCATTATTCATTCAGTGGCAGCTACTAGAAATAATTAGCATCTGTGTCTCCGGACATGCATATTTAAAAGATAATTGAAAATGAGGAGAGCAGTTTGCCACTAAAAATTAGCAAAACAAAGTTATTTGTTGAGTATATATTATTTTAAAAATCTAAAGAAATATTTTTGACCAATGTCATCATGCATTTTCAAATAACTATGGGAAATTTAAAGAGGTCGCTACTAGTTATGACAAACTCCTAAAAGCCTTCAGAAGAGGAGACATACAAGAAAAATTTGAAAATGGACAACAGTCTTTACATTTACAGAGGAAGATTATGAAGTTAAAGGTGGCCAATTTTCTATGTTTCAAGATAAGTAAAAGGAAATTACACTAAAATTACAGGTCAATAATAGTGAAGAAAAGGGAGAACATTAATATTCTAACTTCTGCAGATCCTGCAATTTATTCCCCAAAGGTTGTCTGATTCTCTCTGCTTTATTACCTAAAATCAAGACAGACTCAGAGATGTAGGTATTGATTAATAAGAACCACAGTGCCATACTGCCTTCTACTTGAGGACTCTAAGAGAACAGGTGACTCCCACTCTAATTTCCCTCGGCTTCAGTGAGCCATTTTCCTCCATTAGTAAGCTCTTGGGCTATCAAGCTGTTTCACAGGGTATTAGATGCTGAGTCTCAGCTGTGTAATATATGTTATTCAGACAACACAATGGGCATTATATGACTTCTTTAAGCTTCTTGATTATGGTGTTGATCAAAATGCTTATAAACTTAGCATAAGCATGACTACTATTTCAGTTCCTCCAGTACTCATTATCAGAGAATGCGAGATACTTTTGCTCAAGTCTGAACCATGCATTCCTCACATTTATAACAAAAGGAAACTCTGGGGGAAAATGTCTTCATTCTTATTTGAAAAATATTTTTACAGACAATGCACAGTTGTTTTTACTTTTTCAGCTTTGCAGTTTCTCTAATTTCTATCCCTTTTATCAACTCTATAGGCAGAGGGACTTAAAGTATGTAAAGTATAACGTACAGGCCACTTGACATAATTTTTTAAGCCTGAGTTTCACAAAAAAAAAAAAAAAAAAAAAAACCTAAGGTTTTAAGAGGTCTTTGAAATATGTGACTTCAAAAGGGTGTTCAGCATAAATGTAAATGAGATTTATATCTTGAGGAGATGATCAAATCCTACAGGTTATTTAACAAATTTAAAACACCCAAAGCACAACTAGAAAATGAGATCTAAACATCGAAGACTTAGCTACTGAGGTTGTGATTGAATATTTTTTCCTCCTCGTGTTCCATAAGTTTTACCTCTGTGTCAGGATTAATATCCTCTATATACATCTCTTGGTATTTTTTATATTTTGAATCCCAACTCCATTCCCTGCAGCCCTCCAGCCCTATGGCCCCAGAGAAAAGGAAGGATGAATGCCAATGCTGGAAAAAGGAAGATGTAAGAAGTTTCCAGCAGACCAAGATATCGTATGTTTTCTCCAAAAAAAATTATAGAAAGAGGACAAACAGAGACTGGGAGGCAGATATGAGGGTCCTGATCCCCTATTCTGGCACAAAACCACTAGCACATATGCGATGGAAAGTTTGCAAAAGGACAGAAACTCCAATGTATCCACTATCACTGTTTCAATAAATGTAAATGTTAATAACCTACAAATATTTTTCTCCAGTTTATAGCCTTTCTCTGAGCTACACATTCAAGTATGCAACTGCCTCTACCTAGGGGCCTCTTCAAATTCAATGCAGTCCAACAGAGAAAAGAAAAATACACAGGAGAAGCACCTTAGTGTTAAAGCACTTTAGTATGTCAAAAATGGTGACCTAAACATCCCTGCATGCTCCCAGTGGATGAGAGGCAGCAACCAAAAGAGTCTAGCCTGGGCTCTGTGTTTGAGACACCAGATCTGTTGGCATTGACCGCTGGTGTTGATGCTGCCAGGAAAACCTGCTATGAATCCTGTTAGCCACAGACTCAGCAATGCAAGCCGGCAGGAAGGCCAGTGGCAGGCAGAGAAAGAAGCATCTTGGAGGTAGCCATCCAGGTGAGAGGACATAAGCACATGAAAGCTTTGCTTCACATCCGTGAAAGTCTGAGTGTTTGCCAAAAAGAGACAGATTTAACCTTAAAGTAACCACTTTACACAAAAGGCTTGGAGACATTTAACTGGGAAGTTACATTTTCATTCTAATATCCTCTCCCCAATTAGCAAGCTCCTTTTTCCCATCTCTTTCCACCTTCCATCCCCAAGTAAGATGTACATGTTGATAGAGTGGTGCGGAATTCAAGATGTTGTAGAAAAGAAAAAAGCTACATTTTTCTCATAATTTTCCACCTCTCTACCCCTATCAACAAAATTAAAGTAAGCATTCCAAGAAGGTAGAGCTTCTCACATAGAGTATCTCTATTCACATTCAACATAGAGCTGACATACGATGTTGCTTGGAAACAGTGTCTTATTGATTAAAGAATACCTCTTATTTTAAATACTCCACAAACAGTCTAATTTCACTCTTTAAAATAATTTAATAAACATTTGTTGAAACACATTACAAGGTGTCAATAAGAAGTCTCACAGCATTTAAAAGACACGTATCACAGTGTAAGTCTCTAAGGCTTAGAATCTTTCCAGCAATGTACCTCAATACTTAGTCAAAGTGTGAGCTGACTGATGACTTCACATAGCTTTTTTGGTTTTTTTTTTTTTTTTTTTTTTTGCTTTTTTGAAACAGAGTTTTCCTGTCACCCAGGCTGGAGTGCAGTGGCAAAATCTTGGTTCGTTGCAGCCTCCACCTCCCAGGTTCAAGCGATTATCCTGCCTCAGCCTCCCAAGTAATTGGGGCTACAGGCACATGCTACTACACCCAGCTAATTTTTATAATATTTTTAGTAGAGATGGGGTTTTTGGCCAGACTGGTCTCCAATGTCCGACCTCAAGTCCTTATGTCCACTTGTCTCGGCCTCCCAAAGTGCTGGGATTGCAGGCATGAGCCACCATGCCTGGCCAACTTCAGACAGTTTCCAAGTGGGCAATACCTTCATAAAGTCACTGAAGACAAAAAAAAAAAAAAAAAATCTCGGCTTTTTGAGGCCAGAAATGTAATTCTTATCACATCTCACAGTTTTGAACAAACTCTGAAATGTTGGCACATGCTAATCAAAGGCAAGGTTGACCAAATGCACCCAGGGTGCCTGTCTACATATCACTTTGCAGAGTCTGAAGTCTGTTCATCACGTGTTAACTTTTCTTTTTATTGTATAGGCTGATCCTGTTCCCCATCAGAAACAGGATTTCCTACCTTAGATTTTTTAAATGTTTAAGATTTAGAGACTATATTTGGGTCAAACCAACTTTAACTGTTCAAAACAAAATTGACAGAATTACCTTAATGGACAATATGAGTTCAAAGCTCTCCGTCCTGCAGATGAGATTGAAGAGATCTAATCACCTAGGGTGTTAAATGGTGAAGATTTAACTAAGACAATAAGAGCAGGCATCATAATGACCTGTGTTAATAGTCACAAATTGAGATAACTGCCTGGCTCATGCAATTACTTGGAGGCCATGTCTGTACAACCCCTTTTGCCTCCCAATTCTAATAACAGACAATCCCTTGCCTCTCTCCCTACAGCCATCAAAGCAAACACCTGACTTTTTAAAAAAATGAGCACTTACCATCTTCGTCATAATGACCAGGCCAAGGGCTAGGCATGTGACCCAGCAAATGTTCCCTAGAATAGTTCATTCACACTGGAGCTGAATAATATTACTCATTTTTCTTGATGGCAAGCTGTGAGAATGTGAGCCTGGAGGGACTGAAGCCTATACTGTTTGCTGCAAGGAGGAGCTGGTCTGAGAACAAAGACAATATGCAGAGAGAAGCACAGATGAGACAAAGAGCTGTTCCTTGTGATATTTCAAGTTCTGGCTCTAGTCACCCCTGATATTAGCTCTCTTTCCTGGAAATAGCAGCCAACAAATTCACTCTGTGGCTTCATCTACTTCATACTGGGTTACTCTTACTGAGAATCATCCGCGTTTTCAATAATAAAGCTAGTGAGAAAGTAGCGGAACCCAACAAAGCAGACAAATAAGAACCGCTAGGTCATAGTCAGAAAACAGTAATGCTGGTGCTAGTCATGCAAATTTTGAGATTATTTCTTAAAATGGCTGAACCTCAGTTCAAAATCTGCAAATGGGGCTTCCAGCTACTGAACTAGATTATTGAAGAATTAGAATACTATATGTAAAGTGATTTGCTTGATGCCTGTTCCATAGCACTTGCTTATGAAGTGCTAAAAATGTATTGTTTTGATCATGAGGTTGTGAGGATAATGATGAGGAAGACCCAAAGAAAACAAGGATTATAGAACTCAGAATCTTCTACAACTATTCATTAAAACCCTACTGGCTTAAATATTTTTGAGGACCAAAAAAAAAAAAAACTGCAAGCACTGAAAAGAAAAATGTAATGAAGTTAGAAATAATTATAAACAGAACATACTTATTATTTTAAGAAGAACGGTATTTGAAAGTTCAACTTACAATAAATAAGCATTGTTATTGAAAGTTTACTCAAGGTCAATGAAATAGTCTTATTTTTAAGAAAAATTGTAATATGAAAAATAAAGCAAGTATTATTGACATAGCTGCTTCCTGAAAATGGAGGTGGCAATACTTGTAGGCTCAATTCAAATGTCTCCACAATAACAAAGCCTTCCTTGACATCACCAAAACCATGTATGATACTATACACCACACCAATGGTGCAAAGCTTTTCCTTCATTGAACTTATTTATTTCCCATTCTGCACTAAAACCCTCATAGCAAGGCCTCTTTTTTCATATCTGTACCTTTAAAATGTAGCTCAATAACTTGGTCAAAAGCAGGTGCTCAAAATATAGTGTTAAAATTAGACTCAATTTCAGATGTACACTGAGAGTGTGAGACATGGGTTCCAATCTTGCTCCTGCCACTTACTAGATGTGCTACCTTGAATAATCCTTGATATAGGATTATATCCTCATAGCGTTTGCTTTCAAAGTTACCTACACTAACTTCCTAACCCAGTACAAAAATTCCATCTCAATGCATTTTCTCCCTATACACACTGTGATAGATCCTCTACAAAACGTAATCTTCAGTCAAACTTCATAACGAGCTTTTGGCATAACTATTATCTTTCACATTGAATAAGTCAACAAAGCAATGCTTTATAAGGCCCACTATCAGACAGCCAGCAATGCAGACTCAGAATTCTAACTTTAAAAAACAGTCCTTCCTACACACTACACCACTTCTCTGTGCCTTAAAAGTCTTGGAGTGTTTTTAAAATTTTTATCTCTATTAATAATCTTCATTATGGCATACTACAATGATTGATTCAAATAGCCAAATGAGATGATATAAAACTTTCTTGTAAAGTATAAAGTGCTCCAAAATATCAAGTAGTAGTAGTATCATGACAATGATGTAGATGATAATGATAATAACAGGAAAGGGAAAACTATGTACTTTGGGTGCTTTGTTGCATTAATATTTCCATGCTGTTAAATGGGTCAGTTACTGTAAATTGTAGCTATTTACTGAGAATTGGGAGGAAGCCCTGGATTTTTATTCTTTTTTTCCTTCAGTTTTTCAAGTACAATTAAAATGTACAGATTTTCAGAGGTAGTTACTATGCTTACTTAGAAATTATGGCTATATATGTATACAGATACATACCTTGGTAAAGAATGGTAATTGACTTGAATAAATTTGTGGTCTTGCTGGGACAAGTCTATGCAACATTGGTTTGTATGAAAACTGCATGTGGAACTCTGTTCTCTGGGCACTGACTTCCTGGCTGATTTGAAGTCTTCTCTCCTTTTCTCCTAATTGTTCTTTCAGCTGAAATTGAAGTCCAGTTAAAGCTTGTAACATATTTCTCTTCTTTTCTTCTCACTATTAGTGGATTTGGCAAAAAGGAGCACTGCAAAACACATACAAAATAATATTTTGTCACCTGCGACTACATATTATAAAATAAATTTAGTAAATGATAAGGGAAGTATTTGAAATAGAAAACAAACTTATTCTTTAATGGTTATGGTTCACCCATAAAGAGGTAATTCTTAATGTTCAAGTTTAAAAAAAAAAAAGATGAGAAGAAACAGTTGGCATTCAGCTAACAATTGTGTTTGGAGATTTGTGCCTGACTTTGTTATTCTGAGCAAAGCCAGGTACCAGTCTCTTGGGATTATGTACAAAGGCAAGAAAAAAAGTGGACATGTACAAACCTCAAAGGTGACTGCTGGGTTAATAAAACAGTCTGTTTTCTGTTCACCCACTCTTGCTCTCAGTGTGCAAGTATATTAAAATATGTCAAAAGGAAAACCATTCGCTGTGCAAAAATAATTCAACTACAACTCACAATTTCCAGCTGGTGGAGTGCCTTAGTGTATTTAAGTGCACTAACAAGTGACCCGTACATCTACCCAGATGAAAGTTGTATCCTCATTAAATGAGAAACAAAAAACAAAATAGGAACAACTGTCACACAGAAAAACAGACCACAATAGATACCGCATTTCCCACACTCAATTTCTGGCTTGAGCTATGGCAGACTGAACAACAGTGCTGCCCTGGAAGTAACCTCTTAAAAGGGACCGAAAGTAAAACAAGAAAGCTGCAAGGTGACCTAAATGTCTTGCTAATGGTCATCCAAATTCTCATTCAGAGTATCTGGGAAAACATCGTTTTCTTCTGGGCCCTAAAAACTCCCATTACGTAAGACATTACGTAATAACAGTAATGTGAAGTAACTGGAATAAACAGACCCAACACCCAAGGAATTTAGAATTAATGTGGTAAGTTATATTTTTAAATAACTCTGTTAGATAACCTCTGGTTTTAGCATTTATAAGATATCATACCAACCTTTTATTTTCTGATTTTCTCTAGGGAACTAAATCATTGATAGGACTCTGAAAAGAAAAAAAAAGGAGAGAAGTTACTATTTTTTAACTTTAATAATACTGTTCTTATTTGATTCATACATTGTACATTATTATAAGGCAAAAACATATGTCAGATGTTCAATGTGATAAGTTGCATCTTATACACAACAGGACATACAATAGGAGCGTGTGTCTCCAAAAGGCAGATAGACAATATATGGAATAATAAGGGAACACTACTTGAGAGCAAATAACTGATTACAAAAGTATGGTACTAACAATTATTTCAAAGTAGGGTAAGATGTTCCACTTGTATACAGGCAACACCTCTGTTAAAATATTTTCATAGCAATTAGCACATGCTAATTTCCTGTTTACTATTCCCTCCCCTCAACTAGAATATAAGCTCCTCAGGGTAAAATTTATTATACATTATTTCTTATATCATTAGAACTAGTACAGTCTCTGGCACACAATACAAACTCCAAAATTATTAATTGGTTGTTTGGCTAACTGATTAATTATAGCTGTACACATGACGATTGGTGCCCAATATTGAATTGTCAACCTCCTACTGGAAAACAGTAGAGGAACTGGAAAGGGAAGATGTTTCTAGAAAGAGACTAATGTTTTCTATGACAAACTGTAGCCCAGGAGCAATGGATATATGTTTGGAAAAAAAGAACCACACAGTTCTAAATTATGTTTTAAACTAGAATATATAAAACAACCATTAAAATGAAATTGAAGCCCAATAGAAGAATGTAGGTAATAAGGGATCAGCAAAACAATCTAAATAAATTAAAATGTCTAGGCCCAGACTAATTATGTGAGCTTGGAAACAAGAAAAGTGTTTGAGGAACCAAAGTTAATGATAAGAAAAACTTATTAAAAATAGGAAAAGATAGATTTTTAAAACCAAGAGCTAGTAGCTTGATTTTTAGGCCTCATGAAATTCTAAAGCATATTGATTATTAAACAGCTTGTCTATGAATTCATGAAAAATAAAGTGGAATTCACTAGGAGATAGGGAGCTGGAGTCAAGAGAGTATTGCATGAAGACAAAAGTCCATAGTTCATATTCTGAATGTGTGCTTCCTCTTACTTTAGTGATTTTTCCTTTTCCCATAGTTAAACTACGTCCCCCCCGCCCCGCCCCCGGCCCACTGCTACAATAAGTCCTAACTCCTAGTACCTGTAAATATGATCTTATTTGGAAATAAGGGTCTTTGCAAATGTAATTAAGGTACACATTAAGAAGAAGTTATATTAGAGTAGGGTGGGCCCTTAATTCAATATAACTGATGTTACAGAAAGAGGGGAAGAGACACAGAGAACATGGACAGAGAAAGAACTCAATGTGATGAAGAAAGCAAATTAGAATTGTGCTAGGAGGCAAGCTTGGAATTCTCCCTCTAAGCCCTCAAGAAGGAACCACTCCTGCTGACAGCTTGATGTGAGAATTCTGTTCTCCAGAACTGTGAAAGAATAAATTTCTGTTGTCTTCAGCCATCCAGTTTGTGGTCATTTTTTTATGACAGCCCTAGGAAATGAGTACACCATCCTATAAAAAGGAGTTAGTGATGTATCTTCCCCAGGTGATTGTCGGGAGGATTAGAATACAGCATAAGTAAATATTAATTTCAGCAAAGCTTTTTACTAAGATTCTTATAATGCATTCACTGATAAAATAAATCTATGTGAGCTCAATTATTAGTTAGGTTCAAATTTGCTAAAATTGCCATTCCCAAAGACAGCTGATTAATAATTCAACATAAACTTAATCTTTCCCAAAATATTCACTTATAGATATACTGAAAATAACTCTCAGGTCTCAGATTTCTATCTTTTAAGGCCTTTTATAGACAAACAGACACAAGTTTTGGAAAGTCACCTGAAGTAATAATGTTAATGATGGACACAGAACCTTTCGTTCATCATTAGTTGTCCAACATATTTACAGGACTTAGAGAAGTACATAGAATGGATGCTATCCAAATAAGGGAGAAAAAAGTAAGTTGGGAAAAATAAAAGTAACCCACTTAAAAATAAAATTCTTGTTATCTTAATAAATTTATTATCCTAACAATATAATTTATTAACCATTATTAGTAGTAATTTAATACTTTAAACATCAAACAGTGCTTGACACAAAGTAGATACTCAATAAATTACTGTCATTATGAATAGTATGATAAGCTAGAATGATGGACCAGACCCACTTCAGCGAAAAACACACAGTATTTAATTTGGGCTCAAAATTTAAATGGCTGTAAGGTAGAAACTATCCAGGCTCATCATTAATTCATAGGAAATAGATTTGGAGATTTCAATTGATCAAAGTTTCAGTGAATGCATCCAAACAGTGTTTTGTGAGACCTCTAAAACAAAAATAAAACAAAATAAACAACAAATGTGAGAATTTAGGATAAATCAGTAGATGTACATAAGCCCGTGACAATTTGCAAAGGGCAAGCATAAGGGAGGTTGTTTTTCTAAAAGCAGCAATTCTCCTCTGTAAATGTGAGAGATGTTCTGGATGCTGTGGGGGTGAAGTTCCAAGGGAGATAGAGAGTTTCTGCACACTCCCATCCCACACTTCCAGAAGATGAAGAGATGTAGGTCCCCACGGCATGCGAATCTGAGGAAGCAGATCTCTTGGTGAAAGACCTTTCTTCTGCCACCTAGAAACGACTGACGCTTCACAAAAGCAGCATCCAGGAAATGCAACAGCAGTAAAAATTATGAGAGGCTCCCTCAGTTGAAACTGAAGAATGCAAAGAAGGATGACAGAAATGTGAAGGGCTCAAAGAAAGACATCAGCTAGGAAGGGACATTGAAACATCTCACTCTCAGAGAACCAAAGGAGACCCCCCACACCCCCTGTAATGAGGAGGGAGGACATTTGACAGAGAATAAAGACAAAGATATCAGAAGAGAAAAATTTCCCCACACACTGACTGTCACGAACATCAGGGATAGCCAAGAAAAGTAAGGCGGATCTAATGTCAGTAGTGTGGTCCTTTGTTAATTAAACCTCCCTTTTTAAAAGCTGTTAAAGAGTATCACATGTGATGTGGAACCTTCCGGATGTAAGATGTATTTTTCTATATATTGACTAGGAACATGCAGCCTATAATATTCATCACAGAAGTAATTTGGGCTCTTCAGACCTCAGTTATTTCTAATGCAAGGTTTCAGACAGTTTTGGATACAAACTACACTCTCTTCCTGTGGCTGCTTTTAAACAAATTTACCAAAAATTTTGTGGCTTCAAACAACACACATTTTTTGTTCTTATAGTTCTGTAGTAGAGAAGTCTGAAAGTAGTTTCCCTAAACTAAAGTCAAGATGTCAGCAGGATAGAGTGACTTTTTTTAGGAGGATTTAGGGGATAATCCATTTTCTTGCTTTTTTCAGATTCTAGAAGCTGCCTATATTCCCTGGCTTGTGGCCCCTTCCTCCATCTTTGAAGTGTGGCACTCCAACCTCTGGTTCCATGGTAACATATCCTTCTCTTTTACTCTGATGTCTGCATCCCTCTTATAAGGACTGTGTGATTGCTTGGGTTCACCAAAGATAACCCCATAAAAAATCTCCCCACCTCAACATCCTTAACTTAATCACATATGCAAGTTTCTTTTGCCATATATAGTAACATCCACGAGTTCCAGGGATTAGGACATGGACATATCTGGGGGTTCATTATTCAGCATACCACATCCACTTAAAAAAGAAACATTATAGGGAGAGAATATAGTATAGAGTGAAAGCATAAACCAGCTTCTTGCTTCACAGACACTTAGAGTGTTTTTTACATGCCAGATGCTTTTATAAGTGCTTAACAAATATTAGTTCATTATTACTCTATACAGTCCTAGGGCATAGGGATAATTATAATTTCCCATTTTTCTGAAGAGAAAGCTGAAGTACAGAAAGGATAAGTTATTTGTATATGGCTTTGTGGTTATTTAGAGCTGGTATGAATCCAAATCATGCCTCTTAACTAGGTGACCTTGACACAGTATTTCCACTAGAAAGAACATATTTTACATGGTTGGTGTGAGGGTTTAAATCAAATAGTGTATATAAAGTGTTTATCACAGTTCCTGGGTCAAAATTTACTCATTACATGGTAGATAGTAAAATAACTATGTTAGAGACATTGACCAAAGAAATGGAAAAGAAGAATAAAAATGGTTAGGGAACTAGAAACATTATCATCTTAAAAATGGTAGTTTAGCTTGGAGAAGAAAAGAATTATATGGGGGACATGATAGCTGTCTTGAAATATGTGATGAACTTTCATGTGAAGGAGAAATAGATTTATTTTAATGTTACCCCATAAAACCAAACTAAAACCTAAGGGTGGAAATTACATGATGATAAAATCTGGCTCAAAAAAAAAAAAAAAGGAAATATCCAATAATTAGAGTGTTACATGAATGAAAAAGGCTGCCCCAGAGTTTTGTAAGCTTTCAGTAAGTTGAAATGTTCAAGCACAAGCTAAATGACTCTCTGTAGTATATAAAATATAGAAAGGTTTTCAACAATGAGAGGAATATTAAAATACATTCATGCATTTATTCAGCAAACATTTACTGACCATCTTCAGCGCACAGTGTCTGTAAGGCCCCTTACAACTCTAAAAATAATAGAATCTACTATTCTATGAATGAGCAAATAAGAGCATATGTCCCCAAAATGTACAGAATTTCAGGCTGATTCTCATTGAAGGGTCTACTGATTCTTTCAGTCAGGTTCACTAGTTTGTCTGGTATCATCTTTAATAAGCTTTATTTTCACAGTCACTTATCACTAGTCACAGGAAGACTTTTTCTATAGCAAAGAATCAGTTCTTAGTGGGAAACTCACTCATTTTTATATTTCTGAGAAAAGAGACTTTTCTCTAAAGGAAAGAATTTTATTTCACAATCGTTGCTTTTTTCTTTCAGTCTATGCAAACAAATGCAATAACATCTTTTAACCAAGAAATAAAGAGAAAAAGAGGATTCCTCTCATTTAATGTGAGCATTTGCCATCCTTGAAAGAATCCAACAAAAATAAACCACTCTGTTGGACCCACAAATAAATTAATTATGGTGGAAACCTATTGAGTCTGATTTGTCCTGGGAGTTATTAAGGGGTTACCTACCTACTTCTCATTTAATCTGCTTGACTAAATAAGATTGCTTTGCCGGGGAATTACCTGAATTACACACATAATCCAAGAAAGTCTCCAATTAATGACCAAAATGTCCCCAGTGTCGATACCATCCATACAACATTTTACCACACAGCAGTTGATGGCATGTATTACACAGCTGTTAGTATGTGTCAGAATTAACCAGCCAATACGATAGACCTCTATGTGATTTTTGCTGCTTACAATACTTTCTTAGCAGAAGATACAGAATAGGAATACTAATAACCCAAATACAAGTTGACTTTAATGAGCTCTTACCATGTCATGGTATCATCATAGGCAATTCTTTCAATGGCCATGCCAAGCAGGAACCCCTCTTATCCTATCTAAAGAATGTGATGGAGCCAACATTAAAACTAACAGGGATGTGGAGTTCTTGAACTGTTATTGACTGATAAACCACTTCCACAGTCTTTAACACTTTCCCTAACAAAGACAAATACATTAGAAGAAATATTGAAAAGTAATTACAAATCTGTATTTTGATATCTTTTACAGAAATAAACAGTGTGCCAAGGATTAGAACCTAGTTCTCTAGATACCTATGTTCCAAATAGCTACTGATTAAGTTAAATGTAAAAAGCATTCTCAGCCCTGTGGGCTAGCCACATCACTGAGTTATTAAATATCATGCAAGAGTCTGTATAGGCAAGAATCCTGCTTTAAAATACAGTAAATTTCCTTCTCTTTCCTTTCAAAATGCCCCAAGGCACTCGTGTACATTGTGGACACCACTGGTCTGAAAATTCTCAGTTGAGGGAAAAAGAAATCCAAAATCCTTGAATTTATAAGACCACTAAAAGCATCTAAAATGATAACTATTTTGCCCCTTTAACACCAAAAGATCAACTGATTTTTTATTTTTCCCTTGGAGTTGACCTTTATTTAACCCATGGCATGCCAAAGTTATGGCCTGAAGCAATTTTTTCAGTGACTGCCTTGACTTGGGACAAGAATAGACATTTTACTCACCCTGTCTCTGAATCATCATTCCTTATCACTACTGATGGTCAGTCTAACAAAGAAAAACATTTTTCAACGTTTAGAAAACACTAAAACTTTCTGTTGAATTATTTATTTCCTCCATTTCAAATACGTTCAGACCTGCAAAATGTTTGCAAATTCTAAAATTATCAAATTTTTTCTCAAAGTTTTTTATTAAGCTCTTCAATAAAACGTTTGTATTCAGTTATGTATAAAAAATAATGAGCTCATTGTGCCTACATCGTAAAAAGCTAAAAACCATTTCTTTTGATCAATTGACTACCTGCTGGCATCTTTTCCTAATGGGGAAATTAATTTTAAGGCTTTGTGGTACCTCTTTTGCCCCCTATATAAGTCCTGCACTTATATACAATTGTTCAGGGCACTCTCACTATTTTGAATGTAATAAATGAGGTATATCTAAAGAATTTAGACATGATTAGTAGCGTCTAACACTTTTTCTCTAACAAAAACAAATTCAATAGTTGCATATTATGAAAGATTACAATACTAAAGAAAAAAGTGCAAAGATACAGTCGGAGGTATTTAATTTAGAGATTAAGAATTTATGGCTATAAGTGCTGGGAGGCACATCTGTGAGTTATCCAAGGGAGAATACAGATTCTCTGGAAGTTTATAATGACACAAATAGCTATATTTCTGGACTGGCATAAATGGGATCCTGGTTATGGGAAGGCAGCATAATAAAATAGCTATCTGTGTCGAAAAGTCTAGCTCAAGGATTTCTACAAAAAACTTTCAATGACAACAGTATTTATATGAACATAATTTAATATTAACACAAGCATTTTATTGTGGATCATCTTTACCTGGTTTTATTTCCTGAGCAGCATTATCTTTAGAAAGTCAATGAAAAATGAATCAATATCTACCATACATTGAGCACTTTGCTAAGCATTTAATTTTTATATCCTTTAATAAATCTATTTATTAATGCTTCCCATTTTTACCAAATAGAGGAGCTGAAACTCAACAATCCTAAGTAATTTGCTCCATGCTACACATTTAAGAAGTGGTATATTTAACCCAGATACGTTTGACTTGAAAACAAATACCCCTAAACTCTACATTATACAGAAAAATAGTATTAGCAATAATTGGGAAAAACATGGATCCAGCCAATGCAATAGGTCCGGAAAGATAAATATGAATTAAAATTAATTTTAAAATACACGATTATTAATTGTAAATGACAGAAATAACTACATAGAAAATCTATGAGAAACAACAAGAAAAATGAAATGAGAGCTTAAACACAATAAATTCAATGAATTAACCAAACCATACGTACAACACTTTGAATATATGTTAAATACACTTTAAAAGAGTGAATTTTATTGTATGTAAATTGCATGTCATTAAAAAGTTACAGAAAATGATTACACTAGCCGGTTAATGTGGGGAGAAATGGAATGGAAATGAGAACTGTTCACCGATAGTATGAATGTAAAAATTGGGACAATTTTTCTAGAGGGTAGTTAAATTTTATTTATCAAAATCCAATTATTATATTTTTTAAATCTAAAGAATTAATCAGAGATGTGGCATTAGGCTTATATACAATAACATTTATCATAGTCTTGTTTGAAATAGGTCTCCCAAAAGGAATTTAAACAGTGGAAACTATATAAATCCAGGAATCTCTAAATATAGCTTGATACATCCATATAAAGTCATGGTTCAGAATAGTTAATTACATTGGAAATGCTTACAATGTTAAGTAAAACAGACAAGATACAAAAAAGAAAAAAAGAATCTAAAGGTTAAAAAGAAATTTGAGCTGCAATGAATGTTATGAGAGAAGAGGATTTTTTTGCAAAAATATATTCAGTAAGATAAAGGAAGCTGATGCAAAGGTGCACCTGGGTCTAGGAATGAATTCTTACATTTGTTGGTGGAGAATATGCTGTGACTGCTATAACAGAGAGTCGAATGCTTTCTAGCTTGTTCTGTGTTTGTAGAAGCCCCGTGTTTCAGAGAAGAAGATGTGTTGCTATTCCATATCACTTTTTCTTGGATAACCAAGACTTCTCCCTCCATGGAACCTTTGCAAAACCTCCTTTCTCTCCATGGAATTTTCTTTTCCTAGATTTTGACTTGGATGGCTCCTGATGCACATTCCACATTCACGTCTTCACTGAAAAGTCACTAGTTCAGTCAGGCTTTCTCTGCCCATTCATAGCAGCATGGCATCACCTGGGAATTTGTTGGAAAGACAGAATTTCATGCTCCACCCAAGATTTACTGAATTTGAATCTGCATTTTAACAACATCCCCAGATGATTCTCATGCACACTAAAATTTGAGAAGCACTGTCCTTACAGTCTGTGATGAGACTGCATGCCAATTCCCTGCATCATTTTCTCCATAGTGCTTATGCATATCTAAAGTCGTTTATTTTCTTTCTTAAATGTAGTTTCATTAGCATAGAATTTGTCTTTTGCCTGTATTCACAGTTCCTAAATAGTGCTTAATGTACTGCTGGGGCCCAGTGAACATTTGTTGAATGAAATCACAGAATAGGGAGAGGCATAGTTCAGTAATTTTGATTGAAGAAATGCCATTTTATATCTTCACTATCTAAATAACTCTGTCTCTGGGGCCTCGACTATTGATTAAAGCGATGGGAGCTAATAAATTGTGTTCCAGCCCGATGCATCATGTGCCTGTAATATTTACTGGTTCTATAAAAAACACTAGCTAATAACTTTCCGAAGGATAACCAGTATTATTATATGTAAAAATAAAAGTAGGTTGCTCAAAAAGTTAAACAGAGAATTGCCATGTGACTCAGCAATTGATTTTCTAGGTATATGCCCAAGAGAATGTTCAAACTAATCATACATACAAATGTTCACAGCAGGATCATTCATTAGAGCCAAAACAGTAAAAACAACCCCAAATGTTTATCAATGAATGAAGAAATCTGCAAAATGAGGTATATACCCTCAGTGGAATATTATTCATCCATAAAAAGGAATAAAATATCATTAATGTCACAACATAAATGAACCTTGAATATATTACATTAAGTAAAAGAAGCCAGATACAAAAAGCTGCATGTTGCCACATATTGCAAAAGCCACATACATGAAATGTCCAGAATAGGCAAATTCATAGAAACAAAAAGCCAATTAGTGGTTGTCAGAAGCTGGAAGGAGGGAGAAATGGAGAGTACCTGCTAATGGACACAGAGTTTCTCTCTGGGGTGATGAAAATATTCTGCAATTAGATAGTGATGATGGTTGACATCATTGTGAATGTACTGGAAGTCCTTAAATTGTACACTTTAAAATGGTTAAGATGGTGAATTTTAGATTATGTGAATTTCACTTCAACTAAAAATAAATATATAAAAGCAAATTACTATTTTAAGACATAGTGGTATTAAAATATATTGACTTGCTATCCAGAAATTTTGTTTTACAGACTCACTATTTCAGAGGTCAGGGTTTCAAATGATTAATATTATGTGATGATTATCTTTTTCAGATAGAGATAAGACAGGGAAATAAGGTAAAAGAAATGAGTCTGGGATTTGCCTAAGCCAGGACTCAAATTCCTTTGATCCTTGGCTACAAGCCCTGATTGGTCCAAAAGGTCAAATGGAAAGGAAAAAGCAGTCAAGAATAAATCAGTAAAATAAAAAATTCATTAAAATGTAGCTATTGGGAGGAAAGGAAATAACCTTCCTTTCCTCTACTAAAGAGTGAATTGACAACCTAATTTTTCGAACAGGTAACAAATGTATAGCTGCAGCTAGGTGCCCAGACGTTCTTCTCTACAGGGAAATGTTGGAAATAAATGAAGGAGGAGTCTTCAGACTTACTGAAGCCACTGAAATTGTAATTGTTGTTACAATTGCAAGAGTTTATTAAAGATCATCAGGAAACTTGGCATTAAAAAAGTGTTTGGATAGATAAGACCCCTGTTTGCACTTTAAGCCTTTACTGTTAATTACATGTTACTGTAATTAAGCACTTCAAAAGTGACTTTTATGAACTGTGCTATTATTTCATTTAATAAGAACTTGTTATAAAGTCACAGGTTAACAAAAGTTCATTAATAAGTTGAATGTTTGGAACTCAGAAAGCATTTTCCTATGGAGCAATGTTAGCCATGGTGGTTAGGTTTCTACATAAGTGGGGTCTAAGGAATCAGGTAAGCCATACACACCTGCTCCCACAACACTAAACAGAACACTACACGTTTTAAAAGATTTCTATGGATTTATGCCATTCTCCTGCCTCAGCCTCCTGAGTAGCTGGGACTACAGGCGCCCGCCACCTCGCCCGGCTAGTTTTTTGTATTTTTTAGTAGAGACGGGGTTTCACCGTGTTAGCCAGGATGGTCTCGATCTCCTGACCTCGTGATCTGCCCATCTCGGCCTCCCCTGAGATCCGGCCACTGCACTCCAGCCTGGGCAACAGAGCGAGACTCCGTCTCAAAAAAAAAAAAAAAAAAAAAAGATTTCTATGGAAACATGCATTCAGCATTCTGGAACCAAGACATCTCTTCCCTCCACTGCATTAGTGATGCTTGCTCATTCATTCATCACTGAATTGCTCATTCAACAAGCATCAGCAGTGCCTGCTATGTACCAGGCCTTTTAGCAAGTTGTATTCCTTTTTATCTGCCAGGTAGCAGGCTTTCTTTAATTTGGAGGAACTAACTATCAGCTTAGCATATGAACTCCAGCATAATGAGAAGCAGAAGATGAGGCTCTAGGGCAAGTAGAAGCAATGAAGGTTGAGGACGACTGGAACAAGGTGATGGCAAGTGAATGATCCTTTAACCCAGCTGCCTATGCCCCTTTCCCCCACTTTCCTCATTGTGGCCAACACTGGTGTCAATGTGGAAACCTCTAGTGGATGACACCAATAAGTGTAAGCTATGTAATAGATGCCCTTTCCTACTTCATTCTCCCTTAGAGCAGTGCCCGGGACTGGGAAATACCAAGGAGCCAAACAAGCGTGAGAATGGAGATTTACATTTTTTAACCAATTCCCCCATCTTACTTGAGAGTACAAATGAAAAAGAAAAAATAGAGAAAGGAAAACATTAATGAACATATATCCATAGTATGAATGTTATATATCAAGGATTGTGTGAAACAAAAACAAGCAATTGCTGAACTCACATTTTTTTAAAAAAACTACAAGTTACCAACTAACAAAGATCACCACCTAGTGGCCCCAGCATGATAACTGCACTTGAACAAGATGCATTGGAATTCAAAAATATTGGGGGTTTGTTGCAAGAAGGTAAGGTAACATTGAAGCCTTTCCTTTTGTCCCTTGGATCCAACCTCTCCTTTTTCTTTCATTCTGAGTCAGTTTCTCTTAGTTTATGATTCCAGTTTGTCTTGAAAGCATTCTATTTGCAGTTACCTTTATTTTAATCTTTGCAATTAGCTACTTTGTCATCCTTTGAGTTCCTCATCTTTTATGATACACCATAAGCCCCTCTGAGTCTTGCCTGAAATAGTGAGTTTAAACATCATTTTTGTCATGCCACTTCCCTACAAAAAAAAAAAATTAATGCTTACATGGATCCTGTTGTCACTTACATCAAGTCTGGTCTAACCTGCATATCCCCCACACTCCACCTTGGCAAACATAGTGACTGTCCACTGGGTACTTTTCTTTATTGATCTTCACCACCCTCAAATCTCAAACATAACCGCAGTTTTTATCTACCTCTGAGTACTCTTATCCAACTCAAATTCCACCTTTTCATAACTTTTTCCCTACTACTCCTGTCATGTTCACTTTTTTCTTCTCTAAGTTCTTACATTCATGGTTATTAATGCCAAGTATATGATTTAATTATTGTCTAATTATTTTATGAGTATTATGTCTGCAAAGGAAGTTCCATGGTTTAAATGTGTCCATATCTCCCACAAATCCTAGCATGATATTAAACATAACACGAGAGCTCAATGAATAAATGACTGATATAGAAATGGATAGATAAGAATTCCTGCAATTAAAGGACCTTTAGTCATCTATGGGTAGGTGACAAGGAAAGAAGAAGGAGAGTACAGAGTGGGAAGATAGCTGGAACTATATTCCATGAGTGGAAAAAGATCAATTTTATCCACCTTTATTATGTAAAGTGCCAGCGACAAATCGAATAGAAAAGTATCTCCCAGAATGCCAGGATACATTTAAACATATTCCAAAATATACAATACAATATAACCACGAAAGTTTTTAATGGAATATAGTTACTTTGGGTGCAGACAGTGACAGAACTCACTCAGACAAAGAGAGGGAAAAACCGGGAAAAAAAATAAATTGTTATTAAACAGGTAATGAAATGTTAGCTTGCATTCTAAGGTAGGACAAAGTTTTACTTCTTGGGCAGCAGCATAAAACCTGCTCCAGGGATGTGAATTACAGATACCTTAGGCAGCTGCACACTGGAAATAGCAAGACTGGGAGAAAGCTCTATGCACTCAAACTTTGGCATATAATTCAACCAACTTTGAATGTGAATGGAAATATTTTACCCCCAAAATGTGAATAATAAAACAAATAAAATATTAAATAATCTACTCAAATGAAGAAGTCTGCAGAATAAGTAATGTGAACTTGAAAAATCTCATTAAGTGTCACCAGAATTCTATTTCTAGTGCAACCGCAAGTAGTTTTATAACTAGGTCTCCAGTAAAATAATTAGACTATTTTAAGGGGTAGCAACTGACTCTATCTTGAGGAGAGGAAAGAAAATGCTTCTGCTATGTAAATTTTCCCCCAATTTTTCAAACTGACATTTTCAAAGGCATCATAGAAGGACAATTACTTACATGCTGTATATATTGCTATTTTACCACAAAAGACCACTATGTATGCAAGGCACTGTGCAAGCTATGGTAGAGGTAAACAAAGAATGTAAATGGCATGCATTATATTCTCAAGTATCTTGCTAGGGTGAGAAGACCCACATGTATTCAATAGATAATAAATAATTTCATAATTAATTTTTAAGTAACTCTACCACATATTGTGCAGATAGCCTGCATTTTCATACTTCAACAAATATTGAAGGCCCACAAATAGAAAGATGTTATACTAGATGTTTTGTCAGTACAAAGTGAATTCATTACTCAACTGGCCCTCAGCAACAGTGAGTATAATAAGAAATGGACAGCAGGTACCTCAATAGAGATGAGACTACTTGATTAAAGAAGTATAATATGTGATTTATTTTTAAATGCAGGTGTGGTTTAAATATGCAGGGTCGCAGGGCATTAGAGAAAGCATTGGAGGCAGATTTACCACATGCAAAGGCACAGTTGATAAAACAAGGATGGGTATGAGAACTTAGTTCATTCCTTTCACTATGATGTATAGAAAATGTGACATGAAACAATACGAAATGATGTTGGAAAACTGACTTAGAACTAGAGTATGGAAGATATTAAATTCCAAATTAAGAAATTTGGCTTTAATCTATCAAACTAGGAATCATAGAAATTTTTGAACAGCTAAGTAAGGCCATCATGGTTGTACTTTGAACCAATTAGGTAATGATGCATGAATTGGACTTGAACAGGGAAGCATGGAGAATACATTAGTTTCGGAAAGAGGTAACGTTGGCGGAATGTATGGTAGTGACCAAGATAGAATGGAAGGGACAATTCCAAGAGATCCTACAGAGAAAAACAATTGACTGAGACTTGGTTGATTTGATTATATATAAAGAGCTATCAAGGATGAACTCAAAACTAATGCCATTTAGAGAAACGAAGACCAAAAGAGGGTAAGGTTGATGTCTCCAGGGATTGGACAACTTCAGTAAGACATATTTGCAGCTTGAAGTGGCTTTCAGAAGAAAATATTCAGCTGGCAGTTAACAATATTAAACAATTGAGATGAAAGCTAACTTGTGATTTGCAAACCATCAAGAGTCAGGGTAAAAGAACTGAGCAAACTGAAATCTCAAAGCTTGTACAGTTCAGCAAGGAGAGCCAACCTGATACCACAGAGACCCAGTAATGAAAACAGATCATGAGAAAATGTGACTAGGATCAGCTAGCTTCCCACATCCCCATCCTGCATATGGTCCTCTTTAAATATGATAGGGATTTATACTTTGGAGAATTTAAGCCAAGCAGTATAAAAATCTCCCAATAAGAAAGGCATAGGGAAAAAATCTCAGAAGAATATGAGAAAATGTATTCAGGGGATAAAAGAAAAAAACAAAGCCTGAAATTAATAACTTCAAAATAAAACAATAATTTTTATGAAATAAAAATTCAGATGCACTAAAAATGGACAAATCAATTTTTTACTCACTAAATAAAATGTAACGGACTATCTTAAAATGCAGAAATAAAAGAAGTTGATGGAAATAAAAGAAGGGAAAAAATAAGATAGATGTTCAATCATGGAAGTATAACATTAAGTAAACTGCTAGGAGTCCCCAGAAGAAAAATAAGAGGGGCAAGGGATGAACAAAGAATAAAGACATTGTTTTTAGAACTGAAGCTCATTAGTTTCCAGATGGAAAAGCCCATCAAGCACCCAGCCCAAGAGATGAAAAAAGGAACACTATCAGGAAATTTTAATGAAAAAAGAACACAATATCTATACACCTTCAAAATCTGAGGGAAAATGACTTTTAGTATATAATTATTAAATTAATAATTAGGTAGGAGCATGGACAGAAAAAAAGACATATTCAAAAAGGTGACATCTTAAAATTTTATTCCCTTTTTATACTCCTTTGATCCACTGCTGAGTGATATACCTGAGTCAACTGAGGGAGTAAACAAAAAAGAAGGGTGAGATTGAAAAAATAGAAACCATTTCAACAAAAAGAGAACCAATGATATCTAAAGAACCACTGTACCCAGGGTATACACAACAACCTGTCCAGGTATTGGGACAAGAGAATGAAGGACTCCTGAAAGAAAGAACCCTTTGAGAAAATAAAGTAAATAAATATTGCCAAATGGGATTCCTTCCAAATCTCCAACAGTAGTAGATTTCTGGTTTATTGGTCTTTACCTTACTTTCAACTTTTTTGACTGGTTTTCACTTAGATGAAGCTCCTGAAAACAGTACATGTCTGGACTTTGGTTTTTTATCCCATGTAATAATTCATGTCGTTTAGTTGATGAGAATAATTTGTTTACTTCTAGTGAAAGCACTGATATATTTGCACTTACTTCCACTGTCTTTTCTCTGTTTCTATTATTTTAGTGTTTAGCAAATGTATTTACCTCTAGACTTTCTAACAAATCCCTATTCGTTCTAGTTTTTTCTTTATCTTCAAGTACTACAAGATTACTCATTGAATTACTCATTGAATCCATCGTCTCATTTTGCTATTACCACTACTGCACTCCAGCCTGGGCAACAGAGTGAGACTCAGTGTCAAAAAATAAAATAAAATGAAAGTAAGAATATTGGGAATACAAAGGCAACTTATGTGAAAGAAAACATAAATTTGAGCCTGTTTCACTTATATCTCTAAATAATGGCTCATCCTCCATGTTACAAATTCATATTATGTTATGGCTTATCTATGTTGCCTTTTCCAGCCCAGTCACATCGACACCCCACTTTTATGTTATTCCTGGTTCATTTACCTCTCAATATTTTTGTCAAACTACTCTTTTTTTAATCCATCTAAATATATGTACAGTCTTTGAATTTATATGGCTTTTCTAAATATACTACTAAAGGCAGCCAAAAATCACAAGAGAAAAGATCAGCTACTAAAAAAGCAGTAACTCAAAGTACTTAACTTTTCGACTGCACAAACTAACATACTCTCATATAAAATGCAAAACAGTCAATAAAGCTGAAGCTTGGGCACACTAATTTGAAATCACATTCCACACACCCAGGAAGTTAAACCAGGTTAAACCACTCCCAGCAAAACATAATATATGAAACAAAAATATTTAAAGTTAGTAATGAGAAAATAATGATGAGCTTAAAAGGAATGAGAAATAGAATAATTGAAGACTTTTCATTGGCAAAAATAGAGGCTAGAAGACAATGGAGTAGTAATGAGAAAATAATTATCAATTTAAAATTTTATACCTAGCTAAGCTGACACTCTATGGTGAGGGTAAAGTAAATCAACTTATACACATACAATAGCTAAAAAAATTATTCAACAAGAATACAATTGATGCTGAGGGAAGGTGTGGTTTATAAGAAAAAATTATAAGCACAAAAATGATAAACTATGTCAATATACCAATTTAACTATTTTTATATAAGAAAATTAATTTTCATTTTCATAAATCAAAGTTAAACTAAAACTCTAGACTAGTACTTCTCAAAGTATGATGATTTGATCTGTACCTGTGCATGAATTACTTGTTATTGATCTGCAGTACTTACAGAAACTGTGTGAAACTGTTTTAGCTATTTCACTTTGCCTCAGTGTTACTGATTGAGGCCACCTTTTACTACTGATAGTTTGAGATGTGTGTTTCTGGGTGGTAATAGCAAAATGAGAGGAAGGATTCAATGAGTAATTCAATGAGTAATCTTGTAGTACTTGAAGGTAAAGAAAAAAATAGAACAAATAGGGACTTGTTAGAAAGTCTAGAGGTAAACACATTTGTTAAACACTGAAAGAATAGAAACAGAGAAGACAGTGGAAGTAAGTGCAAATATTATCAGTGCTTTCAATAAAAGTAAACAAATTATTCTCATCAACTAAACGATGTGAATTATTACATCGGATAAAAAAACAAAGTCTGGACATGTACTGTTTTCAGGAGCTTCATCTAAGTGAAAACCAATCAGAAAGGTTGAAATTAAGGTAAAGACCATTAAACCAGAAATCTACTACCATTGGCGATTTGGAAGGAATCCCATTTGGCAATATTTATTTATTTACTTTATTTTCTCAAAGGGTTCTTTTTTTCAGGAGTCCTTTATTCTCTTGTCCCAATACCTGGACAGGTTGTTGTGTATACCCAGGGTACAGTGGTTCTTTAGATATCATTGGTTCTCTTTTTGTTGAAACGGTTTCTATTTTTTCAATCTCACCCTTCTTCTTTTTTGTTTACTCCCTTAATTGACTCAGGTATATCACTCAGTAGTGGATCAAAGGAGTATAAAAGGGGAATAAAATTTTAAGATGTCACCTTTCTAAATATGGCACACAGAGAGCATTAAATGTCACTGTGTATTAAAGATAATATAATAATCTCCAAGGCTCACCAAGAAAATAGTAAAGGAGCAAAATCTAGAAAACAACCCTCCTTGCATGTTTTTCTTGCTACCTTTGTATTCCCAATATTCTTACTGGGTTTTTTGTTTGTTGGTTTTTTGGGTTTTTGTTTTTGTTTTTGTTTTTGTTTTTTTTGACACTGAGTCTCACTCTGTTGCTCAGGCTGGAGTGCAGTGGTGAGATCTCAGCTCACTGCAACCTCCCTCTCCCAGGTTCAAGCGATTCTCCTGCCTCAGTCTCCCGAGTAGCTGGGACTACAGGTGTTCAAAACCAACCTGGCCAACATAGTGAAACCTCATCCCTACTAAAAACCCAATATTCTTACGTTTTATAATTTCTGAGGCTGGTTCTTAGCCAAATTGTGGAAAAGAAGGGTATCATCATTCTTCCAGATGCCTTTTTCTGATGTACATTTTCCCCCTTCAGTGGTGACTTCCTATCACCATAGACTTCCTATCACCATAAACTTTCAGTGCTCTCCTTCCCCTCATACTATGATGGTTATCATTCAGTCATTTTTTTTTTTTCAGCGCTCCTGTCTATATCACTACATTCCTGCCACCAAACATGCAAGAACACACACACACACACAGAGACAGACACACACACACACACTTACTTGAAAAAATTTTTTCGTCTGCTTTCCCAGATTTGAAGCCCTATCCACTAGAAATCTCCTCTGATTAACCAATTATGGGGTGTGTTGTTTTCTTTTGTAAGTTTCCTATATTCTCACTAACATTGCACTTATCACAGGGTGCTAGAAGTTTGTTTTCTTATGCACTCACTAGCTAGACTATGAATTCCATGAGAGCTGAGGCCTAATCCGTCCTTCTCATTGTTATCCTAGACATGCTCTTTATGGCAGCATGACAAATATGTAAGCAAACATGTAAGTGAATGGCAGAAATGTTATCAAATGCAGAGAGAAGAAGATGAAAATGGTAATACAGTAACCTACAAGAAAAAGTAACACTACACAGTTAAAGCTTGGTGAAAGTCCTATAAAGAGACTGATAATAGACAAGTGGTCAGAATCTCAAGTTTAAAAACATATAAATTTCCAGATAATCATTCCAGTTAGCTCATTTAGAGCTTACTTATGTATCTTCAGTCCTGTCGTCTTTATTCTGCACAATATTTCTTTTTTGGGGTAGAGTGGTAGGGACAGAGTTTCCCCTTGTTGCCCAGACTGGAGTGCAGTAGCATAGTCCTGGCTCACTGCAGCCTCAACCTGAGCTCAACCAATCCTCCCACCTCAGTCTCCCATGTAGCTGGGACTACATGTATAAACCACCATGCCAGACAAATTTTTCATTTTTTGTAGAGACAGTGTTTCACCATATTGCTTAGGCTGGTTTGAACTCCTGGGCTCAAGCGATTGGCCCACTTTGGCCTCCCAAAGTACTGGGATTATATGCATGAGCCACTGCACTGAACTTGCACTGTATTTCTCAAAGACTTCCTTCTTCTTCATTCGCTTTGCAGAATCTTTCTAGTTAAAATTTCCTATAAAATAGTATACACACAAATTTATGTGACATTATTTGGATGAACTTTCCTTTTACTTTACTAGAATGTACATTAATATGTATTAATACTAATTATATTTGGTACATTTAAGACCCAAGATCTCATTTATGTGCAGCAAATTTTTAAAATTAGTTGATTTATAAACAATTATTATATATACAGTTTAGTTGGAAAACAGATGTAACTGTGTTTTCACATCATCTGTAAACTGGGCTGATATGTCATCAATGCCATCCATATGCTCATGGAAATAATTAATAAATATTTTAGACACGAGAGAAACCATGTACCTCTGAACAGGGCACAAAACCAGTCACTATAGACTTCCTTCTGCGGTAATAGGAACACACTAATTAGGACTAGTCTGTAAGTCAGCTAAAATTCATTAACAATTCTATCATCCATAACATAGGTCTTTACCTTGGTCACAAAGATATCATGAAAGTTTATATCTAGAATAGATTTCTCATTTACTAATTTAGTAACCTTACTTATATTAGAAAAGTAATTGTAATCATACTGTGTTTTTATTATTTTTAATTAACTGCATGCAAAATATTCCCTCATAGAAAGAGTCCTCAAAAATAAACAAGAAAATTAAGTAATGGTTTTAATTAGCACTGTTCACTATCTATATTTAAACATTTTTTTCTAGCAAACGTGAGTGTACTTGAAAAAAAATTGTTTCCTCAAGCACTGTTCCATCTTGTTTCTATCATCATCTCCACTCCCCTTAAAGAGTTTGCTAAGCAATGATAAAATTTAGATTAGCCTCTGCCCTAAGAGGCACCCATTGCAATGATGATTTACAGTATTAGTACCCTTGAGATGTTAACACACGTTAAATATAAAGTGAATTGAGATGAGCTTTTCCCACAGGGGCACAATAAATAGTAAGATCCAGGTACTTAATTATTGTTGCCACTTTCTGCACTCCTAAAAATTTTCCTTTGAAGTTTTACTCTTGCTATAATCATATTAGGTCATTATGCTTCACTTTATGCTCCAAAAATCTGTAAAGCACATTTGATGGCAAGGTCAGAATGGTTGCCTTTTTTTTTTCCATCATAAAGTATGCTGTTTCCCCTAGATCAGCAAAACATGCATAGCAGGTGATAAGATGTACTGCAGAGAAGCCAACGGCATCATTTTAAGGAGTTAGTGCACAAAGCTGGCCTATGAGTCAAAGAAATGTATGTAATCAAAATTACTCGGGGAAATCCCCTAACTCAACCAGAAACCATATCTTTTAGTGTTGTTTATACAGCACTGTTCAAAAATGCTACTTCTTAATGTTTTCTTAAGGATTTGCACAAATTTCTGCTTCTTGGGTCTGGCATCAGGTAAAGCAGTTGGCTATTCAGGTCTGCAGTGAATTTTTTAAAATATGCAAAAAAGATCAAAGCTTAGAATATTATCAGCTAAGTATAACTCTCAAAAAACTGAATGTGCTCAAGGGTCAGGTCTAATAAAGTTAATAATTTTTACAGCTTCATCAAAGGCAATCCTAAGTAAAGTTGGCATTGTTTTCTTTAACTGTGAGTACATGGCAGTGAAGAATATAATGACTGACTAGCATTTTGGTGGCACTGCCTTCATTCGTAAAAAGGCACATGCAATTTATTCACCATTGCTTTTGAATAGTAAGTGCAAATACCCATACTGTGAAAATGGAAAATAACATTTTAGCAATAAAACGTTTTAGGAGACACCTCAGGAACCGTAGAACATTCCTTAAGAACTATAGCATTAAAACAACTTTTAAACAAGCTATAGAACATTAGTTAGCTGGAAAAATGTGAGAATTCTATTCCTGAAATGGGAAAGTATCATTAAATTTTGGTCTGAATGTTTACAGTGAATATTTTAATTAATATTCATAAAAACTTTTTATCAATTTGTTTTTTGTCTTTTATCTCATTTATCTGTCCTCTTTTCAGTACATTGTCAACTTTATAGCTTTGTTTCATTAATGTTTAAGCTTTTCTTCAAAATAGTTTTACAACTAGTTTAGAAAATAAATTCATTATTACAGTGCTTAAAAAGGAAATAAATGTATGCAATAAAAGCTATCATCGATTTTTAAGGTGCTTATAATCTTTTCAATTTTTGTCAATTTTCAAAAGTTATATAGTGACAAAGAGTTATTTGATTTTTGTTTACATCACAATACCTATGGTTTAGATTCTTGGTAACAAAACTACAAACATCTGCTGTGTACCAAACGAAAATAATTTTCCTTAATTAGAAAAATGTCTGGCCGGGCACGGTGGCTCATGTCTGTAATCCCAGCACTTAGGGATGACTTGAGGCCAGGAGTTCGAGACCAGCTTGGCCAACATGGTGAAACCCTATCTCTACTAAGAATACAAAAAATTAGCCAGACATGGTGGCGCGTGGCTGTATTCCCAGGTACACGGGGGACTGAGGAACCCCACGAAGCTGAAATTGCAGTGAGCTGAGATCACGCCCCTGCACTCCAGCCTGGGTGACAGAGCAAGATCCTGTCTCAAAAAAAAGGTGGGGCGGGGGAGGGGATAAACAAACATTCCTTGCCAATAAGTGATTTCTGGGAAACATAATTTCATGCCACTATTGTTGATTTCCCAAAAATGTACCCTTTTTTTTTTCCTGACGAAATTGTTCTTTGAACTAACTAAAGCAAAAAGAAAATTTACCTCTTTACTTCTCATGTTCTTGTGTTATTTTTCAGAGCTTAACCTATGGTACTGCAGTAAATGCTAAAACTTTATGAATAGTAGCTTTTTAGATGCCTAAGACATCTTTAAGATTAGAGAGCGATGTTTATGAAGTAGAACACTGTTGAATTAGTTAAGCAGGTAAAAGAGAAGAACAGGTCCTGAGAGTAATAATGCAAAAAAAAAGCAACAACAAAAAAATTACATCAACATAAGCTCCTGATGTGTAATCACTGACAGAAAAAGCTGGCAAACCAAGCTAAGAGATAGCAGGCCAGTCAATCCAGACTAAAAGCTTAAGCTAAAAATAACTGCCTCACTAGGTCTTTGTAGAAAAATTCTACATGCTAAGGATGTCAACTTAAATGTGTCTGGTTTATGAATAAGAATATTTAAGAACAAAGGCTGCATACATTAAAAGAAATAAAATTAATATAAAAGAGTGAGTCAAGTAAATGATCTGTGTAAGTTCAGAAACTTTTAGATTAAATAGTTGAAAAGCTGTGAAACTAGAATGACAGCTTTTATCCTTTATCATATTTAAAGCAGGGTTTCTATGCTTGACTTCTGTTCTCATGCTAGATATAAAAAATAAGAATAAAAAGAAAGAGGGAAGGAAAAATGTATACTATATATTGCTGCTTCTAAATCAATTACACATTGTACACAGATTGAATCACCTCTTACTTAAAAGTTAATCAGAAACATTACTATGCACAGAAATGCCCTGTTTCCCATGTAAATTCTAGTTCAAACTCTTCCCTTTGGGTCTCTGAAATTATTTTTATTACTTTTACATATCAAGAGTAAATGTGGTTAGTTTTGAATCATTTATTTTGAAGGAAAAAAATTACATGAAAACTTTGAGATTAGCAAGATTGTGGGCATTGCTATATGAAAAATTAGAAGTCTCATATGTCCTTTTTTGATAACTGCATTAAGTTTGTGAACCCAAATACTTTAATTATACACATCTTATAAATATGTTCATATTAATGGAAAACAAAAGGTATGCTACAGCTTTGTGGTAGAGTGGCAATAAACACACCAATTATACTTAAAGTATTAAATAATGTTATAATACTGGCCTTTGAAACCAAAATGAATGTCTTATTTATAAAGCATCAGGAAAACCTCTTCAGCTCCTGCTCAAATACGTTGCACATTTGAATAATGCCAGTCTCTGTAGGACTTGATATTGGACTATGAATATTTGACCTAGACTGTCATTAACAACTTATACATTTTAAAATCACGTTTTGAAATGCAGCAAAACTAAGATTGTAGTGAATTTAATTTCAAAGTCATACTATCCCTCCTTTTATGCTGTATGTGGTAATCCTTGATTTTTTTGCACTGATGCTAAATGTTAATGAACAGAGCCACCATGTACCATTTCACCTGGAGCAATGAAAACATTAAAATCTCTTTAGAAGCCTGAATAAAACTTTATTTTATAAATATAATCCATGTTAAAGCTCCACCGTTTCACTGTACTTTTGAAATAAGGGCACATGGAAAATATGGAAGCGTTTCCTTTGAGATAGCTAACTAAAGCTACAAAATGAGCACGGTACAGCATTTCCAAGGAACATGGTTCAAAAGTTGTACGATTACTACTAAGGTTGTTTTATTCTCTACCACATTTGGAACAGGAAGTCTGTGTTGTTCTTGAAGAATTCTGAAAAGCAATGTCACACTCTGATGACCTCTTCTCCTCATTAAAACGTTCCCAAAGACAGCGCTCTGCATGATGTTTTGTAGCTTCAGCAGCCATGAACTAATTTGTACCTCTTATTTTGATCATGCACTGGTGAAAGCACCAAACAATATTTTTCTTTAAACACAGAGAGGTCTTTCAACAGCTCAGCATGCACTTCTACCCTCTTTTTAATCTTGGAGCACCTATTTATTTGCTCTTTTCACCACTAAATCTTCTTTGCTCCTTTCTGCCCCCTGCAAAGTGGCTAGTTAAAAATCTTCAGTGTTTTTTCTTCATAGGCTTAAACCATTAAAAGGGTATTACCATAAAAACAGAGATGAGGGCTTATAGATATAGTATGAGGATGAATTTGCATTTCTAATTTTTAATCCAATTAAAATAAGGTAATATTTATTTAGTTACTACCTTTCTATAATGTGTATGATCACAAAAACCAATATAAAAAAATTGCTTTAGAAAATTAGCTTTTAGGGTTCTCTGCAAAGACTAGTTCCTCACAGTGAATATTAGAAGACTCTTTTTAAAGCTTATTTGTATGTATATGACTCATTTATTTTCCATACTTCTATACCTTCCTAGGTTCAATTACATCAGTCTTTTCTATATGTTTCTCTATATCATCAAGAAGTGTCTTGATTATTGTATGCAGTGTATAGGAATCTGGCTTTTAAGCCGTGCATTTAATTTACTTAGAAAAAAAAAGGAGAGGGGCTACAGTAAAATGACATTGGTAATGAATATGACTTTTTAGGCAGTAATATTATGAATTCTATTAATGAAAACAATTCTAAGCAATTTAATAATTTTTTGCAATTTAATAATTCAAAAGTATTGTTTTAAAATGTATATTAATTAGAGTTACATAAAACTCAAATATGCATATCTGCTAAAATTGATTAAATTATACTGGATTTCATCAAACCAATGGTACAGCTGTAAATAGAACATAGTGCTAGGATTTCAGGTCTAGTTAAGGAGAAATGTACCATTGTATACTAATAACTAGATTCTTTCTTCATCATGAAATATTTATTCTCACAAAATGTATTTACTGAACACATTGGATTTCCCTTAAACAACTTGAAGTTAATAATGTAAACATTTCACTATTAATAAATCATAGTATGTTTTCAATCTCAATAGAAAATTGAATATTAATATTAGGTTATTTATAATGTTAACTCATTGACTTTCAAATTAAAAAAAAATCAGTTGATTCTTGAATACTGTCCTATATAAAAATGCAAGTCATATGAATAATTTCTCAATTTATTTGTAAAACTAAACATTTGTAAGAAAAGAAATGAAATAACAAAAAGGTATCATTTATGATTATATTATCAGTATTTAATTTTATTTATTATATTTATCTATTATCAGCATTTAATTTTAGTGTCATTTAAGATTTTTTCAAAGTAAAATTAATTTAATTAATGTTACCAAAATAAATTATGTGACTTTTTAAAGTCACCATATCTAATTCATTGATCCCTTTTGCTATTCCAAATCTCTTCTTAATGAATTATTTTTCAATGGCAAACTGGAATGTGTAAAAACTGTTAATTTCATATAATATTCCTCCAAATTTAATCAATATTTGCTATTTAAAATTCTTTCTTCTATAAATTTGTCTTTGGCTAATTTAATCCTAAAACTCTACCACATGTTCTGTTGTGTCTCTATCATATCTTAAACATCATTTCCTCATCAACATGGACTTCAGAGTGACCAGCAATTATCACAAATTTTCTTGATGCTCTTTTCCCCCAAGATAAGAGACTCACCAAGTTGTTGTTGTCTTTTAAAATAATTTTTTTAAAGCATCTGAGATATTCAACTCTAAGTTGTATTTATGTTTCTATGTCTTCATGTTTGACAGGTCTAGTTTGAAACTTTAAAAGTGCGTACCAATGGACTTCTAAATACTCAAGGGAATGAAATAAACACACACAGTGCCAGCTTTCTGGGGTCCTCTTACTTGCTCAAGTGTTGCTTTTTGGCTTTGTTTAATAAACTCAGAGAGACTTGGATGAGAGTACAGGCCTTGACAGTTACCCTCTCATAAACTTGAGCAGCTATATAATTCATGTCTTTGAGTCTTAATTTTTCAACTATGAATTCGGTTTAAGGATCCTATTCTACAAGTTATTAAGATGATTAGAAATGATATATGTGAAGAAGATGATTAGGGTAGATACTAACTGGTAGTTACCCTCTGTTGAGAGTTTAACTGAATTCCCCCAAACATTAAGAAATTTACACACACTGCATCAACAGTGAAATTCTACTAGAAGGGTTCAAATGTTAAGAAACATGGGCTTTTTAGTTCACAAGTCATCTTACCTTCCTATCAATTTATAAAATTTGAACTAAATACCTAAGACATTTTTATTGATAATCAACTTAAATGATACTTGTGAAAACCCTTTGTACAGTAAAAAATAGTTTAGAAAATGAAAATATCAATAAATAGATATAAATTTGAATATGAATATGAATAAAATAAATGAAAATAATTAAGGAGTCTAGATTTCCAAACCAGAAGAAATGCGGTCATTTGCTTAACCATGCACTTTATATGTGAAAGTAAAGAGATTCAGACAGTCTTTCCTCAGGTTATATACCTAGCCAAACACAACATTCATTTGTGCTATGTAAATCTGCCTCTCCAAGGTTGATAATGAGATATTTTCCATTGTATACAGGATCTAGTAAATTAAAAATCTGACACTGCTGCAATAAATTAGATTAAGTGTAATCAAATAAGCCATTGTATTTATAATGAGTTCAAAATAACAGATAACACTAAAATCAGGTATTAGATGTACATGATATTTTATCTTCACAGACAGTGCACTGATTTTCCAATTTTGTCCTCAGTATGATATTATCTGAAAGTTGGAATCCTGCTTGGGTGTACAGTTTAATGTTCCATTCTGACTTTTGTCCACTAGATGTCCCCAGTACGTCACACAGACGCTCTGATCTCATATAGGCCCTTGTTAGGGAGAATCTGCATCTTTTTGAAGTGAGTCCTGAGATAACTCTGTTGAATGATTTTTATTCCTGGGTTCATTTCATCCTCAACATTAACAAGCTACTAATCTACAGAGAAATGTAATCATCTAAAGATTTTTGTCTAAGAGACAGAATATAACTTTGCCAATTTAAGAAGCAATTAAAGAACATGTATATCTTCTTTTCTGAAATGCATTTAAGAAATCAAAGACCTGAAACAAGTTAAAAATCCTTAGAGAAAAAGTTCATAGCCTTGAAAAGGAAGACTCTTAACACAACTTTTAATTGTATTGATTTCAAAGGATGAATAACATTTACACAAAATAGTTCAGAAAACTTTGGTAACAGCAGGAGCCTTGTTTAATTTGAACTCTAATAAATTAAAGAAAAAAGTAAAGGCTTGAGCGGTCACCCAACGTGTCCCCTCCTAACTCACACAAAAACCTCTGTAACAAAGGCTACGAGACTGAAATACAATAATAATTGCAACATGGGGACGTTCAATTAGAACTAAGCTTGCAAAATGCTGTCTTTTTTCCCCCAAAAGCCCAGTGAGCCCATATTACGGGAGGCTTCTACCTCTGACTGAAAAATAACACTCTCTGGGGTTGCTGTGGCAGATTGCTGCACTAGAAGGCTAAGAATCTACTCTTCTAAAGCAATTCAATAAGGATTCCTACAAGGTGTCTCAAAATGGAAGCACTCAGGCAGCGTGTTTCTGCCTCTCAGGGCAAGAGGTAAAAAGTTCAGCCTGTGAAGTAGAACAGTTTCTGCCCCAGAGCAAGAGAGAAAAAAAGTACAAGAGCGTTCTGATGAATTATCTCTTACTCAGAGCTAACACGGGCGTCCCAGGAACAATGGCCAAGTCTAACCAGAGTTGACAGCCTCCATTCACTGCCCAGCACTCCATCCGGCACAGTGTCAGAACAATGATCCATTCTCACCGCTTCTCAACCCGTCCTCAGCCTTTCAACAAACCTCCTCCATTCAAGAGCCACTGCTTTACCGTGCTTTCTTTGATTAAAGCTCACCTTTCATCTCACTAGAATTTTATTGTTATTATTTATTGAGTGTGCCAAGAATGGAGGTAATGTAAAAGAAAAAGTTTAAATCATTGAAACTTGCATTTATTTAGTTTACGATCAAGGTTAGGAAAGTAAACCAAATCTTAAGAAACAGCTAGAAAACAATTTTGTGATAAACTAAGGGATCCTGGCAAGAATTACTCTGGTAGTTCACAGAAGGAGACTATATTTGTGTCCTGGAGGAGAAAGAGAGGGAATCTGAAACAGGCCTTAAAGGATTGGGAGAATTGAGAGAAAGAAGGTAGGCAAAAGGAGAAACCAGAAGATAAATCACCACGTGATGGTATGCAGATACACAAATGAGCATGGGATAAGCAGAAGATAGAAAGGAACCAGCTGAACCTTGACAAGGCACCCGGGGCACTTGGACAGAAATGGGCATAACCCCCACAAGGCTGGATTGCAGATGTCCAAGAGAAACAGATCCAAGGATAAACAAAGCAAAAGGGAGCACCGTAGTGTTTTATGTCGGGGCATGATGCAATGGAAGGAATGTTCTAGAAATATAATCATAGCAGATTAGGCATAGCAGATGAAGCAGGAGTGAAAAATTCTACCAGGAGAGGTGAAGGACTGTGAGGAAATCCATTCGTTGGCTATTAAAACAATCTGAGGTTTCAGTAATAAAGGCCAAGACTGGAGGATTGACTTTTGCAATCTGGAAAAAAGAGGAACTCTGAGAAATAAAGCATGATGGAAAAGAGATAAGTGAAAGAAATGGGTGGCTCTGGAAGAGGGCCTACTCTTTGTTTAGATTCTACAGTTTAACATTCTTCACCCAAGAATAAAGCCAATTTAATCTATGTGTTCTGTTTAGCGTTCCACAGAATCAATAACAAGCCTGAATAAATTTACTTTTCTTAGTGACTCCATCTCATAAGGAGGAATTTTAGGCTCCAGAGACTACCTCAGCATCCTTGAGAGAGCCTAGTAGATCCTCTCCAAGTCCCGAATTTCTGCTGACAAGAACTTTTATATAATTTCAAAGTATTATATCATTAAAACTAATAATAAAAAAGATATGTGTATTATAAACTAAAGCAATGATATATTGACAGTGTCTTACAACATATGTATGCCAATAACTACTTTAGATATATTGCCTAAAGGAATATGAATAACACATACCCAGCCATAGAGGCTAAATGAGAAGTCAGGTTAAAACTATCTTCAATTTTTGCCTTCCCACTTAGAACCTTTACCTGACTCTCCACACTCTGTAGCGCATTGTGTGCACTGTAGCATTTCATCATTCAGCAAATGTTTATAGGGCAACCATGATGAACTAACACATCCACGAGACATGAAATTCTATCTACTAGAGATGACACAATGTATTTCCTCAAAGAATTTGCAATCTAGCAATCTTTCTGGGATGTCACCAAATTTCCCCCACCATCCAGATATCAGTCATTTATTTAAAATACAATTATTTTGTATAAAGTATCAAGTCCTGTAGGAGACTTGGAAAAAAATCTCTTACACTGTCTAGAAATTTACAATCATTGTAAATTACAGAGGTTTGAAAACAGATGCATATCTATTAAAATTTAATTAATAATGCATGCTAAGTAAGAAAGTGCTGTAAGAGTTGTTTCAGAGGTTCCCAGGAGGAATATGTCAGTAAGGCAGGATATAGCCAGTAAAAGCAAAAATTAAAAGATAATCATGATTCCAAATTTAAATTGTGTGAGCAAGTTTAAATATCTAGAACTGTGAAAAGGAGCTGGAACAATTTAAACTAATATATTATCATCATGTTAATGTCATAAATAATAAATAATCTTTATGGGGATTTTTCTAAATTTTTAGTAATGTTTTAATAACTAAGTGAAAAAAGTTGCTGTTACAATGTTATCTTGCAACAAACTATGGAACTACTCAAGTCATAATAGGTGTCTTTAGTCATCTTCTAAACAAGTCAACTTATTAATCTTAAAACCATGCTCAGTACAACTGGACAAAGGTAAAATGTACAGAGTCCCTTGTGTATGAACATGTGTGCCTTGTTTTCCTTGTTTTTCATTCTCAGCTTCTTTAGAAAAGAATGTTAATGACCACCATCCAAAGACCACTGGAAGCACAGAGGCAGTCAAAGTTGGATGTATTATTTGCTGAAGCAGCGACCACCGTATCCCATGAGGAGCTCTGAAGTATCTGCAGAAAGGTGCTATGGGGAGCAGGTAACAGAAGTGGGGCTTGTTTTACATGATGTTTAGGAAGGGTTCAAAGAAGGACTTAGCTAGAGACTGAATGTTATCAAAAAGGGGGCTAATTCAACAATTGGATATCAATGATTTTCTAAGAAGCAGAAAAACAGTGAGTTTAAGGCTGCAATTGGTAAATAGTCACTCATGTTAACCAGGAGGGAAAGCTATTTGGTCTTTTTTGTGGTTTGCACACAGTCTTTGTTCAGATATGACTATGGGCTGGTTTGGGGTTTATCCCTTTTCATCATGATCACAGAGTGATATCACGAGATACTGGTGCCATTTAGGTTAATCAAGAGAACACTGTGCCTTACTGTGAGTGCCAGGCTAGTAACCAGTGGGCAGCTGTCAGAGCAGCTCTTTTTCTTTCCCAAGCACAATTTTCTATGATGAAAGGATTCCCCATATGGCTAGAAGAATGTACATCTTCAGAGGCCCAAGGGATTCTCCATTTTCTTCACAACTCCCAAACAATAAGATTTGCTACAAACTCCTCTGGTCTCTATGACATACGCTAGCCATAAACTGGTAGAGGAGGAAACAAAATATAAGGATCATTCATATTTGAAGTGATGGATTACTAAGAATACTGATAAGACTCGAGGTAGTGGACACATTTTAAGGAATCTATCTTTATTTTTCAGAATGTACTCCCACATACAGCTGGGTCCTACCAGCTACAATTGTACTGTATGACTCCCACCGCATGTGCAACAATTAAGGGCAGCAGAGATAGACACCTGACCCTAGTTGAACCAATCAGATTCCTCCACCCAGAAATTTGGAACTGGGACTTAGATAAGTCAAATGAGTTCCGCATGCAGCTGAAATTGCCACAGGTTAACTTGGGGGCTCTTCAGATGCTCTTAAGGTACTCTTTTTCTCATGTGCCCAGAGGATCACAGAAAGCCAGGCTATGAAAAGAAGAAAGGATCAGAAATACAGAGAGAAGCGGAGATGCAGACTTTAGAATCTGCATCTTTAGACTTAGAGGAAGGATTCTAAAAATTTTCAGTTCCTGTTTCCAGTCTCTTCCTGAAGTCCATTCTCACCCTTGAATTTCCCATGTCTTTTTAATAAATTCCCCATTTTTGTTAAAGCCAGCTCAAAAGTAGTTGTTATTTGTAACAAGAGTCTTAAGTATCAATAATAAAAACTGTAATGCCTGGTATAAATGTAGCATAGACCACTGATTATTTATAGAACCCTCTGAGTTTTAGCTGAATACCTGGTTGTTGAGGTAAAGCCTGCATTTCCCAGCCTCCCTTGCAGTTAGGTGTCACCGTGTGACTAAGTTCAGTCTCACAGGATGTGAATGAAGGTCAGCCATGCGACTTTGAAGTATCTCCTTTAGACAAGAAGCCTGCCCTTAATTTCCTCTTTTACAACTTCTCACCAGCTGGATAATGGTGACCACTGGGACAATTGCCTTGAACCAGAGACAAAAACACATATGAGAAGGACAGAGCCAATCTACCAACAAATGTACTGGTTGACCTTCAGGAGAAAAGATTCTACCAAGATCTTCAGACCACCTGCCTGACTTTGGACTATTCACACAACAGAAAATAAACTCCTATCTTATCTGCACCTCTATACTATGAGATCTTTTTGATATAGAAGACCGGACTCCTCTAATCAATACAGAGAGGTTGTCATGACAGACCTTAAGAGAAAATGCAGAATAAGCCAAGCAGAGGAGATGAGGATAATAATTCTCATTCCAGGATGAAAAACTGAATGAAGTGCAACATGAAAGGGACAGACATCAGTCCAGAGTTTCCCAGCTGGAAGTCGATAGAGAAAACATATTTAGTGAACTGAAATTGCTCAAGTCTAAATCAAGAAACTGAATAGATGTCTTTCCAAACTGAATTCTGCACATTACCCCTTGCTGTGTATATGATTGATGCTTCTATAAGGAACTGCAGGATCCTGGCAATTAGAAAGAGAACTGGGAAGAGTCAGAGAAGTGAGGAAACGCACTCTCCAGGTGCCTCCAGCGTGTCTCTATCTCTACTCCTTCTGCAAGCATATCACAATGCCCTTAATTATAATGTTTAGTACAGGTTTATGAGGAGAAGGGAAATCTCAGAAGAGACTAGAGACAAAGGGCTCCCAGACATTGTTCCTTATCCTAGGTTTTTATAAACATTTGTTGATTCACTGACATTCAGCTATTAAAAAAGGTAGAGCCTCGCTGGGCGCAGTGGCTCACACCTGTAATTCCGGCACTTTGGGAGGCCAAGGCGGCCGGATCACAAGGTCAGGAGATCGAGACCATCCTGGCCAACATGGTGAAGCTCTGTCTCTACTAAAAATACAAAAATTAGCCAGGTGTGGTGGCACATGCCTGTAATCCCAGCTACTTGGGAGGCTGAGGCAGGAGAGTCACTGGAACCAGAGAGTCGGAGGTTGCAGTGAGCCAAAATTGTGCCACTGAACTCCAGTCTGGCGACAGAATGAGACTCCATCTTGGAAAGAAAAAAAAGAAAAAGAAAAAAAAAGGTAGAGCCTCAACACAATAACTCTAAGAAATATCACTCATCTGGGTATTTGGATTATTAAACTGAAGTATTCACAAGGCATAACCCAAAGGTTACAGGTTTTGGCAAACTGAATCATGTTAAGTGAATTCGGCAGGCAGTCCACTAAGATTTTATAAGATTTGTGATTGTTAATTTTTTGTGTCTACTTGACCCGGCTACAGTGCCCAGTTTGTTTGGTCAAACACGGTCTAGATATTGGTATGGAGGCATTTTTTAATGTGATTTACACTGACATTTATTTTTTTTAGAGATGGGCATCTCACTATGTTACCCAAGGTGGTCTCAAACTCCTGGGTTCAAACGCTCCTCCCACCTCCATCTCCCAAAGCATTGGAATTACGGGCATGAGTCACCATGCCTGGCCTCAACATTGACATTAACATCAGTAGACTTTGAATAAAGAAAATTAATCTCCATGATATTAGTGGGCTTCATCCAATCAGTTGAAAACCTTAAGAGTAAAGACTAAGGTTTCCAGAAGAAGCAACAATTCTGCCTCAGGATTGCAACATAGTATTCCTGCTTCAGTTTCTCACTTATTACCCTGCCCAGAAGATTTTAGATTCAAGACTGCAACATCAGTTCTTACAGAATCTCTGGTCTGCCGGCCCACCACAGTCATGTGAGTCAGTTATCACTCTCTCTCCCTATCTCTCTGTCTCTCTTCCTCTCTCTCTAGATAAATAGATATATTCTGTTTCTCTGAAGAACTCTGACTAACATAGACTATATTGCTAGGAAAAATGCAATCCTAGCCAATTGCAGCAAAAAAGTAAAAGTAAATACAAATAAAACTGTGTTCTATAACAATCACTCCACCTTTTTCCTTCCTACCTTAGGAAAGTTTTGATTTATGAAATCATTCTTTTCACAAGAGTAAATTATTCAGAAAGCTTGAGACAGGTTCCTCTTCTCTCTCTGAAAATTCACCTGTCCTAAATCTTTTCTCTTCCTTCCCAAATGACGGTCACCTTACTAATAACAAAATTCATGCTCATGAGAGAGTAGATTGATATCTACAAATCTCACCCCCACCCATGAGCTATCTGACGACTGTGACTCCTGCTTTTGCTGTCCCATGTGAAGTAGCTAAAACAGTCATCTTTAGGCCACAGGTGAACAGAGGAGAAAAATCCCTGGGTCAGAAGGGGTCAGGCAGCACCCATCAACTCATAGTACAGAGGCCGCTTCCTTTGGTGCACACATATACGAGACCGTAACTGTGAGACTCACATCTAACAGATGCTCTGAGCTCAGTGAATTACAGGAAATTCTTAGAAGCCAGAGTATTTCTACACAAATACCAAGATCCCAGAAGCCAAAAATAAACTTTTGATTTGTTAAGGGACCTCGGAGATATTATCAGGTCTCAAGGAGTTTCAGTTTCAGACATACTCTCAGGAACTTAAGTTATTTTGGGTTAACTTAGGTCCAGGTGACAGACTGAATCCACACACAAATGGACCTGAATTCTTCAGTTACTGACTTAGGAATGTCCATGGCATCCACTAAAATCAGGTCATTCTAGAGCAGGCAAAACTTCTCAGATTGCTTGTAAGTTAAAATGCCAAAACTCCTATAACAACCAATAAAGTAACACTTTAAGATTCAAGTATGGTACATAATTAAAAATCAACTATCACTATTTCCTTTATATTTTCGAACTCAAATTAAAACTGAGACAGACAAATTCAAAGTAATAGACAAAGGTAAAACAAACACTGACAGGAAATGAAAGTTTGAATTCTGTTTCCAGCAATAATGGAAGACAAGTAATTAAGTGAAAAACCTACAAGTACAGTATACCCAATAATGTTAACTAGCAGTTTTAAAACTCATTTTGACACCTGTCTTGGCAAGGGAAGACAGTCTAGGAATTCCCCAACCAGGAGAAACACAAGAAACTGTAGATCTACAAAGACAAGTAAGTCTCAGAGTAGGAATATTCCCGGGACTGCTTGCCAATCCCTGACAAACCAGAGTTCAAGATTCAGTAAGTTTGCACTTGAGGGATGACAGGCAGAGTCCAGGACCTGAGTATAACAAAGAAAACCTACCAAAACCAAGACCCTTGAAAAAAGAGCATTATTGTCAGTGTCTGAAAGAAATATCCCTGTATAGTGTCTATGGAGACACTTGCCTATTGCAGCTTTGCCTCTGAGTGGAGGACAGAAAGAGGTTGGAGAAATGTAATGATCTTCAATTCCTAATCACAAGCCTCCATCTCAGGTGTCTAAGGCAAGAATTCACATCACCTATATAGTTCAAAATAACCATATTGGAAAATGCAGATTAAAGTGACCCAGGGTTGGTAGCATACACAGTTTCCTGACAAAAGGAACCCAAACCTTCTATAGACAAATTCACTTTAATACATACCTTAAGAAAGTCCCACAGTTAATGCTCTGAGATTTACTCACAGTGAAAAGTCCACCAAATTCCAAGGAACAAACAACCATGAGGGAGAATCAAGATTTAAACTAGTAACTGCCAAGTAAGGCCGTCAAAGATGGCTGCTTTTATAATAATCAGAAGAAGCCTACAAAATGAGTTTACCTGACATATTTAAATAAATAAAAGAGACTACTGAAAGTGCAATGAAGAAAGAAAATATTATGAGAGCTGACCAGACATATTTGAAAAAGAACAAAATAAAATTTTTTGAAGTAAGCAATGTGATAACTAGAATTAGGAACTCAAAGTTTGGATTAAACAACAGATTAGACAAAGATGAAGACAAATTTGTGAACTGCGAGACATATCTAGATAAGTTACTCAAAATGAAACACAGAGAATCAAAAGAGTGGAAAATATGAAAGTTAAAAGATGTAAAAATAGAGATTCCAACATATATCTGTCTAATTAGAGTTTCATAAATGGATGAAAAAAAGATGTAGAAGAAATACTCACAAATGTAATGACAGACATTTCCTGATATGATGAAGATGCAAATCTTCAAATCTAGGAAGTTCAATGTCTTTATCAGAATTACGTAAAAGAAATCTATACCTAGACATATTATAGTGAAACTACAGAATATCAAAGACAAAGAATTCTTAAAACATCCAAAAGGAAAAGATAGATTAGCTAAAAAGAACAATAATTTGACTAATGGATGATTTCTCAATGACGATAATGGAAGAGTGGAAAATAATAATTTCAAAGTACTAACAAAAATGTAGCTGTCAACGTAGAATCTTATACCCTATGGAATTATCTCTCATTCAGTCATTCACTCCATTTAACAAAAATATATTATGTACTTACTATGTGTTGGATAGTGATGAGAATCCATCAATGGATAAAACAGACAGAAAACATTCCTGCTCCACTAGAGTTTACATTTCAATGGGGGAAAAATAATAACTCTAATATGTAAGTAAAATATGGTATGAAAAGATTGGACCCAGATAAAGGAAGTAAGATTGACAAGTAGCAGAGGTCTACAAATTTAAATAGGGCTATTGGAAGAGAATTCATAAAGAAGGCGAGATTTAAGCAAAGACTTCAAGTTAGTTAGGGATTTCTGGCAAGGAAGAGTGTTCCAGACAGAGATAATAGACAGTACAAAGCCCTGTGGTCAGAGTATTCCAGAAACAGGAGGCCAATGTGGATGGAACCCACATAAAGAAATATGTGAGAAAGTCTGAATTTATTTTAAAAGAATGATTGATCGATCTTAAATTCAAAATAGACTCTAGGCAATAGGGCATCCATGCAGTAAACTCCTTTACAACAGCCAACATAAAACCAAATGGAAATCTGACAAAACCAAATATGCTTTCTCCTCCCTATCTTGTTTCCCCACCAAGTAAATTCTGAAATTGAGAAGTTTGTTTCTGTTGGCTTTTAACATCCAAATAATTACGTATGCCAAAAGACCAACATCTTTTTCACACTTAATCTAAAATTAATATTTAATAACTATAAAAGTATAGTTGTTATACTTTGTTTGCTTTCATAGTTTTACTACTAATCTTGTATTTCTTACTTAAAATTGCTCAGTGTTAATCAGAAGGCCTAACTTCTGTTAAAGCTCCTCCTCTTTGGGTAGAACTGTAAATGCCCATTCTCAACTTCACTCTATTTTCAAGATTTTCAATGATATGCATGAATTATTTTTACAATAGAAAAAAAGTTATCTAGTAAATTTTAGAATTCAGGGAATAAATTGCATTGTAACAGCTGGGACATCCAATGCAATATTGAATACACGTAATGACACTGGACATTCTTGTCAGTTTTATTTTGGAGAAACTAGAACTATAATTCAATGGCATAAAAAAAATTTAAAAAACTATGACCTACCTTCCTTATTGACAACCAAACCACCACAGTCACACAGTTATATATCACATGGTTGGGGATATTAAGGAAAAACAACAGCAACAACCCTGGCACCCACTCTTCAAATAAAATGTTTGCATTTTTATTGTCACATTATTTTCTTGCAGTGTGTATAGTTAGGGGAATGCTATTTTAATATTGTGCTAAAGGAAGTGAAACTAACACTTAAAAATTCATAAGAAGAGTTTTCATGTTCTTATATTAGCATTCAGAGGTAGAGTAAGGGTGATTGGAAGGCATGTGAGTGTGACTCAAACCCACATCATATTTGTTTATATTAAAATAATGCCTTCCGGATATATGGCTTTGTCCTGAATCAAAGTGCTAAACATTAATTTTTGTGTGCATCACTCTTAAATGAGAATAATTAATGTAAAATCAGGATTTGGAGTTTTAAAATTATGAATTCTAAACATATTTTATCCAAACCACAGTATTCTCACTGGTCTCCTTTGGAAAGAATGCAGTGCACTGTTAGTGAGTCTTTGTGGCATTTCATATGCTTAATCAGTAGCATATTAAAATAAAGAAATATGTGAGAAAGTCTGAATTTCTTTTAAATAATGATTGATCAATCTTAAATTCAAAATAGATTTCTTCTAACATTAATCTAAACATAGAGTATTTTCTTTGACATTATGTCAGAATTCTTTTAAATAATGATTGATCAATCTTAAATTCAAAACAGATTTCTTCTAACATTAATCTAAACATAGAATATTTTCTTTGACATTATGTCAGAATTTTTTTTTTTCTTTTTTGAGATGGAGTCTCGCTCTGTCACCCAGGCTGGAGTGCAGTGGCACGATATCAGCTCACTGCAAACTCTGCCTCCTGGGCTCAAGCGATTCTCCTGCCTCAGCCTCCTGAGTAGCTGGGACTACAGGCGCCACCAACACACCAGACCAATTTTTGTACTTTTAGTATAGATGGAGTTTCACCATGTTGGCCAGGCTGTTCTTGAACTCCTGGCCTCAAGTGATCTGCCCACCTCGGCCTCCCAAAGTGCTGGAATTACAGGCATGAGCCACGGCGCCCAGACCTAGCTGTTGAAATTTTTATTCTTCAGTTGGATTTTTCTTCTTCTCCTTGTGGTAGAGTTTGTTTTTTGTTTTTTGTTTTTGTTTTTTTTGAAAAATGAGAACTTGTTACAATGGAATTTTTTTTCGTTGAATAAGACAAATATGCTTATCTCTTAATATCATTATAAAAACTTTTATATTTGGGCTATTTGCATTTTTAATGGGTGAAATAATGCATGGACATATCTAATCTCAGATAATATGAAGTGACAGATTTAACTGGTTTATAAAATACTACTGAAACCTGAATTGATTTGTTTCACTGAGTTAAATATTTGTTTTCCATCCATACTAATTCAGGAAGCACCTTGGATGTAAACAAAGATAAAATTTCTGGAAGATTTTTCATTTCTTCCCAATACAGGAAGTCGAACAGTTTTAACAAATATAAATCTCTCTGTGAGCACTTTTTCTCAAAAATAATAGATAGTAAACCCTTTCTTATTGAGGGTGCAGAGTAATACTCATCCCTCCAAGTACATCTAAACTTTGAATTAACAAAAACGTGGTATTTAGGAGCAATTTGCGCATAAGGTTTAGTTCAGTTAAAAAATGTCAAGGACTCTCATTGCCAGCCAAGATAGAAGAACAAGGATCATATTTACCCTCATACCTTAAACAACTAAAAAGTCAAACAAAACATACGAAACAATTTTCCAACATTGAACAACAGGGACCACAGAAGTAGGATCCTGATAGAAGAAAAATAAACTAGGGAATAAACCCAGGAAGAGGGAATCTAAACAGAGTCCAGTGTTCTTTTTGCACTGAAAAGACAGAGATGAGAATTTGGGAGTCTCAATGTAGTTACAATTTGCAGGGCAGAGTTTACCAAAGTAAAAAGAGCTGCAAAGAGAAGAGGCTGCTGAGATCTGCAGAGGGTTCCCCTAGAGTCTTCAAGCGGGTACTGATCAGGGCATGTGTGTAAGCAAACTACATGAGACCAGGCAATGACTGAAGGGGAGCAGGAGGAGCAATTTCCAGAGATCACATAAAGCTGGGAATGGTTATTTCCAAAAGCCAAAGGGGAGAAATATTATACTACACAGGACATGCATCAAGAAATGTACTCAGAATCGTATTGCCTTAGTAATGGGGACAAAACCAGCCTCCTCTGGTTCCACCTAGCAAAGTTGAAAAAGTAGTCGTGAAAGGATAAATATGTTTTGGAGCAACTTAATTGCATCCCAGAACAAATCTCAAAAGTATTTTCTTAAAAAAAATACTAAAACTTCCATAAGGTCACAATGGTTGAGACCCAATCAAAAATTATTAGACATGCAAGAAATTAGGAAAATATGACCAATGAGAAGGAGAAAAATCATTCAACAAAAACTGACCAGTGAATGATGCAAATGACAGAGATAGTAAAAGCACATTGAGACAGCTACTATGACCCCACACCGTATGTTCAAGAAGGTAGAGGAAAGCATAAGCATGTTGAGGAGAGCCATGAAAGATATTTTTAAAACCTAAATCTAAGTTATAGAGAAAGAAAGTACAATGCCTAAAATAAAAATTATACTAGACAATATAAATCCTAGCCTGAAGGCTGGAAAAATTTGCAATCAGGAAATACCAACAGGTTGGACAAATAGCAATGACATCCCTTATCCTTTGAGCAAATTAGTTAGGCAGTGGTGGTGATGTTGTGGGTATTTTCTTTGTTTTGTTTTGTTTTGTTTTGTTTTGTTTTGTTTTGTTGAGATAGAGTCTCATTCTGTTGCCCAGACTGGAGTGCAGTGGCTTAATCTCGGCTCAATGCAACCTCTGCCTCCTGGGTTCAAGCAGTTCTCCTGCTTTAGCCTCCTGAGTAGCTGGGATTTACAGGTGAGCCACCACACCTGGCTAATTTTTGTATTTTTAGTAGAAACGGGGTTTCGCCATGTTGGTCAGGCTGGTCTCAAACTCCTGACCTCGTGATCTGCCCACCTCGGCCTCCCAAAGTGCTGGGATTACAGCGTGAGCCACCATGCCTGACTGGTTATTTTTTATTTCCTTGTTGTCACAGTTGTGGTTATTGCTTTCTGTTTTGCACTCCTCCTCTGATCTTTCACTTTACCAGTAGTAATTAACAATAATTGGACAAAGAGAAAAAAAAGCTCTTCCTTCCTTTACTATTTTAGCAAACCAAATAAAATATATAATGAAGTAAAAATTTTAAACAACTAGGTAAGATAGCAATGAATTGGACACTGTATAAAAAAAATTAGGAGAGTTAAAGAAATAGCAAGAGAAATTGTTGTACAAAATTAAACAAAGACAGAAAAAGACTGAAAAAATTAAGAGGACACCAGTGAGCTGTGAGATAACTTCAAGTGGCCTGATATACATGTAACTGGAATCAAAGAAAAAGGAAGAAAACAGAAAAAAGTGTCCCCAGGTTTTAAAATCTCATGTCTGTGACCCATCCCTTAAAGCATGGGATTAGATGAAATTGTAAGGAGAGAAGAGTGATTCTGCTCTGACTTAATGGTAAAGTACACAGGGCCAGCTAACCATTGTCTTGAAACAGACATTAAGAAGACTGTTCTTTAATTGTAGTTATGCATCTTGAGCTCAATGGCCAGCCTTCAAATGATGCTAGTCTTCCTATTCCTTATAAACATCCTCCCAAGTTGATATATGTACTGGGCGACCTTATGAGAGGGCGAGATGAATAAAACAGTCCATTCTTAGAGAGAGAATAATTTTTCCAGGCCCTGAAACTCTGTCGATTTCAAATGCACCTCTTTGTCTTTCTCTCTCTCATCTCCATTCCTCACTTTCTTCAGATGGAAGCTTTACTATCTCCTGGTATATCACTGAGCTCCTATTCGAAATCACATTTGAAGGAGTATGTAACTAACACGTACTCCTTCAAGAGTTTCATAACTCTTGAAAGCATGGTAGGATTGATGGTATTCATTCAGGTATATTTTTATTTATTTAAAATCTTCTACGAGTTAGACGCTATGAAATGGACTGGGAATATATTCATGAACAAGGCAGATACATTCCTGATCCATGGAAATTACAGACTGCCTAGAGAGATTGGCATTACACTCATAATAGCATTAATAAATATATAATTCTTTAAGATACTAATATTAAGTATTAATATTTGCCTCAGCCTAATTCCTTTCTCCCAGGTTCTGTTTTATTATCACAGGGCACCAGATATCCCTGCAAACTATATATTCCAGAATTTTTTGCCAATTGACTTCCAGTTTGGTTTGGCCAATAAGAGGCGCTGGTGCAAGATTAGAAGGTAGTAGGAATGGAGAAATCGCGGATCTTCCTTTCTCGGATATTAATTCTTCTCTCTTTGTTTTGTGGTGGTATCTCTGAAAGGGACTAGAAACCTTTCACAGGGGTCCCAGCCTTGGCCCTGATTTTTCCTTTTCTGCCATACTATCCCTTGTCAAATTTTCCTCTTTAGTGGTTCTAGCCTTGCTATGCACCCCCAGAAGTCACAAATACACTCTCCATCTCTGAGTGAGCTCATTTTCAGTTATTGCTTTCAATACTTTCACCAATTGTGTAACCAATCCCCTCCATTAGATTCCATCTCCTTGAAAGACCTAGTACAATTTCTGTTTCCCTGACTGATACACATCATTCTGATGAGTGCTACATATGTGGTCCAATGAGTGCTACATATGTGGTCTCCATACAAATGGGAGATCTAATCTCTTCTGAGGAATTAGAGACCGTTTCCTTAAAGAACTAATATTTAAACCAAGAACTAGAGAATGAATAGAAATTAGCTAAGGGAAAGGAAGCAACCACAGCCACATGATCAATCATCACATTTACTTAAGATATCGAAGGACTATTTTACAAAACGCAATTTCTCGCTACGCTACAGTTGACATATTTCCATGTCGTACTTCTAATTGTGCCATTGGGCCTACAGCAAACCTGCCAGCATCTATCTCAGATGGCTAACTCAAAGGTTATTTGTTTTTGTTTTTAAAGTTGATCCCATCAAACTCAGGCACATTTGCTTTCTACCAACTCTGATGTCTTTGCAGTGCCAAAAAAACAAAAAAAGAAAAAGAAAAAAAAGAAAAATGCATTGCCAAGGAGAAATGTCCAGCTGTGAATGTCCTTATGCACTTGCTTTTAGCAGCATCTCCAAAGCATGGTCCCCACTTGGCCATCCTCAGGCCACATGTTTAATCAGGACTTTTAGCATGTCAAAAAGATTAGGCTGGCAGACTGAATGACTGCTTCTATCTTTCTATCATTTTTATAACATTCTTTGTCACGTGGCTGCCTAATTATTAAGATCTACTTTACCAGTAAAATAAAAAGCCCTGTTCTTCCCCAGCTCTCAGATTGGTTTTACCGATTTTCTTTTTCTTTTGTCCCCAGTAGGGCTCAGCACAGCACCTTTACTGATCCTTTGCTACTTTATGCATTACGGAGTTTGGGGCACACATTTTGATTTTTTTAAAATATTGCATTAATATATTATTTATCTTGATTTCAGAGTTGTTTTGTTTTGTATTCCCTTAAATTTTGTACCTGAGGCAAGGACTTCATTCTCCTGGCCCTGGTCCTGATGCTGAAGGAGTCCTGGTTACTCCCTGAAAGAATTTTAGCCTGTGCTGAGAGTAGAGTGGGACACGTATGCCTACACTGCCCCAGAGGCTCCCAGCCATTGGAAAGACAGAAACAGCGGGAGGGAGAGAGGGATTTCATTCTCTTAAATCACATTCAAAGACAGGTCATGGAGCGTGCTCGGAGCAGAGCATGGAGCATAAACAAATTTGAATATTAGATACAATTATTTCTGAAACATTTGCCTCTAAAAATATGTATCATAGGTGTCAAATAGATTTTAAGATAAAAAAATTTTTTTAAAAATGAACTTCATATCAGTCCTACTTGTTTTTTTTTTTTTTTTTTTTTTTTGACGGAGTCTCGCTCTGTCGCCCAGGCTGGAGTGCAGTGACCGGATCTCAGCTCACTGCAAGCTCCGCCTCCCGGGTTTACGCCATTCTCCTGCCTCAGCCTCCAGAGTAGCTCGACTACAGGCGCAGCCACCTCGCCCGGCTAGTTTTTTTGTATTTTTTTTAGTAGAGACAGAGTTTCACCATGTTAGCCAGGATGGTCTCGATCTCCTGACCTCGTGATCCGCCCGTCTCGGCCTCCCAAAGTGCTGGGATTACAGGCTTGAGCCACCGCGCCCGGCCTCAGTCCTACTTCTAAGATCATAATCAAACCACAATTAGCAAAAGACATTAAAAACATAGGAAAACAAGATATTACAAACCAGAGAGATAATTTATTCATGTGGGCTTCTCCATAGCTACACCCAGGCTTGTGTGTATTTTAAGCTATCTATTTTGTGTGTGTGTGATTCTTTAGAATTTCTACTTGATTTCTCAAGGGCTTGCTTTTACAATTCCTAGGTGTAGCCTACAAATATGCCATCTTCCATATCAATGTTAACAGGCCTCCATTTAATATAAATAGAGCCCAGGATGTGGGGCTCCTAATGTTTTCTTGTTTGTACATGGTAAAGGCATTCATACCTTCATCTTCTCATCTCCTAAATGACGGTTTTGGACTAAATGGCCATTAGTATACTTTGCCATTTTCACATCCTGTGATCAAATAATTCTGTTCCACATATACATTTTATACCATATGGAAGGCTTAACTTAAGTTGACCTTATTGTTACTTTTTTTTAATCTTATCTTTTTTTTAATACTGAATTTTATTTTGAAATAACTACAACTAAAATGGAGCACTTGGACAATGATTTGTGGACTTCCAATCATAGCAAGAGTTTTGATTTCATACATTAGGCCTCCACTGATCTTTCCCATACTCTCTTAGGTTCCGTTTTAAAATTTTATCCTTCTTTCATCATATTCCCTAAAATTTTCCTATATCTCAATGCTTTGATACTTTCACTTGCAGAAGAGTGAAAGCATAGCACTGCTCACATTTATTAACAAGCATTTATTTTTCCTTTGCCCTCTCTTTCTTTCCCACTTTTTTTCTCTATTCTCTTTTCCTTTGTCTTCCTTTGACTCACTTTTCCCATTTTCTCCTTTCCTCTTCTTCTTATTTTCACTTATGACAGTTAACATGGTCCTAGATGTTCCAAAAAAAAAAAAAAAAAAATAAGCGAGCACAAATAACATTACAAATTGAATTTTATTCAACAGTTAATTTATGCATATGAAATTCGATGCATATAGAATAACACAATAAGAAAAAGGTATTCCAAACTGAAATGGGTTTGTGATTATAAATAATATGTGGTGACTGAAAATAACTTTAGTAAGGAATGAGCAGTCTTGGGAAAAATGGAAATCAGGATTCTAAGGGAAATAAAAACAAATAATATGTTGAGTGTGGGGCTAGGAAGTGATTAGGAGATGAATACAGGCAAAAATGCCCACATTATTTTAGCTCTTTTCAGGGAAGCTGGACTCCTGACAACTCTTCTGACTGTTGCCTTACCTTAAAAGCCTTCCCTAGGCATCCCCAAATTCAGTGGTCCAGCCCCATTTTGTTTTCTCACCTGTATTCTAATACAATCACACACAGAACTTCTGTTACACCGAAGGTACTTATTCACTTGCACATCTGCTGTCCTGCTTCCCACTAAACGCCAGTCCCCTGTAAGATGTGGCTGTACATTATTCAGCCTTGAATCTGAAATCTGACACATATCAGACACCTATCTTCAAATTCTCTGTCCCCCATTTACGATTCATGCAGACACACACAATATTTGTTTTAATATTTCGGAGTCACAATCTCCTTATTTATAAAATTAGGAAAATATTACCCCTTTTTGTGTTATTCTATATGCATTGAATTAAAATAAAATAGATAGGTTTGAGCTTTCCTTAAAAACTGAAGAACTACCCAAACTTTTGTTTTTGAAAGCTTAACACATTTTGGAAGAGGTCTTCTCTGAGCACCCTATATTTGTCATCTAAATTTTTTCAGTATAATGCTATGAAAGAGTTTCTGGTCCATTTTGGAGCCTACAGAGTCTTTTTTAATGATTATTTCTCTCTTTTCTCCCTCATCTTCAATAAGTAATATCAGTTAAAACTCTTCGTAGCTTTAAATGAGCATTATGGACAAGAAAAGAAATACCTAAACTGAGTAAGCCAAATTACTTAGTCGTGAAAAATTATGCAAGCGTCTGAAGCATGAATTCCCTCTTCTTGTCAGCTTTATGTAGTTTAAGCAACTAACTATATTTCTAGCCAAATTTAACAAGCTAACATCTTAATTATGCTCACTAAGCCATTTATTTTTTTTATTTTCTCAAAATTCTGACACAATTCCCAAAAAAAGTGAAAAGTGTGCTAATGAAAATTAATGATATCCGAAGGAAAAAATTTGATGTTCTGTGGTACAAAAATATCTTATGAAGTTTGGTTGTGCTCTCCTTGCTTAAAGTACACAATAACAGATAAAATGTTAGGCTTTTTCTTTCTTTTGCAATAGCATATTACTATAAAAATATGACACTAGGTCCCACTATAGTAGCACAAATCCTATTTTGTAGTATTTCACAAATCCTAATTTAATATGTGAATCGAAGAGGACATTTTCTTATTATATTTGCTTTTGTTTTTGATATTTGCTCATATTAAAAGATGAAGTAACAAAAATTTACAAAGATTTCTTCATTTTTGTCCCTAAAAGATTATAAAGTGTTTTGCTAATTTATTTATTATATAATTTGTCATGCTTCAAGCAATAATGAAACTTATTTTTACAAATATGAGTTTGAATAACTTGTGTTTTATATCATTCATATATGGTTCAACTGACTCACAATGTTTATACGTAACTTAACAGTTTTTATATGTAAATAACTCATTTACTTAAAGAGCTATCTGAAATAGAATTCAACATGATACAAGAAATAATCAGTAAGTCACAAATGTATTTACATTGATAATCAGAAATAAATGTCACTTTTACTAAATTATTAAATTTCATTTAAATTATTATTTATTTAAATTAGTATAATTATTAAATTTTACTAAATTCAAATTTATGTATGCTGTCCTTTAAGAATACAGAATTTTCAAAATTTCGAATTTATGAAATATATTTTTATCAAAAATATACTTTGTAAAATAACCATTTTGTCTTGTGTTTTTTTGAGATGATTAATCAATGCTAGATTAATATACTCTACATTACATATAATAATCATATTTTCAACCGATTCTTCAGAGACATATATATTGCATAAAAGGAGAGAAACACAGGCTCACCAATTCTCTATAAACTTCAGCGATATTTGAAACCATTTTGCACAGTTCAAAAAGAGTAACATTTAGAAGTCTTACAAAGTAATTATCCAATTTACCATTTCCTTTTCCCTCTAGTGAATTCACCACTGAAGCATTATAATCAAATATCACTCATAATAAACAAATAGCATTAAAAGTTGTATCTATTTCTTTTTGAGCTAATGTAAGTTAAAGGTTAATAATCTTAAACTTTTAACCTAAGTTGAAATTTATAGCCATATGATTTTAAAGCCCCAAATACGAGTGAATTTATACTTTGTAGTTCCAATTAAATAATTCAAAGGAAAAATTACCTTTGCTGGTGGCTCAGGCGCAGAATCCATGAGAGTCAGTCTCTCCATTTGTTTGGTATGTACCATAAGCATTATCTTTCTGTTTACTCCCACTTCTCCTCTTTTTCTACTTCGAAGGGAGGCCAAGCTATATAAACCATGATTTAGTTCCTCTTTTTGACGTTACATTCATTTCTCCTATTTTCGTATAATGGTAAAGAGGAGGAGTAATATTTATGAGCTCATGATTTCCACAAATTGCAATTACAAACACCAGTCCAATTCTTTTTTTTTTTTTTTTTTTTTTTTTTTTTTGAGACGGAGTCTTGCTGTGTAGCCCAGGCTGGAGTGCAGTGGCCGGATCTCAGCTCACTGCAAGTTCCGCCTCCCAGGTTTACGCCATTCTCCTGCCTCAGCCTCCTGAGTAGCTGGGACTACAGGTGCCCGCCACCTCGCCCGGCTAGTTTTTTGTATTTTTTAGTAGAGATGGGGTTTCACCGTGTTAGCCAGGATGGTCTTGATCTCCTGACCTCGTGATCCGCCCATCTCAACCTCCCAAAGTGCTGGGATTACAGGCTTGAGCCACCGCGCCCGGCCCCAATTCTTTTATTTTTTTGCTCTATGGAATATTTTACATGTGCTTAATAGAAAAAATTGAGTAGCAAGCACAGATTTAAATGTGCCATTAAGAGGACAATATTGTCACTGTTAGGTGAAAGCCCCTGGGAGAAAATAACTTGTCTCTCAATCATCATAATCTGGCTTCAGTTTCTCTGGATTTTACAAATCCTTCCTAGATAAGTCAACAAGTAACAAACTAGGCTTACCACATTTAAAGAGTCTTGTAGGGCAAGTTGGTTACCACCCCAGGAAATAGAAAGAAAGGGCAAAATGTGTGTGTGTGTGTGCGTGTATGTGTGTGTGTGTGTGAATATATGCATATGACAATTATTACCAGTGTTGACCATTTTCACTCAAATTCAATTCTTCTGTACTTGTAACTCACTCAAAGTTAGTAGTGGCCATGAGGCTAGTTCTGGTCAATGAAGAGGGAGGGTTGAAACACTTTCTTGCCAGTACCTGACTGTACAGCTCTTCTCTGCAGCTGACTCAGTGATCGCCAAAGCAGGTGTCCAAACAGAGCTTCCATCAGCTCAGGCCTCAAGTGGTTCTGAGGAACAAAGCTTCCTTGTAAGCTATTTTGGACTTGTAGCATAAATGAAAAATAAACTATTTTATTAAAACTACTGAGATCTGGGGGGTTGTATACTATAACCTAACCAATTCTGACTGACTCAGGAATTAGGTTATAATTAATACATTTTGAAAAGCAATGTGCCATTTAATATCCACATCTAGAAGAACAACAATATCCTCTGCTCACTCCAATATAATATATGGGCTACCTTCCCTGTAGAGTGGATATGAGGAATAGCAGTATGAGAGAATGGAAGGAGGAGAAGGTTAGAAGACCTGGATACTTGTCCAAAGTAATGCAAACTAATTAGTAGCAGAGCTTGGTCCGCTCACTAACTTGTATGCAATACTGTGGACAAGTCTTTTCAGCACTCTAAACTCAAGTTTCTCATTTGTAAAGTGGAGACAATAATAGCTTCTCTGTCTTATAACAAAGGTGAGTATCAAATTTTTATATGTTGCCATTACTAGATCATAGGAATATATTCTATTCCTCTCTAAATTCCCAATCTCCTAGTAAAATATCTTGCAGTACAATCAGTATTAAATAGGTGTTTAATAATTAATGGCAAATTCTATTCCAACAATTATGTAAGCCTTTAACTAATGTCTACCTCTGGTTTATAGAATACACTTCTTACCATGAGTTCCACATTGATGGATTCAAACAATCGTAGAATGAAATTGTTTAGAAAGAAAGCAATAAAAAATAAGAATAGAATAATAAAAGCAATATAATAATTTGTATTTGTATTTGTATTGTTAACAAAAACAAAATAAGTTTATTTTTTCATTAACAATAAAATAATTCAAATAAAAATGTAGTATAACAATTCTGTATATAGCATTTATATTGTGTTAGATATTACCAGTAATCTAAAGATGATTTAAGGGGTCCTGGAACCAGTATCCTGCAGATACTGAGGGACAACTGTATGTGATAACATGTTCTTTATGAAGTTCCTTGCTAGCAAAGTGTTTAATTGCTTTTTAATATGTTAAATATTTATTAATCATCTACCACATGTCAGGCACTGTTCTGAGCATTGGAGGAGTGAATCAGGGAACAAATTAGACAAATTCTCTGCTGTGATGGAGGAAAATAGACAGTGATAGGCAAAGGCTGTATGTAGTAGAAGAGGGGAGGAAAGAGTGAATTTCATAGATGGCCAGGAAAGGCCTCCTTTTAAGCTGACATTTGAGCAGTGAATTAAGTGAAAGAACGCAAACCATGTAGGTACTTGAGGGACTGGCATTCCAGGCAGTGGGCACAGCATGTGTAAGCGCCCTGAGGTAAGAAGAGTATTCTGGTGCTTAAAGAATAGCATGATCATGTCCTTTGCAGGGATATGGATGGAGCTGGAGGCCACAATCCTTAGCTAACTAACACAGGAACAGAAAACCTAATACCACATGTTCTCACTTATAAGTGGGAGCTAAATAATGAGAACACATGGACACTTAGAGGGGAACAACACACACTGGGGCCTTTTGGATGGTAGAGGGTGGGAGGAGGGAGAGGATCAGGAAAAATAACTAATGGGTACTAGGCTTAATACCCGGGCGATGAAATAATCTGTACAACAAACCCCCATGACACAAGTTTACCTGTGTAACCAACCTGGCACTTGTACTCCTGAACTTAAAAGTTAAAAAAAAATAGTATTAAAGCCATTTAGACTGAGGCGACATGAGCAAGTGAAAGACTATAAGGGATAAGATCAGAGAAATAAAAGAGGAACCAGGTCCCTAGTAGGCTATGATGAGGACAATGAATATTATTCTTAGCATTAGAAAGTATTAGAAGGTTTTGAGCATAGGAGAAACATGATTCAACTTCCATTTCCAAAGGATCACCAAGTCACCCAGGCTGCTTTGTGGAGGACAGACTGGGGAGGGGGTGCAATTACAGAGCAGGAAAATGAATTGGAAGGCTACTGAAATAGTCCAGGTGAAAAAGTTGGTCCCAACTCCCTTGATGATATATGCATATATATATTCAAACCAGGTTTTCTTATTGCAGCCATTCACAGGGTCTTTCCTATATTACTATGGCAAGAGTCAAACTGGAGAGCCAAGAACGTGTCTGCATATGCAGAAATATATATATATACACACACACACACATATATATATAAAACTATATATATACACACATATATAACGCTATATGCAGGAATATATATAGCGCTATATACATACCGCTATAGTCAGAGATAGTATCATGATATGGATGGCAGGAAAGGAAGGCTTTGCTTTAACAGATGTACAAGAACAGAGTTTGTGTAGGAGAAGGAGGAGGAAGAGAGAAATTTTATTTCCTAAAGGTTAGTTATTTTGAAAACGTGTTATTTGATGAGAAGGATCAGGAATCAAGATAGTCTAGATAAAGAGAAAACACAGAGGCAACATATGTGGCACACACACATACACACATACACACACACACCACCAAATAAACAAAAAGAATGGCCTGTGGATCTATTTCTGGAGAGACATGAGAAGAGTTATTTAGAAAGAAGAGCCAGCAGGAGGCAATGTAGGCTTATGAAGTACAACAGGTACATCAGCCTAGAAATCTTCAATCAGTCAATCAAACCTTTCATAAGACTTGTAACTAATAGGGAGGAAAACATACTGGGAGGCATAGGATTACTGTGAGGTGCTTTGCAAAATACTCAGTAGTCGTTGGTTTCTACTGTAACAAAATTTCCCTTCGTTATATATGATTAGCAAAATTGCCAGTGCCTGCATTTACAAATCCTAAACTCTACAGAGTTCATTTTCCTAAATTTCAACTAAATTTGAGCTAATCAATAAACGGCCCCCTGACAATGTAGCCCAGAGTTTAATTCCAAAGAAACCAGGAAGGGACCAGTGTTACCAGGAGCAAAGTATTATCCCAAAGAACAACTACAAATTCAATTGTTCAGGTTGGTTGGAGGTCATGTTCTACAAGAACAGGAAAAGGACAGAGAGGCATTGTCTGAGTAGTCCATCCCAAAGAAACCACAGGGCAAAGTTTGGGACAAAAGAAGAAACAGAAACGTTAAAGCTGCTGTGCATTTGCATCTTGAAGTCAGAGCAGCCAGGAAAGCTCTTCCAAAAGCTGCTTGAGAACTTCTGAGACTATTAATGTTGGCACAGCTCAGTCCCATAGACCAGCAGCTCAACAGAAATCTCTGGAATTTCTAAAGGTATCTGATGTCTCTCAGTTGCTACTACCAGCTGTCAGGAGTACACACTCAGAATGTTCATTAACATTGGCCCACAATTGTGGCCAGTTTACCTAGAAACTACCTTTTTCTCTAGGTTAGTGTTGTGTTCCTCTAAGGGGTTGAATAAGTAGGACACAGGCTGAGCTCCTGAAATAGAGACCCCAAATACAGTGGTATAAACAAAGTCTAAGTTTATTTTGTGTTCATTTAATTATTCAGAGATTAGTAGTCCCAAATCGGGTGAGAGAATCCGCCTTTCTCAACAGGGTGTTCCATCTCTGGGCCACCTTGGTTGTCCCAGTCGCATCACCTTCTAGTAACACACATCACTTTCTCTCCTGTTCCTTTAGTCCCAACTAAGTCTATGAGAGGAACTGGGAAACAGAATGCCTACCGAGCAGCCACACACCCTTCAGAAACTCAAGATTTCTTTTTAAAATAAGGGGAGATGGATCCGGATGGACATCTAGGAAACTCTGCCATGGGAAACTTGACAAAGCATCACAAACGTGAGCCTTGAGAAGAAGAGATTAATTGGGATTTTCCCTGTTTTATAGATGAAGAAACTAAAATAAAATTGTATGATTTTTTAACTCATTCAGAAAAATCTGAAAGTCAGTGGGTGACTTTCCTTGCTGTCGTTCATTATAAAAACTCCATGCTTACATACTTATTTTTGTAAGCATTTACATCCTTTGTATATACAGAACATTTTACTGGAAATAATTTTATTCCTCCTCCTATGACTTTTAAAATTATCAGTGGTCCAGAGTTCAAAGATTAAGAATTATAAACTAGATCATGGAAAATTTAGCAATAATTGAGCTCTCCATGTCTCGTACTCACATAGAAGCATGTTTTAATAAACATCTGCAGTACATATGCTCAGTGGAAAACCCCTTTGACTGAGCAAGATTGAGAAATGTTTCACCCAGAATCATCACTCCCATTTCCAAATGAACGCATATAATTCCCCAGCAAGAGATTTTTGAGGCTTGATTCTTTTTTTAAAAAGTAAATATGCAGGAAAATATGAAATAATTATGAATGTCAATGTAATATGATAATATTACTAATACTGCACCATAATTGCTGGGGGTGGTAATAGGCATTTTACAAACATTACTTCTAATTCTGACAGCAAGTCAGGGCAGATATTACAATAACCATTTTAAAACAGAAAATAAAGGCTTGAACAATTGTAGTTACCTTGCCCGTAACTACACAGCTTGTAAGTGACAGACCTGAAAGATCAGTTTGTAAGTGACAGACCTGGAAAATTGCAGTACTTAAAATTTGCATGGGACATGTTAAAGCAGCATTGTGTGTTGACACTGCTGTTGACGTGCTCCCATGGACTGTTTGAGTTAGACAGTGACCTTCTAGAAGGTGCCAGCCTTGAAATAACCACTACCTTCATTGTAAGTTCCCTTTCCCTAAGTTTTCTTTGATTGTTACACCATTGTTATTTTCTTTTCTGGTTTTATTTAAGTATCAAGAGGGAAAACAATCTAAGAAATGTTTATTCTGTAATGAGCAATTTCACTTTTTAAGACATTAATATCAAACAAAGACCTTGGCCGATAGATTATAAGGAATAGAACGCACACTGTGAACTTAGAAATGACCCATATCCAACTTTAGTATGGTTATTTTTGACTTGTTAATTCAGTGAACCTTTTTGAGAAAAGAATGCCATTAGCCAAAATGCCCTCATTAGGTTATGCATGCTAACCTCTTAATTCTATCAGCACAATTAATTATCATACTTTTTCTGTTTTCAGTGAAATTACTATATAGAAGGTTGGTACAAGCATGACAATAGGGGAATTCATCTAATATAGAGAATGGAACAAATAAAGCAAACAATCTAAAAACAAAACTTTCTTCGGGAAATAGATCTATTTTCATAAAGTAAAATCTACAGTGGAGTTTACTCTTATATTGCAAAAACTGTTAGGACACTGGTAATTGGTATTCTTCACTTCTCTATTCTTGTTAATGTAGTTCCTCTTTATTCTACTTGCATAATAAAAAAGTAATAACAGTCTTAGTTCTTGTTAGAAAGTCCCTAGGTGGTGGTGGGACAGATTGGAATTAAACTGCTGACTCACTCTCATATGACTGCACTGTAAAGTCCTAGAATTCGGGGATCTAGAAAGAAAATTTTGTATCAAATGTACTACACAGTCACAAGAAAGCAGCAAATTTAGAATTGAATGTGCTGTGGTTAGACGGAATTTCCATGGGCTACACAATACACCTGAACTTCCGATTATAAAATCTAAGGCTGCATTGTAACATTTCAGGATTAATGACTGAACAACTTGTTAGGCCTCTTGAGGGGAAGACTAGAAGGAAAGATGCCAATATTGCACACTGTCTTAAAAAGTTAAGGAATACTACTGGGTAAGTGGGAATGCACCAAGCATTACTACGCATTTGCCTAACTGCAGAAAGAGGAAACAATGGGTGAAGGAAGTCCTGGCTCTATGAAGGCATGGCATAAATCCATTTTACTAAGCTGTTGGCCATCGCTGATGCTATCCTTGTGAACAAGATGATCAAATTTCAGGTGATTCAAGCTTGAAGGTTGATGTCACTTTGAGGAACAGGCATTGGTTAAATACCAGTGAACTCCAACAAGTCAACCTTGTAACCAGCTCTCAGGAGGAAATTATATAACCTGCTGTTCTGATTCTTGCCCATTTGCCCTACCCCACTGCCCCTACCCACCATGCCATTCTCTACCCTGCTTTGCTCTGTTCTGTGCCCAGGAACAAAGGCTAATTTACTATGGAGCTAATGAAGCTTCAGCTCGGGACCCCTTAGGTGTTACCTCTTCCAAACTTTGTGCCTAATGTAATTTGGAACTATCTTTCTTACAGATGGCCTCCTCCTCACTGTACAAGCTTCATCTCTACCTAATTTGGAGTCAGCCCTGTCCAGAAGGCTGAATCCTATAGACTATCAACTGATATGATAAGCAAAACAATGGCCCCTCTAAAGACGTTCACATCCTAATCCCTGGAACTTGTGAACATATTACCTTACATGGCAGAAGAAGTCGGTGATGCTATGTGAAGACTCAGTCTTCCATTGCTGGCTTTGAAGATGGAGGAGCTGGCCACGAGCTAAGGAATATGGAGCGACTTTTGAAACTGGAAAATGCAAGGAAATGGATTCTCCTCTAGAGCCCCCAGAAAGGAGTACAGTCCTGCCGATACATTTATTTGAACCCAGTGAGGCCTTTGTAGGACTTCTGACCTACAGAACTGTTAGATAATAAATTTGTATTATTTAAGCCACCAAGCTTGTGGTCATTTGTTACAGCAGTAATAGGGAACTGCACCTGGCTTCTGGTTGAATTTGACTAATGGGAATCATCTGAAGAAGATCAGGTGCTGAGAGGAGGAAGTGCTCGGAGTATTCCTTTGCTATTCTCCACCTGCTCTGCGCCGAGTGTCCTGGTGAGGGCGACATCTCTCCCCACCTAGAATGTCTCCTCCACTGCTCTCCCTCTCACTGGGATGCTAAGGCACCATTTCCTGTTTGCCCCTTCAAGCCTAGGGCTGGTAAGGACCTCCTGTTGTTATGTCTTCTTACTCCACCCACAATTTCATAAGTGGTCCGTGAAGTAGCTCAAATAGTATTCCCCCAAATTCATGTTCATCCAGGACCTCAGAAGGTGACCATATTTGGAAATAGGTTACAATTAGCTAAGGATCTTGAGATGAAATCATTGGATATTTAGGGTGATCCCTAAATTACAATGACTGCTGTCTTTGTAAGAAGAGGAAAAAACACAGAGAGAGACACACCAAGAAAGCCAGCCATGTGAAGATGGAGGCAGATTAGGGTGATGTCTCTTCAAGCCAGCGAATGCCCAATTGTGAGCAAACACCAGACATTAAGAGAGAGGTATGTGCCTTCCCTCAGAGCCTCTAGAAGAAATCAATTCTGTCAACATCCTAAGTTTGGACTTCTAGCCTCCTTAACTGTGAGAAAATAAATGTATTTTGTTTTAAGTCACTGGGTGTGTGGTAATTTGTTATGGCATCCCTGGGGAATTAATGCAATACCTTTGTTAAAGTCTCTTGAACCATTTAAGTAGGCTTCTATTTTCCACTCTGGCTGACAGAATTCTATTTTTATTACACTTTAAGATGGCACAAAAATAGGAGGAATGGTTACCTCCTGGATTATGGGGTCAAAATTAAAAATTATCTTAAAAATCTAGCATAAAGGGCTGTACCATGAAAATGTGAAAAATAACAGCTTTGTACTTCAGTTCAAAAAAATCAGTTGCCATTATTGCCCATGGAACCTTAGACAAATCACTTAGTATTCCTGACTCTAGGTTATATCATGTTTAGACTGGAGGTGATAAAACCTGGTCCCCTTACATTGTTTTAAGAGCATGAAGAAATAATCGAAAACAGGGAAATGAGTGCAGAACAAGGAGTCATTCGATATGAAGCTAGACTTGGCTTTGTCACCAATAAGCTGTGTAATCTTCCTTACGTAAATTAACCTTAATGTTCTCCAGTTCCCTCATGAGAAGATTGGACTAGATGCTTGACAAGTGGATCATTTAGTCCTAATAGTCTATAAATTGATTGCATAGTACAAGAAAGATGTGAATAAACAGTCATCCTCATGAAAAAGACCAAGGGAATTTTTGGTAGTTGATCACATGCTGAATATTAACCAATTATGGCATGTGACTGCTAAAAATAAGAGTGATTAATTAACTAATTAATGGAAGAGAAAAAACGAACACAGTATAGACTTCGTCTATTTTAGAAATATACCTATCTAAAAGAAGATAAGCATTCTACTAAGCTGTGTTTTATGATCAGTTATAAGTATCACATTTTAAAAAGAATATTAAGAATGATTAATATTGTCAAAACAGGATTATCAGGATAGTTTGGCATCTAAAAAATGTCACATATGTATTGCTTTAATGAGCAAGGAATACATGTCCTGAAGAAGGAAAAGTTTAAAATGATAAACAGGGAGAACTAAGGCCAGTGAGTCAAAGTAGAGCAAAAGTAATTTTAGAAGCAAGATCAAGAAAAGAGCTATAATAATTAGAATTGCCAAGTAGTAGAATGGTAATGTTGGTCACTAGACTTATTCAAAGGTATAGCTGGGTCATATCTTACAGTTGCTATCAACCTATCAGTGGTTTGTTAAAGCAAGGGACAATTGTTAGTATCTCTTCCTAACTCCATATTCACTGACATTATTTCAGTAGGCTGAAATTGGCCAACCTGAGAGTATATACACCACTGAAGTCAGCAAACACTAGAAAACAAGAGCCTGGACATCTGGTGGTTAAACATTTAGCGTCACACTACTGGGTGCTATGGAATTCCTGCACTGAGTAGTTTGACATCTCTAATTGTACTGCCAACTCTGTAAGACTGAGATTCTTTTTGACTTAGCCTAGTGGAGAGTAAAATCAAGAGAGATGAGTCTAAGTAAAGTTAAAACGCCTTCAACATAAGACTTCTAGACTCAGCTTCCTGGTTGTACACACTTTCTTTTTCTTCCCTTGATGGTGATTCTTCAAACCACCTTGAATATCCTCTCCTTTTCAGTTTCTTTTTCTTCTTTCTTATCAAAACAGATAGATCTGACAACCAGAGAAAATGGACACACATAATAGATTTTCAAATAGGTGAAAGGTTATCATGTAGAATAGAAATGAGGCTATTATCATTATTAAATAGGTCATGTAGCAGGGAAATGTTATGTGATTTAAGCAACATCAAGGACAATATATGTATGAACATCATTCATTAGCTGCTATTGATTAGCTGCATAGTGTGAGCAAGTCACTTACTATTCCTTGGATTCCATTTCATATCTGTGAAATAGGACTCAGAATTTCTAACTCAAAAGGTTTTCTCAGTTCTATAAAAGATGACTAAACAAAAATATTTTGTCAGGTGCTATACAAATAAAAATTATCATTGTTAGTATATTATTACTACAATTTATTTACATCTTAATTCAAAATGGTGTTTACTCTATGATTATAACAGGAGTGGAACAAGAAGAATGAGATGCACATCCCTACTCCCTTATCTCCCACTGACAGCTTCTATGTGAATATGATTCAAACCAAAACAATGCAATCCTGTCCTTCCCATTCCTCACATAATAGTAATAACAAAACTGCAAACAGATATTTTTCTTCTAAGACTTTGCCCATGTCCTCAGCATTTTAGTAGGGACTTACTATATCAAGGGTACCCAGAGCCCTGCTAGATGGGGCCTATCTTTCCTCAACTTGGTTTGTTCTGTGCTGTAAGAGATAAACAAATTTTTGAAAATTAAAACATCTTGAAATACCTCACATTGTATTTTCCCTTGTATTAATTCTACTATTTTTTTGTTTTTTTGTTTTTTAAAGGCCATTCCTTTCACCATTAAGGATAAGGCATAAGGTTCATTGTCCTAGAAAAAGAGAGAGTGATAAGAGTCTAGAACAAAGAGGCTTCTCGTTATAGCTCAGAGTTTAAATATTTGAGTTCACAGTCAGGGAATACTTTTGAAAATCAGGCTTTGTTGAAAAAGTAAAGAATGTTCTAATCCAAAGCCAATCTTTACACATCAAGGTTGGAGATCTGAATATAAAAAATTCCCTATAAGATATAGGCAGAGAACATTCAGCAGGCAACATATGCTCATATGTGCCCGAAGCTCCTATCTGCCCACAGGCTTGGGATGCACAATTGGGAAGAAGGTAGGGTGTTGGGGGTGGGGAGGGGGAATGTGTGGGGACTGGAGAGAGAAGTTCAGTAAGACAAGTCCAGGGTAAGAAAGCAGCCGGCACCTGGAAAGGGGATCAATCCAGTAGCTGATAGAAATTCTGACACAAACTCCAAGTAAGTTGAGAACAAACCTGAGAACAATTGAGTGGCTGCTCCACTTCACACCTTGGGGAACAGTAGAACAGCAAGGGCAGATAACGAGTCCTGGCACATGGAGCCCGGTAGTCCTACATCTTCTGCCTGTCTCCTGAGGAACAGGAAATGATACAGAAGTTCCCATGTATGGGAGAAGATAGATAGCATGAGCTTACCTGAGGGGTCTGGATAAACAGAGAGTTAATTTACAGCACAAGGCTTTGGGATCAACTTCCCATGACAGGGATTGAATCAGAGTCACAATTGTATCTTAGGGCAAGGTCTGCTAAGCCAGAAATAGTGAACCAGATGGTGGAGGTGGCTTGATCAGAAAACAGAGGTCACCAAGTTCCCCAGAGCAATCTCTTCACCATGTCAAGGCCAAGAGAACAGACTACAAGTTGTACCACCTAAGGATACATGAAAAGTGGCAGCAGTATGGAGTCCTCAACCATGGCCCCAGTGAACTGCATGTTACACAGTTATGTGTCATCAAAAGACTAATGTGCTTTTATATTATCAGAGTGAGATTTGATGCCAAAAAAATCCAAGCCAAGTTCTATGGGAGTCGCAGATAGAGACAAAGCACAAAGCAAATGCTCCCCCTCAGCCTTGCCGTGGGTTTTGTGAGAGGCAGGAGAAGAGAATATGTGAAAGAATGAGCTTAACAAAAGAGACCATTTTAAAACAGAAGAGCATGAGCTGCTTAATTGACAATTTTATATCTATTCCTACAATCTCCACTAGTAAAGATGGGGGTTTGTGAGCAAAATGATTTCAAAATAAAGAAAATAAACTGGTTATTTTGTTACTTTTTTTTTCTTGCACATCTAAATGGTAATGCACATATTTTCACCACCCATCACCACTCCTAGGCATTTGCTCTTGGGAAAGGTACCTTAGGTCATAAGTCAGCTAATAAAGAGAATGGCAGACCCACGTTCTTGTAGTGAAAGGATTAAAAAGAAAGCCCTACAAGGCGGGCCTTACAAGGCAGACCTACACTCATTGTCTCTTTGAGGCCTGAAGATGAGCATCAACATCACCAGTTTGAATCCCAGAACCTCAGACGCAGGTGGATCCAGGGAGTGATGATCCTTCCTGTGAAAAGCAGTAGAGGTTTTGCAAGGGAAGATAGTAGAGTGTTGAATGGAGAGTGTTCAGGAATGGAATGTGTGGAGCTAAAGAGGACACAGGGGTTCAAAGGTGAGGACTGGCCGGACATCTTTAAAAGGTGGAATGGGAGTCATCCATGATATCCCATTCTTAAGAAGCCCTACGTCATTTTGGTTCCTTAACTTGTGGGATTTAAGGAAAACTCCAGGTTAGCTAAGACTTTAACATGGATCCTTTTAACCTTGTAATTCCTTTCTAAAATGTCTCTCATCCTAAAATAAGGAGGTCACATATTTTTAGAAAATCAGGTGTGATGCTTTTGTGGAGGATGAAGGATGAGAGTAGACAAGAGGTCTCATGGATCCAATGGAAAAAATATGTAGTAATATTGGGGTAACCACATCTCAGCATCCCAGAGGGTGAATAGAAATTACAGAGCATGACCCACAGAGAAACTGGTAATGGAGGGAGATCCCCGGAATCTGGAAAATATTCCAGGAAAAATATGTGGATGAGACATTTTACAACCTAACTTTCCTCCAACCCTCACAGATTACTGAAGGAACAGAGCAAATCTTGTAAACTGTAAGCTATGTAGTTATGTGTCTTCAAAATACTAATGTTGTTTGTATTATAAGTGGGATTATGAGTGATTTTGTTTCCTTTCTTCTGTTTTCTAGAGTTTATGTAGACACATGCTTTTCATCCAATAAATATTTATCAACATTTACACCAGGCATTCTTCATCAGTGAGTAAAAGAGGCAAAAACATATCCCTGCCTGTACTCTAAAGAAATACAGTGTAAAAGCACACAAAAGCAACTATTAAAATTTTTAGTTCAGTGGTCAAATATGCCTCTCTCGTGTGTGCACAAATGCATGCACGCACGTGCACACACACATGACACAGAGTATCTTTCTCAGTTTTCTTAATTTCAACCTGTTTGTTTCCCCAGTCTCCCCACTTACTTCTAATTCTTCATTTCACTCATAGGTTTATTAAAATTTCTCAGAGTTCCTTGAGCCAAAAAGCTCAGTAATTATAACACATCTGTTGGGCCCCGAAACCTTTATTAAATTTTATTTAGACAAAATTATAGAAAACAAATCAGTATGCTTCAATTAAAATTTAGCCAAACTATTTTCGCATACACACTGCATTCCCACTGCCACAACACACATATACAAAACCACATACACCAGAAACATTAAAAGTTTAAAAGCAATTTGCAATTAAAGTATGTTTGTTAAAATAATTACTACAGTTGTATATGAATGTTCAGTGAGGTAACAGCAAATTGTTTATTACTGAATAATGAAAAAATATTACACTTGTCCATTGGGTGGCAGCAAAACTCTTCCATACTGGTAAATTCTCGAAGCCTTTGTCTTCAGTGTCTTCATGCTAAATTTGATAGGTTATACTACACACAGAGGAAAATCCTCAATTCTTCCCTCTCAGGAAGGGGCTGCAGAAACAATGAGAATAGTGCTGTATTCAGTTTAAAGTCTTACTGGGTATAGAATAGATTCTCTTTTGAGTTTAAAAAACAACAAATTTTATTATTTTATTCTTCAGTTCAATCCAAAAGATTCATGTCAATTACATATGTCAGTACTATGCTGGAAACTTTCTATTTTCATGAAGTTGGCTCCAGCGGGTGGAACTCTACAGGGAACAATAAGCATCTGCAACATCAAAAACATCCGGCTTCAATCTCCATCTTCCCTCTCACCAGCCTCCTGTCATCTGAGCAAACTCTCCTTCTTTCCAAAAACTTACTATTTGATTGGAAATTTAAGCTAGAAAATCACCATAACACAGCATCAAAATTACTCTGTTTATCTAAAGTTGTATAAGTAAAGCAAGGATATTCACTCCATCCCTAAGGTCAGTAGTTCTAGAGGGCCCAAGTCCAGCCTCAAGATTCGGATGTGAGATCCCATCTTGCCCCTACTTTCATCAATATCCTGAAGTGTAACAGAAAGAAGTCCAAAAGAGGACAAAACTATGCAAAGAGTAAGGATAGGTTTCGAAGCACCTGTAGAGTGATCATTGCCTGTGTTGTAAGAGAAATTCTGGAACACAGGCAGTGTGATGATCTTCCTCCCACAGTGGCTGGACTCAAAGCATGAGGAGGATAAGGGCTTCTCACTCAAAGAATAGGTTGACCAGAAGATCAGGCTGCCCCTTTCTGCAGTGCCTCAGGAGGCTCCTGGACCAACATAGCTCCTATACTCTTAAATAGCATCCCTACAATGTTCTTCAGTTGGCCCAACCCCAAGGGCATGCTCTGTGCCATGTACCAGGCTCAGGCATCCAAACTCTGTATCCACAGCCCTTCCTCTACATCTCATTACCCACCCTGAGTGCCTCTTTTGACCTTTGAATGCAAAAACAAATAAAACTACATTTCTCCAATTTCATTCACCAGAGATAACTAGTTTTAGTACCTCAAAGTTTTCTTTTGCCTGATAATTACTACCATAACGAATTGTGTGCTTGCTTTATTTCTAACCTTATCAACTTCATTGAGATATAATTTTTATACAACAAAATCCACATATTTTAAGGGTACAGTATGATGAGCTTTTGAAAAATCTGTACTTCCATGTAACCCCTATCTTAATCAAGATACATTTCCCAGAAAGCTTTCTCATGTCATTCCTAGTGAAAACCCTGCCTCCCAAGCAACTACTGATATAATTTCTGTCACCACAGTTTAGTTTTTCTGTTCTAGAACTTCATATAAGTGGAACAATTCAGAATTTACTCTTTTGTGATGCTTTTATGTCAAGTTTCTTTTGCATACATAATGTTTATGAGATTGATTGAAGTTGTTGCACGTATTAGTAGTTCTCTCATGTTTATTGCTGACTCATATTTCATTGTATAAATATACCACATTCTCTTATTGACAAACTTTGAATTGTTTCTATGTTTTGGCTGGTACGAATAAAAATGTTATGAACATTCTTCTACCAGTCTTTTTATGAATACATATTGACATTTCTCTAGGGTAAATACACAGATGTTTCCACTAGAAAAGGGGGATATAGCGTAGATGTATGCTCAACTCTAGGAAACTGCCGAACTCTCTTCCAAAGTGTTGTATACTTTTACACTCCAATGAGTTGTAGAAGAGAGTTCCAGTTACTCCACATCTTTACCAATGCTTGGTATTGTCTTTATTTTTAATTTTACCCATTCTAATGTGTGAAGTTCCATCTTCTTGGGGTTAATCACACTACTATTTTTAAGCCCTCTTAGTTCCCCCATATAACCCTAACGTCCATGTAGGTGAGCTGGGGCATAGGAGTTGTGGGCAGATACCTTTATCTCTTTGGCCTTCAAGGTCTTCAGGCCCAGAACAGCCAGATACTCTAGGCTGGTCACTTCAAGGTCTAAGGGTATCATTCATTTACCTCAAAGTGCCATACAAATAGCATGTTCAATGTATGCCATACGAAAAAGCCTGGGAAGCACTTTAAAACATACTTGCCCTGTTCTGCTCGTTTCAGTCAGCATCTCTTGCCACTCAACTGTTAATTCTCTTCTTTTCACTTGTATTGCTCTTTTCTCTCCTTGTTCTGGAAGCAACGGAGGGAGGGTCAAAGGTCCCTGTGGAGCAGGCAGGTTCAGGAAAGATTTAGTTGTGGACTTAAAAAATAATCCCAGCCGGGCACAGTGGCTCACTCCTGTAATCCCAACATTTGGGAGGACAAGGCGGGCTAATCACCTGAGGCCAGGAGTTCAGACCAGTCTGGCCAACATGGCGAAACTCTGTCTCAACCAAAAGATACAAAAATTATCCAGGCATGGTGGCACGTGCCTGTAATCCCAGCTACTTGGGAGGCTGCAGCAGGAGAATCTCTTGAATCGGGGAGGCAGAGGTTGCAGTGAGCCAACATCACACCACTGCACTGCAGCCTGGGCAACAGAGCCAGACTCCATCTCAAAAAGAAAAAAAAAAGTCCCAGAATGGGTCTACTACATCCTAAGATCCTGCCATTAAGCATATTACATGACTTATACATGGTATAAAACATGAAATTTGGCAAAAGTCATGCAACTTTCCATCAGAATCACCTAAAATCGCTGTTCTCAGGAAGGTCCATAAAATAATCAATTTAGAGAATCTTCTTCCTCCCGTTTTTATTTTATACATTTTATGCTTACAAAATGTACATTTGGGGAAGATGCGCCCTGCGGCTTCCCCAGCTTATGCACATATCCCTCTCCCCACATACTATCATGTGTTGTCACCCACTAGTCACAGAACCATGGAAGGTGATTTACTTTATATTCACTATGTTTGGGGGAATCTTCTTTGGAAGCATTTTGTGCTGGGTCCTTGTTTTTAAAATTTTTAATTTAATTTAATTTCAAGTTCCAGGATACATGTGCAGGATGTGCAGGTTTATTACATAGGTAAACTTGTGCCATGGTGGTTTGCTGCACCTATGAACCCATCACCTAGGTATTAAGCCCCACATGCATTAGCTATTTATCCTGATATTCTCCCTCCCCCAACCCTCCCCCAACAGGCCTTGGTGTGTGTTGTTACCTCCCTGTGTCCATGTGTTCTCATAGTTCAGCTACCACTTGTAAGTGAGAACATAAGGTATTTGGTTTTCTTTTCCTGTATTAGTATGCGGGGGATAATGGCTTCTAGCTCCATTCATGTCCCTGCAAAGGACATAATCTCATTCCTTTTAATAGCTTCATAATATTCCATGGTACATATGTACCACATTTTCTTTATTCAGTCTATCATTGATGGGCCTTTGGGTTGATTCCATATCTTTGCTATTGTAAATAGTGCTGCAGTGAATATACACATGCATGTACTTTTATAACAGAATGATTTATATTCCTTTGGATATATACCCAGTAATGGGATTGCTGAGTCAAATGGTATTTCTGGTTCCAGATCTTTGGGGAATTGCCACACTCTCCTCCACAATGGTTGAACTAATTTACATTCCCATCAACAGTGTAAAAGTGTTTCTATTTCTCCATGGCCTCGCCAGCATCTGTAGTTTCTTCACTTTTTAATAATCACCATTCTGACTGGAATGAGGTGGCATCTCATTGTGGTTTTGATTTGCATTTCTCTAATGATCAGTAATGTTGAGCTTTTTTTCATATGTTTGTTGGCCACACAAATGTCTTCTTTTGAGAAGTGTCTGTTCACGTCCTTTGCCCATTTTTTGATGGGGTTGTTTTTTTCTTGAAAATTTGTTTAAGTTCTTTGTAGATTCTGGATATTAGACCTTTGTCAGAAAGATAGATTGAAAAAATTTTCTCCCATTCTCCCGTGTCTATTCACTCTGATGATAGTTTCTTTTGCTGTGCAGAAGTACTTTAGTTTAAATAGATTCCATTTGTCAATTTTTTCATTTGTTGCAATTGCTTTTGATGTTTTTATCATGAAATATTTGCCCGTGCCTATGTCCTAAATAGTATTGCCTAGATTTTCTTCTAAGGTTTTTATGGTTTTGGGTTTTACATTTAAGTCTTTAATCTGTCTTGTCCTAATTTTTGTATAATGTGTAAGGAAGGGGTCCAGTTTCAATTTTGTGCCTATGGCTAACCAGTTTTGCTCAGTCCTTTTTTTTTAACCTTTGATATGCATAAGCCTATCATGATAACTTTGAATCAATAATTGCCTTGTGACAACTTGACTCACATTACCTGTGGCATTGCTGCAGCCACATTTGGTTTAAAGTGATTAGAATGGGTGATGCATTTGTTCCTAGAGAAATAATTTTCATTATCATGAACCATCAAGTAAAAATAGATCGGATGTTTCTGTGGAATTGTCTGATGAGATATAGTTTTCCACAATGCAGAAAATTTGCTTCAAGCCAATTTGAAGTGTTTCCTAAAATTTTTTTAAAATTATTGAAATGAAATTCACATGACATAAAATTAACTATTTTAAAGTGACAATTTAGTGATATCTAGCACATTCATAATGTTATGCAATTACCACCTCTATCTATTCCCAAAACACTTCAAAGGAAACCCCTATATCCATTAAGTAATTTTCTCCCTCTCCAGGCCCTGAAAATCTTCATTCTGTCTCTATGGATGTATCCATTTTGAATTTTTATATAAATGGGATCATACAATATGTCATTTTTTGTGTGTCTGGCTTAATGGTTCATCTCTAGGATAATGTTTTGAAGGTGCATTCACACTATAACAAGTATCAGTACTTCATTCTTTTTAATGGCTAAACAATACTCCATTGTATGCATATGCCATAATTGTTTATCAACATATCCACCAACAGTTGTTTGGGTTATCCCCACAATGAATGAACCATTTCACATTCCCACCAGCAACGTAAAGAGATCCAATTCCTTCCTATCCTTTGTCAATACTTGTTATTTTCTAGTGTTTGCTTTGTTTTGTTTTATTATTATTGCCATTTCAACAGTTATGAAGTGGTACCTCATCATGGTTTTGATTTACATTCTCCTGGTAACTAATGATGCTGAGCATCTTCTCATGGGTTTGTTGGCTTTTGTACAGATGGTCCTTGACTTATGATGGCTTGACTTAAAGTTTTTCATCTTTATGATGGTGAGAATGAAACACACATTCAGTAGAAACTGTACATCAGATTTTGAATTGTGATATGTTCCTGAGCTAGCCATATGAGTATGACCCTCCCTCACAATGCCAGGCAGCAGCAGCAAGCCAGAACTCTCAGTCAGCCATGTGATCATGAAGGTAAACAACTGCTACCCTATGGTGTGCTGTGTTGCCAGATAATTTTGCATAACTGTAGGATAATGTAAGTGTTCTGAGCATGTTTAAGGTAGGCTAGGCTAAGCTATGATGTTTGATAAGTTACATGTATTGGATGCTTTTTCAATTCACAATGAGTTCATCGGGATGTAACGCCACCATAAGTTGAGGATCATCTGTTACCTTCCTTAGAGAAATGTCTATTCAAGCCCTTTGCCCATTTTTAAATTGTGCTGTCTTTTTGTTGTGGAGTTATAAGAGTTCCTTATATATTCTGGATACTAGACCCTTTTCAGATATGTGATTGTCAAATATTGTTTTCTCACTTTTTAAGTTGTCTTTTCTCTTTTTGGATATCTTTTGATACACAAAAATTTTTCAATTTATCTATTTTTTTCTTTTGTTGACTGTGCCTCTGGTGTCATGTGTAAGAATCCATTGCCAAATCTAAAGGCACAAAGAGTTACCCCTATGTTTTCTTCTAAGAATTTTTTTTTTTTTTTTTTTTTTTGGAGATGGAGTTTTGCTTTTGTTGCCTAGGCTGGAGTACAGTGGTACGATCTTGGCTCACCACAACTTCCGCCTCCTGGGTTCAAGCGATTCTCCTGCCTCAACCTCCCAAGTAACCAGGATTACAGGCATGTACCACCAGGCCTGGCTAATTATGTGTGTGTGTGTGTGTGTGTGTGTGTATATATATATATATTTTTTTTTTTTTTTTTTTTTTTTTTTTTTTGGACACGGGGAGTCGCACTGTTGCCTAGGCTGGAGTACAGTGGAGCAATCTCTGCTCACTGCAAGCTCCACCTCCTGGGTTCATGCTATTCCCCTGCCTCAGCCTCCTGAGTAACTGGGACTACAGGCACCTACCACCATGCCTGACTAATTTTTTGTATTTTTAGTAGAGACAGAGTTTCACCATGTTAACCAGGATGTTCTCCATCTCCTGACCTCATGATCTGCCCGCCTAGGCCTCCCAAAGTGCTGGGATTACAGGTGTGAGCCACCGCACCCAGCCTAATTTTGTATTTTTAGTAGAAATGGAGCTTCTCCATGTTGGTCAGGCAAGAATTTTATGGTTTTAGTTCTTCCATTTAGGTTAGTGACCCATTTAGAGTTAAGTCATACAAAAACACTCCAAAAGATATTTATTGTGCTAAGATGATAACAAATATGAGGATTTATTTTTTCTTCTTTTTCAAAACTTAAGTAATGTACACATATTAACTTTTAAGAAACAAAAATTCAAAGTAAATTTTAAAATAATATTGTAAAGCATATTTTTATAGCTAGACAGACAAATATTCAAAATTTTATATGCCCTTTCTGCTTTTATGTAACATCTTCGCTATTCTTCAATGTCTCATACTTCCTATTTGAAACAAGAGTCATAATTGCAAAGCACTCCACACCTGTAGGATATTGATATTTTATGATATTTCTAAACTCCTATGATTTTTCCAGCTCTTGATCCAAGGCCCTTATGAAGCCCAATAACACCTCTTATCCTTAAGCCCCATGATATTCCCTGGAATCTCTATTATTTCCTCATGTTTACAGTAAAATGACTTCAGCAGTTTCAGTTGTTTGGCATGATAAGTTTCCTGACAAAGACAGAGAACAAAGATCACTAGTGATGAAAAATGATCAATTTGCTGCTACTGTATGAAGGGCTCAAAAGACACAGCAGAGAAACCTGTCATGTCCTAAAGAGGTGGTTAAGAAAGTCATCACCAAAAGCCATTGCAGCTGCATCCTTGATTTAAATTATAGAAGGATAAATCAATTAACAGTAATTTTAGTTATAAGGACAGCTAATTCTGGAAATTATCTGTGAGAAACTTCACCCCTCTTTTCTTCTGCGAGTAGCCAGTTAGTTTATGCCTTTAAAGCAAAACATATGCCTTACAGGTCGGAGAGATAAGTAATACTCTTCAAGTACCAAAGTTAATCAGAACAATTCATTATTCAAATGCTCATATTTACTTACATTTTCAAATAGATGTTATTATTCTCAGTTTATAGGTGAGGGTACTGAAGCTCAGAGAACTATTTTGCTTGAGATCTCAGACCTATTAAGTGTGAATACTAAAATAAAGCCCTAGGATTTTGATTCTAAGTTAGTGGTGGTCCCACCCTTCCAGAGCTACTTCTTTAAGACAAGAATACAGGGCATGCCGATCTCAGTGGAGGCTAGTCTTGCGAATACAGTCAGCTAAAGAATGTGCCAAGGGGTTTAAGGCAACATTCCCTACACCAAAACATGCCTCTCACTGCCTAATATTATTTCTTCATCCTTTGACTCAGGTCAGGAGGAATTTAACTGAGGCGAAAGAAATAACAACGTTTGCCTTTATCAGTGATGGATATCAACATCATGAAGCTTTTTTACCATACTTATGTCTACATCCCTCTATGATCCTTGCCCCCACAAATCCAGATTCCATATATCTGAGGTAGGACTACCACATGTGTATATTGAAAAAATTCCCTGGAGCATTCTGAAGTGCTGCTCTAATTTAAGAATGGCCTCATGAAGATTTCTTGATAGATAGCTGAAAGCAAATAGACATGGAGTAAATTTTATTTTTCCTTTAAAATAAATGTATAGTGTGTCAGGCACTATATCAAGCAGTGGGAACATATTAATGAACAAGTCAAGTACAGCCATTGCTTTCGTGAAACTTGTATCTCATTTTGTTGCAGTGTAACAATTAATTCTATTCTATCCATAAGAGCATCAAGTATTAAAAAATAATAGGAGAGATGACAAAAAGGAAAACAAAGATAAATGATCCATACTTTAAATTTTAGGAAAGTTAACAGTCATTAAAAAGAAGCGAAATAAATATTAAGGCTTGAGAAATAGAGATATATTGATGTTAAAAAGTCAAGTCACACATTACCTAACGACAGGAGTATGTTCTGAGAAATGTAGTGAGCTGTTTATCCTTTATATTGCCACCAGGGGTCTCCAACAACTTCTGCAATGCCTGATGGAGCTCTCAACAAGTATCTTATAGCTGTCTTTACAAGGGCTTTTGCAACAACAACATTCCTAGAGCAAGAAGACCAGATAGGTGCCTCAAAACAGTGTTAGATATGCTTGATTGAGCTGAAGTTCAGAGGAGTCCTTCAAGTTACTCTTGGTCTGTAGTTTATTGATCACGGGTAGTCTCTTGTATTGGCAACTTTGTCACACAATGAATCACTGAGACATACTCTCCTTACCACAAGAATTGAGACTGGTTGTTCACCTAGAACACAATGGAACTCAATATATAGATTGCATAAGGTTTGAGGAGCACCCAGAGCTGACTGAAAAGAACTGGATGTTCTGAAGAAAAAACATTAAGTCATGTAATAGTGACTATTATTTTGATTCTAGAAATTATCTATCTTCAAAAAAAAAAAAGAGAGAGAAAAAAATGTTCTATGAGTCCATCTCCTAGAATAAAAAAAAATAGCATTAGGCTGAATAAAGTTGACATTTATTTCTTAAACTTTTTCCTTTTTCTAATTATTCCAGCAGACAACTGCAATTAAGTTATATATAATGTACTTTTATATTCAATGTTTAAAATTTTCACTAACATGAAAACGTTTAGTACAGAAAAGTAGAAATTGAACAATATTACTCTTATACCTCCTACCTCATTAATATTTTGCATATTTGTTTCTTCTGTATATGTTTTGTCCTGAGCCATTATAAAATAAATTATAAACATTATACTTCAAACTAATCATTTTAGCATACATTTCCAGAAAATAAGTGTTCTCTTTCCTATTAACAGTGCTGTTATCACATCTGACAAATTTAAAGAATTTCTTGATGTTATATGTTTACCAGACCATATTTAAATATCGCCACTTGTCTCCACAAAATGTTTTATAGGATTTTTAAAATAAATTTTTAAACCAAGATTTAGTCAAATACCAAGCATTTTCTTTGACTGTTATCTTTTCATCTAAAGCAATTTCCATTCCCTTTTCTTTTTTTCTCCATGATACAGACTTAGCAATGAGACCAAATTGTCTTGCAGAATTTTACATAATCTTGATTTGTCTGTTCTTTGTGGTATCCTTTAAATTCATCCTGTATCAACTGTATTTCCTGTAAACTGGAGGTTAAAACTGTAGGCTGAATTAAATTCCAATTAAGCATTTTGAACGAGAATATTCCATGGGTGATGCTGTGTACAACATTGTGTATCACATTAGAAGGCACATAATGTTTGATATCCCATTATTAGCGAAATCCCTGTAGGACTTCTTTTTTCTGTTTTTTGTTTTAATTTCTTGTTTTTATTAACAAATAATAATTGTACATATCTATGGGGTACAGGGTGACATTTTGATACAAGCATACATTGTATAAAAATCAAATCAGGGTATTTGGCATCACCATAGCCTCATTCATTTATCATTTCTGTGTACTGAAAATGTTCAAAATTCTCTTTCAGCTACTTTTAAATACAAAGTAAAATATTGTTAACCATAGTCACCCTACTGTGCAATAGAACAGAACTTATTCCTCCTATCTAACTGTAACTTTATACTCATTGACCAATCTGTCTCTGTGCTCCTGTCTCCTTCCCTCCTAGCCTCTGTTAATCACCATTCTACTCTCCACTTCTATGAGACCAACTTCTTTAGATTCCACATATGAGTGAGATGATAGGGTATTTTTGTTTTTGTGCCTGGTTTATTTTATTAATGTCCTCCAGGTTCTTCCATGTTGCCACAAATGACAGAATGCTATTCTTTTTTGGTGGCTGAATAGTGTTTCAGTTTGTGTGTGTGTGTGTGTGTATGTGTGTCTACACACCACAATTTCTTTATCCATTCAACCATTCATGGACATTTAGGTTGATTCCATGTCTTCGCTATTGAGAATAGCACTGCAATATACATGGGAATGTAGATAATCTCTTTGACATGCTGATTTCATTTCCTTTGAAGATACACCATGTGGTGGGATTGCTGGATCATATGGTAGTTCTAATTTTAATTTTTAAAGAACTCTTCATACTGTTTTCTGTGATGGATGCACTATTCCCAACAACAATGTGTAGGAGTCACCCTTTCACCACATCCACAATAGCATTTGTTACTTTTTGGCTTTTTGACAATAGCTATTCTAACAGGAGTGAGGTGATACCTCATTGTGGTTTTGATGTGTTTTTCCCTGATGATTGCTAATGTTAATCATTTTTTCATATACATGTTGGCCTTTGTATGTCTTCTTGTGAGAAATATCTATTCAGGTCTTTTGCCCATTTCTTAATTGTATTTTTAAATTATTTTGTTGTTGTTTTGCTGTTGAGTTTTTTGAGTTCCTTCTATATTGATATTAACCTTTTGTCAGATGCATAGTTTGCACTTATATCATCTCATTCTGTTGATTGTCTTTTCAATCTTTTGTTTCCTTTTCTGTACAAAAACCTTCTAGTTTTATGTAATCCCATTTGTCTATTTTGGCTTTTGTTGCCTATGCTTTTGGGGTCTTACCCCAAAATTCCCTGCCTTAACCAGTGTCATGTTTCCCCATGTTTCCCCATGTTTTCTCCTAGTAGTTTTATCACTTTTGGTCCCTTACCTAAGTCTTCAATCCATTCTGAATTGATTTTTTATATGTATAGTGAAAGATCAGGGTCTCGCTTTATTCTCCTGCATGTGGATATCCAATTTTATTCAGCACAATTTATTGAAGAGACTGACCTTTCCCCATTGCGTGTTTTTGACACTTTTGTTGAAAGTCAGTTAGCTGTAAATGCATAGATTTATTTCTTCTTCTCTATTCCGTTCCACTAGTTTGTGTGTGTCTATTTTTACGCCAGTACCATGCTGTTTCGGTTGCTATCGTTTTGTACTATAGTATGAAGTCAAATCATATGATGCTTCAACCTTTGGTATTTTTGCTCAAGATTGCCTTCGTTATTCAGGGTCTTTTGTGGTTTCCTATAAATTTTAGGATTGCTTTTTCTATTTCTGTGAAGAACCACTGACCTACCAAAATATAATGTAACACAATTGTCTTTTCTAAGCCACCAAACTTGCACTGATCTGTTAACAACAGCAATAGAGAACTAATATATCTACGTAAAGTTATTTATTTATCAAGGATTAAGTGTGTGTGCACATGTGTGTATGTGTGTTTTACATCATTCATGTTCCAAACCAGATATTTGTCTTCTATTAAACTATAAACAAAATCCATGTCCTGTCAACATCTAAATAGTTATACCATGGAATTATTTTTTCTAATTTTTATGTCATAGAATTGGAATTTTCTAGTTTTTCAAGCACTCTGTGTTGTCTATCAAACTTACGGCTTTACTGTGTGAAAACAGCAACATAGAGTATCCCAGAAAGTACTGATTCCTGGAAAGTATTATCACTCTCAGATAAAAATGTTGCTTATATGGAAATTTTTCAGCATTGTCTAGAAAGCGTTGGAATCTTTATAAATGTTACTTTACACCTTTCTGTCCCCTACTTTTTCCCAGTAGAAAAATGATGGGCTTTTTCACATAGCCAAAGCAATCCTAAGCAGAAAGAACAAAGGTGGAGGCATCACACTACTCAACTTCAAACTTTACTATAAGGCTACTGTAACCAAACATCATGGTATTGTTATGGGATCCTTGGGGTGTCTCTTCACCAACCAGAAACCTCTGTGGCCAGTGGCACCTTCTACCTGCGTATTGCTCACACCTGGTGGGCTCATTCTGTCCACTCAGTCAGGCCAGCTTCACTTGGCTCACACTACCAGCCCAGATTCCACACCTGCCAAGGACAAGCCAGGCATGGACCAGTGAAGGGTGTGTGAGTGAGTGAGGGCAGGGTTCAGCCACTGCACACAGCCAGGCACTCTGGCAGCTCCAGGTGCCAGCACAGGTGCTGGCTCCGTGCAAAGCTGCGGCTGCAGGATGCACTGCAGGCAGCTTCTGCTGTGGGCACCCACACCTGGATGAGGGAGATGCAGTGGCACCTGGAAATTTGAAGATGCCAGGAACCACAGAGCCCCAAAGAGGGTGTCACAGCCCTGGCTCTGGGAGTCCCTAGGTCTAGGCTCCCCGAAGGGTTGCAGCTCTTCTCTCCTCATCACCCACAACATGGTGAGCATGGGGGCATGTTTCAGCCCTGTTTGTGCTACAGCTCTTTCAGTTCTGCCATTCAGTGGGTCCAGAATTCCCATCCTGCTTCCAGAAAGAATGAGGTACATAGACAACTGGAGGGTGAGCAAGGCAGTGAGGAGCTTCATTGAGCAACAGAACAGCTCTCAGGGGACCTGAAATAGGTAGCTCCTTTCCACAGGCAGGTCATCCTGATGTGTGTCCAGCTCTCAGCAGAGAAGAGACCCACAGTGGGCGGCTCCTTTCCGCAGGCAGGCCATCCAGACATGTGGAGACTCAGAGTGTGTAGCTCCTTTCCACAGCTGGTAGTCCTGATGTCTGCGTGAGTCTGGCTGGGGTTTTTATGGTCTCAGAAGGGAGGAAATGTATGCTGATTGGTCCATGGGCGGCCATGGATGGGCCTGGAAAAAGCACCATAAGTTCTCACTCCAGGCTGAGGACTTCACCTGAAACTGACAGTCCAGCCCCCAGGCTTCCGGCCCTGCTTGAAGGTCGGGTTTCACTAGGGACCCACCCCTTTCTGCCCAGAGCCTTTCTGCCTCCTGCCACCAACAACATGTCATCCATGGCCCCCAGGCTGTTCCTACTGAGGAGCACCGGAAGGCCTGTGCCCTGAGCTTCCCTCAGTGCCTATTGGCATCCCTTCCATGCTCGTTGGCACCCAAAGTCCAGAGGAGGCCCAGGTAGCAGGGTGCTGGCGTATCAGTGCCACCCCAAGTGTGTGCACACCCGGCCTGGTTGCAGCAACTCCCAGGCTCAGCCACAACTGTGCTACACCCTGGAGTGGGTGCTGGGAGTTGGGAGAGGCCAGGCAGTGGGAGCAGGCACTTTCCAGCCTGTGGGAGCAAGGAGCTTTCTGGGCCCCCAAGAGCACGGGGATGCCCGGCTGGGTGGCTGCAGCTGTGCCTAGGAGCATGGGGCCCCTGATGGGCTGACTCAGTAGAGGGCAGGGCTCCCACCTGTTCTGGCCCCCACTGGCTCCACGGAGCATGCACCCCCACTGTGCCTCCACCACTGCATCCAGTGTCTTCCCAGTGGCCACTCCATCGTTAGTATCCTATTTAAAGCTGTTGTTATCATCCCGCTAATGCTACGTAAGTTTGTTACATCTTTGTAGAAATGTAGCCATTTCTAGATAATAAGTTTCCAACAATATTTTTATTTACACTTTCTTCCTAAACTGTAGCCTCACTGCTTGCTATTATTCTTCTTGCCCCCCTCTTTACTTTCTTCAAGTAGCCTATGTTTATATTAGTAAAAATGATGGAGTAAACGTCTTTAAAAATTACCTCCTTGAGAAAAGCAATAAGAATATTGGCAAAAATTATCAAAACCAACTTTTTTAGAACTCTGAAAATTAACCAAATGCTTGAGGCACTAAAGGGATAATTGATTTAAGAACAACTTTAATTTTGTTATGAACATCAAGATTTGTGGCATTTTAACTTGTCCTATTCTCAGCCTTCTCCCAGCTCCATGGTAGCCTTAAAAATCAACAGCTCATAATTCCTGTGAAAATCTACAGTGTGTCAACTCTTTCAAAAATAAATGGAGATGGACCTCTGCAAAGACATGATGCATAAAGTTGTTATTATTTGACCTCTCTGGTGGTTCTCTGGAAGACTCACTCACAAGGCTGTCTTTATTTGATCTTACTCAGCCTACTCACTGGAAACAGCCTTTCCCCTAGGGCATTTGTTGAAAACAATCAGAGATCATTGCTGAACATGTCGTGGTCCACAGAGATAGAAAACAGTTGGGGCAAATGATAGACTAACCTGTAAACTTAAAAGGAGAAGCTTGGGAATTAGATATCCATAGTTGGCTTTGAAAAGCTCTGCCATGTCACTAGGAACGTAGAAGGCCACACATATGCATAGTGCTATATGTCTTCCCAGGGCCACCTGAGAAGGCCCTAAGATTTACTAGTGGCTAACATGAGGCTCTGTGCAAGTAGGTAATGAAAGCTATAGCAGACTTGCTAAGTGCCCGACTGAGTGTTGAAGGGATGCCCCATCACACACAGAATTCCTCAACAAAGACTGGAAGACATCTATAGCACACTCACCCCAACAACAAAATCCACATTATTTTCAGGTGCGCATGGAACATTCTCTAGCACAGGCCATATGGTAAGCCATACAACAAGTCTCAATAAATGTAAAAGGCTTGAAATCACACAAAATGTGTTCTCCAACTACAATGAAATGAAATTAGAAACTGATAATACAAGGAAAATTGAAAAATCAAAATACTTGGAAATTTAACAACACATTTCTAAGTAATCAAGGGTTCCACCTTGGTAGGCATGGGATTGGTCAGTGTTAGTCCTATTGATGATTGTCAGTGATGAGCCTGAAGGCAAGAGCTGGTGTTTGGCAGGGCCTAGGAAGTGCTGCTGTGTTCAATTTTCAAATATTTCTTAGATCTGCTTTTGTAAACAAACAAACAAACAAACCTTGAATGGTGTCCCAGATAAAGTCTCAATCCCATTATAATCCAACCTATGAATCTGTTGATCCATTACTCATTATAACCTAACTCAGCTGCCCAGCCAGGTAGATCCCTCAAAGTCTCATAATGCAGAATGTGCCTTCCCATCCTCTGTGCCTTGGCTATGCTTTTTTTCTTTTTTTCTTTTTTCTTTTTTCATTTTGAGTGCCTGCTCTCATGTCCCTCTGTTATAAAAACAATATATCATACGCATGTATAGTTTTACAAACTATAAAGCGATATATAAATATGAACTATATTTACTAGAATCCACACCCTGCAAGAACTAGTTTTTGGCTCCCTCCTTCCAGGAAAACTTACTAAACCCCTATAACTCTCAGTGATTGCCTTTTTCTTTTCTATATTTTCTGCCTGCTTATCTTCCTTCAAGCATTCTGAATTTTGTGATAATCATTTCTTGGTTTTGTCACAGTATTTATTATAAGCTGTTTTATTTTGCCTATTTTTTAACTTCACATAAAAGCAGTCATAACATATTCAGGCTTCTGTACTTTGTTCTTTATTCTTTTCACAGGTGGCTGTTAGTTAATTTCAGTAGGTATTATATACATGCTGCAAAAAGTCAAAACAATACAAAACAATACACAATAAACTAAAAATCCCTGCCTCCTCCCATATTGCTGCCACTCTATGGACCCCTTTATTTTCTCCCCATAGATAATCACTCATTAATTTATTTTGAATCTTTCCAATATGAACAAATACAATTATATTTTTATGTTTCTCGATTTTTGATTTTTAAAAATAAACATCTTGGCTGGGTGTGGTGGCTCATGCTTATAATCCCAGCACTTTGAGAGGCTGAGGCGGGCAGATTATGAGGTCAGGAGTTTGAGACCAGCCTGGCCAACAGAGTAAAACTCCGTCTCAACTAAAAATACAAAAATTAGCTGGGTGTGGTGGCAGGCACCTGTAATCCCAGCTACTCAGGAGGCTGAGGCAGGAGAATCACTTGAACTCGGGAAACAGAGGTTGCAGTGAGCCGAGATCGCGCCATTGCACTCCAGCCTGGGTGACAGGGCGAAACTCTGTCTCAAAACAAACAAACAAAAACACATCTTATTACATATAGATCTTTCCACATCCTTAATGCAAAGCACATTCTCATTCTTTTTTATAACTACATAACATTCCATAATGTACATCTACTATAGTTTCTATACCAGTCCTCTATTAATGGACATGACTATTCTCTAATATTTTACTAATACAATGTGCAGATCATAACATACGTCATTTCTTATGTGTGCATGTATTTCTGTAGGATAAATCTCTGTGAGTGGGACTCCTGGGTCAAAGGTGAGATACATTTGTAATGTTGATAGACATTACCAAATTATACTTCATAAAGAATATACTATTTTGTACTCATACCAATGATATACGGGTGCCTCTTTCCCTTCAGCATCACTAAATTTAATTTTTGCTAATTTAATAACGAAAAATGCATCTGATTGTAGTTTAATTTAAATTCTCTTATTATGAAAGAAGTTGTGTATTTTTCTTATGTTTATAATAATTTATTTGACTTTTCTGTGAACTGGTTTTAGAGTCCTTTGCACATTCTTCTCTTAGATTATTGATACTTTAAAAAATAAATTCCTAGCATATTAATTCTGAATAATTATTTTCCCCTCTGGTTTGCCATTTGTCTTCTGACTTTGCTTATGATGGTTTTGTCACAAAAAAGATTGTTTAATGTAATCAGTTTTGCCAGTTTTAAAACAACTTCTACATTTTGAATCAAAGTTAGAATGGACTCTCCTAACATAATTTTATAAAGAAGTTCTCTTCTGTTGTCTTTTCTAGTACTTAATAATTTCATTTAAACATTTGAGTTTATATTGCTCTATGGTATAAGGAATAGATCTAACTATATCTTTTCTAAGTGGAGTTGCCTGATTGCTCCAAGCCAATATTGTATATAAGGTTCAATGTCAATGCATATAACTCTAGTTAATTCATTTTAAATGTTGAATTTCAAAGTGTGAATATAAATAATGTCTTTATCTTCTCCACCGATAATGAGTATTTTAATTTCTTCCAGTGTTTTGCCATTATGAATAGATCTGTTGTAAACATACTTATTCATGTCTTATTTTTTAAGTCTGCAGCACTTACTCTCACTTATACCTTGCATTAATTTAATAACTGAATTGCTATTTAACTATTTCCTATCATTTACTCATTCTTTTTTTAACTAGGATTTAATGAAAGGTCATCTTACATCTTTGAACTATATGCCATATTGACTAGGAGAGGAATAAGCTCTCAGTGGGAAATGAATTGAATTTAGGTGAATTAACTTGAATAGAATTAGTAGCCTGCTGTGGGCAGAGAAATGTAATATAAAATTAACTATTTCCTAATAATTCACCAAAACCAGAAAAAAATGGGATGAAGAAAATTGTGCACATATTTTCACCATATTATTTTTTAAGATTACGGAGAGATTAAATCTTAACCAGTAGCAAAGAAACCAATTAATTAATTCATCTGCCTTTGATACCTATAATTTCTCATGTGCATAGGAACACTGATGCAGTTTCTGTGACCTATCAAAAGCAGATGAAATATGACGGAAAATTTGTTGCACAATTTACTTCTCACTGATCCAAAAAGACCATGTTGTCCTTATTTGGCATATTTTTCACATCATTATTTTGACTAATCTATTTGTTTAAATGATAGGCGTCTTGAAGTTACTACATCCTCTTATGGTAGAAGCAAACGTTATGTCTTTCAGAATGCATTCCAAGCTAGGTTTCTATCCAGGGATTAAAAGCCTAAGCTTTAAGTGAACAAAATCTACATCTCTTTTAGAACTGTAATCGATTTTCCTCCTTACCCTGCTATCACAGCAAGTGCTATACTAAAATAGTCACCAATAGGCTTGTGCTATCCCTTTTTAGGGATGATTCAACTTATGAAAAATAAATTAGCAGCTGTTGTTCACACTGAGGCTTACCAGAGACTCCTGTTTATATTACAGTTAAGAGGCAATCTGACAATGACAACATTTCCATTAACCATAACATACTGAGCTCTCGGGAAATGGTATGCCCAAGGGAAAGCAGTTTTAAAAATGAGATCTTGTGTAAATGTTTAAAGAAAAATGTATTAAATGATAATTTAATAGATAGAATTTTTAATTATTAAGTAAAATTATTTAGTAGTAATAACCCATTAAGACAACATATTGTGTTGTAATTTATACAGAATTTGCTTAAATTTGCATGGTGCTTATGGTCCTTTGATCATACAATGTTTCCACTGCTATTTTGATTGCTGAGTAACACTTTGAAAAGCCCTTACTGCTTATTCCTAAAAGGTAATCTTTCTAATCATTCTACACAGGGAGCATGCTGCCATAGAGAATCATTCCACAAATGCCACTCAGTACTCACTGTGTTTGCCCACAAGAAATTATTTGTTTTAAAAATGATGTGAAATTCTCCATTCTGAGACACATAGGAATTCCTAGCCAATTACCTCAATAAACTCCAATGCTATGATGCCTCACATTTCTATTTCACAATCCCATCTTTTATTCACATTTTCTTGGTTTGCTGAGGAAAAGAGCAAGCATATGTCTAACATTATTGTTAATACTTAACATTCATTCATGAGAAAAACAGTCTATATCTTTCCTTTCTGGTTTTTATATCATTTCTAAATTTATTCAACAATTTAAAAGGGATTATTCTCTGCTCTGGATTTCTGCTTAAAATAAACCTTACTGTAATTTGGTGGAATAGTATGGAGTCTTTTTCAATCAAAAAAAAATGTTTCTAGAGTAGAAAATGAGTTTTTTGTACCAGCATTTGCCTTAAGATTATAAAGAGCAGCAGCGGGTAATGATACCTCATGACTCTTTAGTTTAATGAGAAGAGAAAACTCAGTTGATCACAGATCATTCCCAGGGTTTTTCAAACCTCAATTTGTAAAGACCAGGCCTCTTTTGTCTGGTTATGGAAGATGTGACCTGGAACTGTCTGTAGCTATGTTCCCTATGACATGGAAAAACTCTTCTAAGAGAATGAATCTGGAGTGCTGCAAGAAACAGAGAAAGAGAGTATTCTAATGGTGTTCAAATCTCTTTTGAGTGATCCTTAAAGGTAGTTCCAACTACCTTTCTCTCACTGTTACATAAAGCCAATAAAACCCCAACTGGCTTAAACTAGTTCAAATTATGTCCCTGTCATATGCAACTAGATAACAGCAAGACATTTAGGTATTATACCTAAAAGTGGAGTTTTACAAAGTAAAAACCATAAAATGTGGTTCTATTCGAGGTGGGAGACCAGGAGGAGATAGCAATCCTTTGAAAATGATATCAAGGGAGTTGATTAAATCTGTTTCCAGTTTTCTGTTAGGACATAGGCCATATACACAAAAGCTGTTACTGAAGAGGATTTCATAGCAAATGTCAGGGTATCGGAGGGTGTTGGTGAACTTTTGCCACCTTCAATAAATTACAGGAAAGAAACAAGCTAGGATCTTTTTTTCTGATTCATCAGACAGAATAAAAAGTTCATTAGTATGGAACAGCAATTTTTTAAGAGAAACTCTGGCTGTCGCCAGAAATTCAAGATAGCAAAAGTCAAAAAATCATGGGTCCTGCTGAGGTACAAAAACTGAACGTGTTGTCCTATATCAACCAGAGTGTATTAGCTTAGAATAGTGTTTTTCAGGAGTCAGAGAAATGGGGGCAGTTTGATCTCCCATGATACATCAAGTTACAGTCATGTATCTCTTAACAACAGGGATATTTTGAGAAATGTATGGTTAGGTGATTTCATCTGTGTGTGAACATCACAGAGTGTACTTCCCCAAACCCAAATGAGATAGCCACTGCACACCTAGGCAATATGGCACAGCCTATTGTTCCTAGGCTACTAACTAGTACAGCATGTTACTGTACTGAATACTGTAGGCAATTGTGACACAATGTTATTTGTGTATCTAAACATACCTCAACATAGAAAAGGTACAGTAAAAATACATATAAAAGATTTAAAATGGTATGTCTGTGTAGGGCACTTACTATGAATAGAGCTTGCAGGACTGGAAGTTGCTCTGGGTGAGTGAGTGAGTGAATGGTGAATGAAGATGAGGGCCTAGGACAATACTGCACACCACTGTAGACTTTATAAACTCTCTACACTTAGGCTACAAAAAATTTAAAGTAGCTTTATTTCTTCAATAATAAATTAGCCTTGACTTACTGTGACTTTTTTACTTCATAATTGTTTAAACTTTTAAAGATAGTTTTTAACTCTTTTGTAATAGCACTTAGCTTAAAATGCAAATATATTGTACAAAAATATTTTCTTTCTTATATGTTTATTCTATAAGCTTTTTTGATTTTTTCTTTTGATTTACTTTTTGATCCTTTTTTATTTTTTTATTTTTATTATTATTATACTTTAAGTTCTAAGGTACATGTGCATAACGTGCAGGTTTGTTACATATGTTTGATCCTTTTTAATTAAAAATTAAGATGCAAACACACACATTAGCCTAGGCGTTCACAGGGCCTGATTCATCAATATCACCATCTTCCTTCTCCACATCTTGTCACACTGAAAGGTTTTCAGAGGCAATAACATGCATGGAGCTTCTATCTCCTATGATAGCAATGCCTTCTTCTGGAATACCTCCTGAAGCACCTGCCTGAGGTTGTTTTATGGTTAATTTTTTTCATAAGTATGAGTACACACCAAAATAATAAAATGTTAGTATTATAAATACCTAAACCAGTAACATAGTTGTTTATCATCATTGTCAAGTATTATATACTGTGCATAATTTTATGGCTATAATTTTATATAACTGGCAGCACAATGGATTTGTTTTGGCAGCATAACTACAAACACATGCATTATGTGTTGTACTATAACATTATAATGGTTAGTGTCACTTGGCTATACAAATTTTCAGCTCCATTACAATCTTATGGGACCACCACCTTATGGGCAGTCATTGACTGAAACATCATTATTTGGTGCATGACTGTGTCTTCTCTGTACTTCCTGCCTAAATCCTCTAAAACTCTAATTTCAAAGCACAGAAACCTGGAATCAATCCCCATACAAGATAAAACTTTCTATCATCTCTGGCCATCTTAGACAGTGATCTCAATTTAAACAGGCCTTTAAATTGAGGATAGAAGAAATAGAAAGAGGTTTAAACCTGTTGCTTAGAGATTAAAAACTAGGGTTACAGGCTAGAGATACAAATATTTTACTCAGTAAGTGTAGCAGATTGTATCTTCTAAAGTTAGACACAAAAATATTTCCCATACCACATTCTCACTATGTAATATGGATACTCTAACTATTGCATAATGTGATCTATGTCCCCTGAATCCTGAATGGACCTTTATGACTGCCTCAACCAAGAGAGTTTAGTGAAAGTGATACCATAAACTTATGAGGCTAGTTCAGAAAAATGCCATATACTTCCAGCTTGCTCTCCTAGAATACGCAGTCCCGGAACCCAGCTATCAGACTGCGAGCAACTGGCCCATGAAGAAAAATCACAAGCTGAGGGCATGTAAAGAGACTCTCACTGATAGTCCTAGTCAACAGCCAGTATCAACCAGATATATAAAGACAGCGCTAGATGATTCTGGCCCCCAGCTAGATGACTGAGTCATCACCAGCCTTCAACACTTCCAGTTGAAGCCCCATACACCATGGAAAAAGACTGTCTTACCGTGCTCTGTTCTAATTCCTGGCCCATACACTTTTTAAGCCTACTAAAATGACTGTGTTACGCCACTAACTTTGGAATGGTTTGTCACAAAGCAATAAATACTACCACAGCCTGTGGGTACTAGTAGTGGAGTGCTGCCAAAAAGAAAATCTGAAACATGTGGCATTGGTTATAGACAGAAGAGAGCAGAAACTCAAAGTGCCTTGCGATAACTATTTGAAAGTTTATCAAGCTTGTCCAACCCACAGCCCGCAGGCCACATGCAGCCCAGGATGGCTTTGAATGCAGCCCAACACAAATTTGTAAACTTTCTTAAAACATTATGACTTTTCTTTGCTTTTTTTTTTTTTTTTTTTAAATTTTGGCTCATCAACTACCATTAGTGTTAGTGTGTTTTATGTGTGGCCCAAGATGATTCTTCTTCTGCTGTGGCCCAGGGAAGCCAAAAGATTGGACACCCCTGCCTCTTAAATGGTTTCTAAGAGATACTTAGCTAAAGTGAAAGGCCTCAAGGAGGCTGTCAGTGAGGGCTTAACAGAAAGGTACGGTGAATGTTACTAGGAACTGGAGGAAGGGAAGCAATTGGTATGTACTGGCAGAAAGTTTGCCAAGATTGTTTTCTGCGATAATGTAGAAAATAGAAAAAGTAACTAAAATTTGATGATTGCAGAGTATTAAAAGGGCACCTATGACAAAATTTGAGAGGAGAGAAGAACTAAAGAATGCACTATTAAACAAAAAAGACTGTTAATTCCTGGGTTCTAAAGTAAAGCTGCTTCTCATACCCAGGATTTCCATATGGAAAATAATTTTTTAAATTAAGAAACAACTTCTGGGCAACGATCAAGTCCAGCGTGTCTTTGTGAAGATTAAGTGTCTTTGTGAAGACTTCAGAAATACATAACATAGTGACTGATATATAACCTTTCAGAGAGACAAAAGGCCCCCTAGGTATCTTCGAGTGGACCACATAGATATTACACATTACAAAGAAAAGGTTTCTAAGAATACTAAATGTGTTATCCAAAGAAAGTTCCGCAGTTTGAGCTCAAGATAAGGAAAGAATAATTGCAAAGAGATTTGTAGGTGTAGCTTTGACCTAATAGAATGTATTATATGTTGATACATAAGAAACTCACAAGATTTTTTAAAGTAATTGTAACAGTACAGACTTAACAGGCAGAGTCAGTACAGCTCCATCGAACAGGCAGTTCCTCTGAACTCCCAAGTTTGCAAGCTGGAAGCTGGTTAAAAGAATGACTCAGGTGTAAACATGGAGTGTTTTTGGTGGAAAAAGAAGATGACTGACTCAGATATCAGAATGAAGAGCCCAGAAGGTGAAAACAAGATCCATGAAAAACAATCTTTAAAGAGCAAGAATAAGCCCTAGTCAAGAAAGTGACAACACAACCCTGGCTGGATTTCAGAACTGCTGTGGAACAGTGACTGTTAGGTGCTTCCTGTTTTACCCACATTTGAAGGGATTTTGTACAGCAGATATTCTAGGACTATCTCAGTACATGCTGAGTGTGTGTGAAGAATGGATAACTTGTCCCTTTAATTCAGAGCTTTTCAGATCAAGAGGAATGGTACTCAAGCAGCTATACTAATTAACCACACCTGAGGAGCAGCGTCCACACCTAGACTTGATTCAGATGACAGGTACTCGACTGAGCTGTGGAGACTTGAAGATCTTAAAGGAAGAAATCATTCTATTAGGCAGATGGAAAGAATGTGAGCTTTTGTGTTCCCAGGGCAGATGGCAAAAGAGTATATTTTCCGAAGAAGATTGCAACCGTATCTCCCATTCCACATACTCTTCTTTTCTTTTTTTTTTTTTTTTTTTTAGATGGAGTCTTGCTCTGT